>NC_085137.1:301187175-301524226 GCF_035046485.1 Aedes albopictus | reverse complement strand
ACTTCTTCAGAAATTGTTCCTCTACTAGACGCAAAATTACGCCCTAAAGTTTCAAGAAATAAATTATGCCTCTCCGTCGTCCATCACTCCAGTCCATCCCGCATTCGTTGCCCCTACTTGATGTGACATTGTGTCAAGCCACTTCTTCAAGGGCCCATTGTGTGCATTTTGCCGTAATTTCAGAAACTTATTCCGCACTAAACACGTAATAAATTGTTGTTGCAAAACAAGCTTTACAAAACCACACCGTATTATGACAGGCTCTCAAGTGTTTTGGATGCAGACAGCAATGGCGGTGCGGTGGTCGTCGGCAACACAGAAAACTTGTACAACTAGCTCTACCCGAATGCGGGGGAATTTTCCACTTGTTCCGTCATCGTCGAGCGTAATCGTCACTCATTCGCCGGTAGTCGCATTGTCCCCTTTGACGACGACAACGGCCTGTACACTGCTTACATTCTCACCCAGTCATCACACCGTCATCAACACGCTGTTGTCGTCGACGACGACGTTGAGGACGCTAACCTCTCATGCCCAATTTTTCACACGTCTCCACCAACGTAGATTCCGTCGGAACAACTGCTTCAGTTGCAGAATTGCACACTATTGTAGCAGCAAGACTGCTGTTGTTGTCGTCTTCTGAACTGCAATTCATCATAAAGTACGCCCTCTCCCAATGGCCCTCCATAGTTACATTTCCTTTCCGCCGAGGGGAGAACCAGGGGAGAGCCTAACCTCTCCATCACCGAAGCGGAGCAAAACTCCTACATTCATTTCTCATTACACCCCGAAGCAGCCGGCAGCCAGCGTTGCCGTTTCCCGCTGTAAGCGCACTCGTGTGAAATGTTTTGACAGGCAACAATCACCCCTTTTAACCTCCCCCGCGGCCTAGTTCACCTTCTTAAGTCTCCACCCCCCTCCAAGAGCGGCCTGGAACACCTACACCAGACGACAAAATGCCACTTTGGGTGCAAGTTTGACTCACTACGTCCGACTCTCCCCATCACCCCACGTTTGACCCGACCCGACCACCTCGCCATAAGCCCAACCCGAAGCCGAACCATACGAAAACTACTTTTCATTCTTCAAGTGCAATCCATCGATCAAGTTGTTTTACAGGAAAACAGCAAAAAGGAGACGGAAAAGCGCTTTTCCTACTTGGCTTGGCTTGGCTGCCAACCAACCAACGAGCACAGGCACACAATAGAGGAGCCTTTCGTCGCGTCGTTGTCGTGTCCTCCACTAGGACGATGATGGCAATGCGGGGCAGACAAGCACGAATTAGACGTATTATCCTGGCACCACACCGCGACCGACGACAGCCACTTGGGGCGAAGATTGAGTTTGAGAGGCGACGTCAACGCTCGGTAATATTTCTATTAAAATTAAAAAGAAATTGATGAAGTTTCCGGGATTCTTTTTTCTTCCGCGGGGAGTTTGCCGGTTGTTTTTCGGTTTCAGGTCTTGCTCACTGCTTGGTGGGTGGGGGAGAGCAGGGTATTAGAAACTTTATGGGAAAAGACTCGCAGCTGTTTAAAAAGAAACATTCTGGTTGCCTGTGTGTGTGTGTCATTTGAGCCTCCTGTATGTCCATAGCGGTCGTCCTAATGTAAGTTTGAAGTTAGATGACGGTACCTGGTTCAATGGAGGCAATAGATGAAAGGTCTACAGCAGCAAGAAACTGTGGCTCGAACTATTGATAAACAATCAAAAACCTATTGATTTACAACCATTTTTTTTTCATTGATTTCGAAAAATTTAGCCAGTTTGCAATAACTTTTGTTCAAGCACTTTTTTCGGAAACGCTTTTTAGCATAGATATAGTCGTTCAAAGTCGTGGGAAGGAAAGGGTTAAATTAGCTTGAGAATACTTCAAATACACTCTCAAAAAATCCAGAAGGATTTTTCCAGACCATAGTTATTTAAATGTTACAATAATTTCATTTAACATTCCATAAAAAAAACAAGATCATATATGTCTCTTAAAAAATTCTCATAGATTTGTGCAGAATTTTGTTTACTCAAAATTTTACCCCAAAGTTTTTACTACAATTTTTAAATTATTATTTCCGGCATTTGGTTAGTAAACTGCATGAATCGTGTCTGTTTCTTTCTGTATTCTGCATTTTTTTTCCAGGAATCCTTTTTCCACTTCTGATGCTATATGTCTGCACAACTTTCCATGGAATGCTGCCTGGATTTCCTGAAAGCATTCCTACGTGATTTTTATGTTTTCTCTCTGAGAGCCTTCATTTAATTGAATTTAAAACATTTCATTTTAAAAACCAACAAAGGTATGGTCTGGGATCATTTGAGCAGGAGGGGCTAGTTTGGGCACTTGCAGTTATTACTCAGTCAATTTTAAACCGGTTGACTTTGATTTTTTGGGATATCAATTATTTGAGGATCAGATGCGTACAGTATCTAGCAATGATCAAAAACTCAAATCAATCGGATTGAAATTGACTTAGTTATAGCAGCAAGTGTCCAAAACAGGTCCCCTTGCCCAAATGATCCCAGACTCTAACTTTATTATTATTTTAAGAGCAATTCTAGGAAAAGATTCCAGAAACATACTCAAAAGATTTCTGAAGAGGAGTTCGTAAAGCTATTTTTGCAAATACATATTTTTGGAAAAACCTTCGAAAAATTTCTATGGGAATCATCAGGGTAATTTCCTAAAATATTTCTAGAGGAACCTTTGGAGTTGTTCTTGGGAAAGTCTACTTCGAAATCTCCAGGAAAATATTTGATGAATTTCTGCAATAGTTCTCTGAGAAATGTCTGGATGTGGATCTTTTTTTCTGCAATGAGCAGGTTCATCCCAGAAATCTGTGAACTCTTCAAAACATCTTTGAGCAAATCTCAGAGAAAGTTGTAAACGTACCCTTTCAAAAAATCCAGAGGGAATTTACGAGTTATATTTTGAAAGAATCCTTGAAGGAAATTGTTGAGGAGTCTTCGTTGGAATTTCTGAGAAAAAGCCATGGGCTAAATTTCAGGTGAAATTCCGGGGAAATTAGGGATGAATTTCCGAGGTAACATCTGGAGAAAACTTCGATGGAACTTCTGCAGAAGTCCTAGAATACATTTTTGGAGGGTTGCTTCAGAGAACATTAAGCGGAATATCTGTAGAATTTTGGAGGTTTGGAATATCTGTAGGAGTTTGAAGGTTTTGATTGATAGATTTGTTTTTATTTCAGAGTTGTTTGAAGGAATCAATCACTTAACCTAATTTACAGCTCTATTGTCCACTAGGGCACAGCGTGAGCAATTCCAATTGGAAGCTGTGTGTACATACTTTTTGTACAGCTCCTAAATGTATTCTATTTCTAATTGTACTACATCGAACTGGTGGCCGTTGCGCTGCTTTCACTTTCTACTCTATCATGGTAGAATGATGAGCTCGAGGATGTTTATGTGTGCCTGTTGGTTGTTCCTGTTTCCAGTCCGATTGGGGGTCCATTATGGGTTGCCGTTCGCCGATGTCCAAGTATCCGGGTTCATTTGAGCCTCAGGGCTCAGAAGAGGGTCAGTGTCAGCTGCTCTCAGGGGGGAAGAGCAACTGACGAAAGTGCCGGGGTTGGGATCAAACCCATGACCATCTGCTTATGAAGCAAACGTGTAGCCACTACGCCACGGGTTCCGACTCTTTGAAGGAATCATCTTGGAAATTTTCAAGGAAATGCTCGAAAGAATTCATCCCAAGTAACACACTTGTCACCGAAAAGTCACGGAGGCGCAGGTTTTTGTTGCGCAGAAGTCACTGTGACTTACTTCTAACAAATAAACACTTATTTGCTAGAAGTAAGTCACAGTGACTTCTGCACAACAAAAACCTGCGCCGCCGTGACACTTCGGTGACAAGTGTGTTACTTGGGATGGAGACATGCTCGAACTGCTGGAAGAGTAATATTTTGAGAAATAATCATTAAAATTCAAAAAAAAAAATATTCTAATGAATTTTGATGGGTTCTTCGAAAAATAAACTATGACGGATTTTTTGAATGAATTTCAGGGGGCAGGCGCACAAAATGTTAAATGCTTATGGTAGAACCTAATTGGGAGCTTCTATAGGAATTCCTGAAGTAAATTTTCAAGGAATTTTAAAAGGAATCCCTGAATAAATTCTCATAAATGTTTCTTCTCTGACCAACTTCTAGAACAATCCTTGAAATAATTTTTGTAGTAATCTTCAGAGAACGTTTACTTTTTTACTTTTAAGTTGATGATAGCGTTGCTCTTCTAGCTTAACGCCTCTCTTATATGCATAATTAGCTTTGCGAACCTGCGGAGCGATGCGCAGGTGTCACCACCATCGTTCACAAGACTAAATCACTGGTTACACATACGGTCAACGCTCCAAACTTTATGGTAGCTTGGCATACAGTGGTGAATGTTAAAAGCTTCCAAAATCTTGGTATTCGAATGGCAGCCAATGATCCCACTAAGATTGGCATATGTGTATAGATCAAGCAGTCGAGAGCTATTAGCCAGATTACTGAGGCATTGTAAGAATTTCAGCGCAGGTAACGCGTTGGCTAAGATGCAACTAACGGCTAAATAGTTGACTTGAGTTGCCTGGCTTAAGTAATTCCGAATGGTGGCTCCATGGAGGATTAGGAGCTGTATCCATCGGGGGGCTAAGTAGGTCGGCAGGTTTTGTCAACCTTTTACTACCGAAATGCACAGGTGCAGATGTCTGAGTTTTGGAGAAATTTTACAGAGAACTTTTTGGAAGAATAAAAATTAAAAATTCTTGAATAAATTTTTGAAGGACTCCTAGAATTCCTAATGGAATTTCCACATAAACTTTAAAAAATAGATTGCAGCATCTTATTTACTTCCTAGTGGATGATGACGTTGCTCCCTTAGCTCAACGGCTGTGTAATATGCAACACAAGCTTGACGAATTTGCCGATGCAAATACGGTCAACGTTCTAAATTTTATGGTAGCGTGACTTACAGTGGAGAATATTGAATGCTTCCAAAATCTTGGTATCCAAAGGGCAGCCGATGATCACACTAAGATTGGCATATGTGTATGGATCAGACAGTCGAGGGCTATTACCCAAGTTACTGAAATATTGTAAGAATGTCAGCGTAGGCAATAATACCAATTGGTGGCTCCATAGAGGATAAGGAAGGAGGCCTAGTGGGTCGGTAGGTTATGTCAACCTTCATCTACCGAGATGCACAGGTAAAGGTGTCTGATTTTTTGAAAATTTTCAGGGAATGTTTTGAAGATAGAAATAAAAATCTTTCAAGTAATTTCTAAAGGCTTTCCTGGAGCTATCCTTGCAAAAATTTTCAAAGCAAACCTAGAAGAAATTTCCGCATGAACTATCAAAAAATAAATTGCAACATCTTATTTGCTTCGAAGTGGACGATTGCATTGCTCCCTTGGCTTAACGGCTCTCTAATATGCAAAATAAACTTGACGATCAGGCCGAGCGATGGGCATGCGTCAGTATCAACTTATAGAAGACTAAATCGCTGGATGCAATTTCCCATGAACTTTTGAAAACAAAAATAATTATAAAATGAGTCTTCGGAAAAAAAATCTTAGGAACGAAAACATTTCTGGAGAGTTCTTCAAAAACAATTGAGCATGTTTTGAGAAATTTGTAGGTGAAATTCTCAGTGAAACTACCGCTACAATTCTTGAAAGCATTCTCGAAGACTTTTAAGATAAATTCTTATATAAATATTCGTTAAACTGCAAGAAACATTATTCGAAAGAAACTTTAATGTGTAATTGTGTAAAAAATCCTGCCGAAATCCTTGAAGGATGACAAAAAAAAAATCTCGGGCAAATCTGCGGAGAAATTTGTGTTGGTTTTGTCTCAGAATTTCTGCTGCAATTTTTAAAGTAGGCTTTTGAGTGAATCCTTGTAGATTTTTTTTTTAAATTGCTAAAGAAACCCTTAGAGGAATTTTCATTCAAGTCATTGGATAAACTACTGGTGACATTTTTTGGATACATTCCTCAAGTCTGAGGACTTCCTCTCAAAAAATCCTGTAGATTCTATAAAATTTAATTTCTCATTAATCACATAAATCCCATTGAATTTCAAAGAAAATGTGTGGTGGCGATTGAAGGAATTGGAAAGAAATATTTCATGTAAGCTTTAAAAGAATACCCGAAGATGGTTTCAAATAAATTCTTTTTAAAAAGACAGGATAAATCTCTACATCCTTGGGCTGAAAATTTGAGAAAATAATTGGAAGAAACTTCTGAAATATTTCTGGGTGGATAAATTTAGATAAATTTATAAAACAGTGAATAAATTTAGAAATTTTAGGGCTCTGTAGGTGTTTCACATGAACCGCTAGAAGCGTTTGCTTAAGTTTTCATTAAATTAGGACTAGAATTTTATCTGAAATTGTTCCAAAAATAAAATAACGTGTTTTACAAATCACAAAATTAACTTTCGATGTTTTCGAAAATCTTTGAAAGATTTAGAATGTCTTCAATATGTCATCATGTATATAAATGGCTTCACAAAAGTTTCAAAAATTAAGGATACGCCTTGAAAAGAATGATTTCTCTTTTCAAATTGCAAATTGTGTTTCTAAGATAGTTCGTTTTAACCCCAACAGCGCATTTCAAACCGTCTTCCTGGCCTGTGACCATAATGCTCGCGTTCCAGAGTGCAGTTTTCCGCGAGCGAACGAGCGCTAACAAATGGCTTAATTTGCTATTGTTAATGCCCTCGGAAGCGTAACCTCACGTGCACGGGAGCTATTCAAAATTGAATCTTTTCACTTCCTTGATGGTTGGTTGAGGTTACTTTCGCGTAGGGCTGGGCGATATCTGGTGCAATATGTGAAACTGAAAGCTTGATGCTGCTCCACTACGGAAGACTCGAAGTGGAAATTTAGAGGAATTCTTCTTGGCATCT
Organism: Aedes albopictus; assembly: GCF_035046485.1. Taxonomy (NCBI): domain Eukaryota; kingdom Metazoa; phylum Arthropoda; class Insecta; order Diptera; family Culicidae; genus Aedes; species Aedes albopictus. The sequence goes on along the minus strand of NC_085137.1, from coordinate 301,517,321 downwards.
TCCAAGAATAATAAATTCCATACTTTCGCTCAAATTCCGTATCGCACAGCCCTCAACTGGCCAAGAGCAAGCTCCAAAAGTGGGTGGAAGTGCAGACATAATCAGCTTTGGAAGCATGTATGCAAAACCCCCCAATTTGGTTGACGACGGCTCAAAATTCACTTCTGACTCAGGTTGCCGTGCCCAGAAGCCCGGCATCCCCGGAGAAAGAAAGAAATCCGGACCAAGGAAGAGCTACCACATGCACTGGCTCTGACATTTGATATATTAGATCTCTTTCCCTTTAATTTTAATATGCTCCGTGTAGGTGGAGGTGAGCGTGTGAGTGTGCAGTGTGCATCGGCAAAGGCGGTCAGGGTTCTCGGTCTTGTTCCCTGGGGTCGCCTGTCAGTATCGTAGCTGCAGACTCCACCACAGCCACCACCACCACCTCCATTTGATGTTCTGCATAAGGCGGAACATGGAAGACAGAATAGTTTGTATGCAATTTACATTGTTCCACTTCATCTTGGTCTTATTTTTCGCTCCGGCTTTGCCAGGAATCTGTCGGATCATGACTTATCCCTCTCGGCTAAGGCTCTGAATGCGGACCGGTGGTGGTGCTTTCTTGGTAGATATGGAGGACCAGCACCAGCAGCATCGTCTTCGCCGGTAAGGACTTCAATCAATATTAAAGTCAGCAACGATGACAGCTTGTATTTGTGCACGCTCGGGTGTATGTGCTGACTGGTCCCCTATTGCCGGAAGATGAGAGGATTGTTGTCTGATGTCACCGGGAGCTTATGTCGTCGTCTTGGCAGAGAGTGATTTTCTTCCTACGGTCCGACGTCGTTGCGAGAAATGCGAGCGGGCTCATGACTTTGATTGAAGGCTGGAAAAAGGAAATGAAATAATTAAATCCTTTCTCACTTGTAATAGGAGAAACCGGAGAAAATGGCTTGTGGCGCTGATGCTGACGTTGGAGATGACCTCAATTGGATCGTTGAGAGGTTGCTAGGCTCCGGAGGCCAATCCAATCAGCAGCACTTGACCTCGCATGCGAGGAGACTTCCACTCTGATTAACATTTTAATAATGTGCTTTCTTGATTGAGTTGCCACTTTATTTGTCTACACGTTGGGCATGAAATTGATGTGTCATGTGAGTTAATTGGAATTTACGTGAAGTTGACTCATTCTGCACAGAACTAGGAGCATTTTTTATCTGTTTAGTCTAAAGACTTGTTATCATTTATTTGATTAGTTAGCGCCGTTAAGACAAGACAGCTCTATCCAGTTGGGAACTAAGCAACTTGAAATTTTCCATTACCTTTTAGTGGAAGCTCGAGCTTAAAATTGAGCCTGTACATCACTTCAAATCGTTCTGACCCCGAGTTTTTCAAATTGATTGCACTCCATAAACGTTACATCAGCCACTATTATTGAAGCAATCCGTATTCATCCGAAAAGAAGTGATTATCTTCCCCATATATCTTGGCAGATGTTTTGAATGCGTTCTTAATTTCCCTCTCATAACCAGCACGCCCGGATTCCCAAATGTATTCAAAGGAAAAGCCCGGGAACACGCGTTTCTGTGTTTGCATCTTCTTTTCCGAATTTTTATCCGGCGCAGCCTCCTCGTCGCTCCCAGTGGGAGGTCTGTGATTGACGCTAAAAAGCACTCCGTGTTTCCTTGGCCACCACACCGCGTACCCGGATTACACCGGAAAGAGCTCCGAGCTGTTACTTGAACGAGCAAAAGAAAAAACGCACATCCGCGTACAACCGAACCGAGGATTCAAACCAACTCCCCGGGCACTCACTCGCTCACTTACCTACTCACAGTACGCGCAATTCTACACTTCACTTTTGCTCATCGCTTTAATGAAGATAAATTATGTAATCAAGGCAGACTCCAACGACGAGCCATTTTTTACCGGGCCCGAATCGTTCGGTTTGGCTTGGCTTTGGCTCATCTCATCGCCATCCGAGTCGCGTGTGACTCTCCGAGCGTGAAAAATCACGAAATTGATTGTGATGTATGTATTTACAAATTAAATAACATAAAATATACATAAAAACCGAAGCCATCAATTCCGGTGTGCGGTACACGGTGGTGTGGTAACGTGTTCGATCACACACAAGGTGAATCCTTGTGTGGCTTGTACGGGTAGTAGGGTAAGTCCTTGGTGGTGAAGGAACGACCGAACGATGATGCATCATTATATTTGCATGCCTTTTGATGGCTGCCGAATGGCTTTGTGTCGAGTCGATATAGGAAAATGATGTCGTTCGATGGCGCTCCCCCCACACAGAACACGTGTTGAACGGTTGGGAGTTTTGTAATGTTGCTGCGAGTTGTTGCGCTGCGTTTGCTCATATACATGTTTTATGAATTACAAATCAGCTTCGATGTGTTGCGTTGTCTTCTGCCGGAGAACGACCTTCTGGGTTGTCTGGGGTGTTGGTTTTTCGCTTCGATGCTCTTTTGAATGGTAATGAAGTTACGGTAAATTTTGCATAATATTTTCAGGCGGTTTTGTGCTGCTGTGGGTTGAGAAGCTTGGAAATGCCAATGGTTAAACGTTCGGGGTACTTTCCATAAACTGCTTGAGCTAACTATTTGGCAATCTCAAACACTCTTTTCCCTTGCTTGAGCATAATTGGGCTGTGGATCTGCATGAAGTTGTTCGGACGCGAAGGACTCAACGATTTGCAGTGGAAAAGTAATTGCAATCATCGCTTTCCTCTCCTTCCTTATATTGATCGGCAACCTGACAGAGCAGGCGTCAATTTCGTCAAAAAACAGATGACCAGCAAAACTCTCACACTGAAAATGTCTCTTAGTAACAAGTAACAAGTACAACAATGGGATATGCTTCCTCGTGCGAGTATACCTGGTCTGGCGATACGGGCATCTAATCAAGTTTAGGTAAGTTGTCCGTTGTTTGACGTTAGTGTCGATCGCCCGTAGTTGATACTCCATTATCTTCAGATCAGCAACACTTGCGCAAGCTAACTGCTTGAGACTAACAGAAATCTACACAGATACACTAAAACTTGTCGAAAATTAATTATTTTAGCACAAATTGAAAGATATACTTGCTACAAGTTCTTCGAACAACGTTTGCCAATAAATTTGAAGGAAACATAGTAATCCGAAGAACCTTAAAAAGTTGAATTTTTGATAGCATTTGTTTTGGAACACCCTAATATACGGATTAAGCTGGATATTCTAAAATGACATCATATTCTCTAATGTTTTGTGATTATTTGCTTCTTTGACATCAATGTTAGTGGGAATTCGTAAAAACCAAATGTATCCTAAAAACCAGTTTTGTCTTGGCGTGTACTCAACTGATTGAATGCCAAAATTTATAGCAAATTCCATAAAAAGGTCACTGTAATGCTTCGGCAGATTACTGACAAGTGTGCGATAAATTATTTCCAGTCATAGTAAAATCAGAGATAGTTAGCCCAAATTCCCCGGTTTCCAATGGACAAGGTTCAGCAGCCCTTCATCGGTACATCCGGATGAATTCCTAGAGGAATCTCTGTAGAAACCGTTTGAGCTATTCCTAGAGGAAGTGCTGGATCAACTTCTGAAATAATTTATGGAACAAGTTTTGAAGAATTCCTTGCTGAAATTTCTAAAGTAATTCCGGGAATATTGAAAAGATCTCTAAAGATATTTTCGAGAGTATCATTAAAGAAATGTCAGAAGGAATTAAAAAAAGTGAAGAAAATTTTAAATAAATTCCTGAAATAATTTCAAAAGAAAAACAGGCATATTTTGAAAACCCTCAGATGGATTTTTTGACGAAATTCCAGGAGAAATAGCAGAAGAAACAACTGGAATACCTAACTTAACCTTTTGAGGTATTTTTGAAAAACAAAAAACCTAAAGATATCCCCTAACAGAAATCCTAAACATTTTTTTTAAATGAATTCCTGGTGGAATTACAGAAATTCCAAGAGGTACGCTTGATGAAAATCCTGGATGAATTTCTGATGAAATCTATTTGAGCGGGTTAGAAGCAATGGGGTGTAGGTGACAAAAAAAACCCACTTTCGAGTAAATGAGGTTTAAAGTTTTTGACCCATTTTTTCATCCCATACAAAATGTATGAAGTTTCAAAATCAACCCAAATTTCTCTGATTTATTGTAATTTTTCCAATCATTGTAGGAAGAATATTAAAAAAGTTCATGAAAGCTCGAAATCTGAAGAATTTAATGATATGCTCAGCTCAAAATCGACAAAATGGTCACTCACACCCCTGTGATTATGGGCCCCTCATTTGTGATTTTTCTTTTTTGCAGGAATATCTGCATGATTGCCTTCCTGCCTTTCCGTCAGAATTCTTATAGGAATCTCCGAAAGAATCTGTTGAAAAACTATTGAAGGAATCCTTGGATGATTTTTTAATACTTGGAATAATTTCTGGAAGAGAAATGTCTTAAAGGAATACCTAAGGGAATGTGAAAAAATGTTGCGAATTTTCAAAGCAAATTTTTGAGAAAATTCGCTAGAAAGGTTCCGAGAAATTTTTGAAAGACTTAAGATTCTTAATGTATCCGTGTATCATTATCTAAAAAAACCTAATTAATCCACCTAGCGGTGATGGTGCCTTTCTCGTGCTTTAAAATATACTTTCAACAAAACTCGAGCGACATGTAGATGACATTGACATAAATACAAAATCAAAACTGCTTGCTAAATCTACTCAATATGGATACATTTTATATATGCATAACATCCAATATTCAGAAAATATAAGACAACGATCCAAAACTCAAACCAAACAAGTGTCATGGAGCCGCAAAATTTTGAAACGTCATTTTAGATTTTCCGGTCATCATTTTATGACTCCGGATATCTACCCCAACTAAACTAACCGCCATCTTGAACATTGAGACACCATCTTGGATGTTCTGGTATTCATTTTTGGACTCTGCACCTAAAATTACATGAAATAGTCGCCGTATTGAATTTTGGCATGTCGTTTATGACTTTCTGGTTACCAGTTTTGGACGAAGACCGGCATTCTTCCCCATTCAAACTATAGTCATATTGCAGACCTTGTGAAACAGCGCACAGCTTGGGTTTTCTGATTACAAATTTTGAATTCTGGACATATTTTCATACAAAATATGCCCATAATGCAAGAATTAAAAATCCTATAAAATAGGCACTAACCTGAATACTGGGCCATTATCTTGGACTTTGGACCGCTATTTTAGATACTCTGGTGGACTCCAAACAAATTTCCCATACCAAATACACTTATTTTACATAGTTTTAGAGCTCAAAATTCCTTAAAACAGCCACCATCTTCTGTTTACGCGATCAAATTCTTTTTTTTTCCATTCAACGTTGACCAATCCTGCTATAACTTTACACCTTAGGAATCTGAAATGGTACGATTTGATGAGATCGCTTTAGTTTTGTCTATATTTTGTTCTCATATATGAGAACTTAGACCTATTCGTCACTATTGTTCATACCTAATGTTTATCAGGCCATTAAACAAAGCCATTATTTATTTTTTTCACATGAACGTTGGTTCTGCTACACAACAGCTAGTCTCTAATGTGATCTAAGGCTATTTTCTTGCTAATCGTTCATTAGATTATCAAAAAATATGCGATCTGATGTGTCGTATGTATGGGTTTGGTTCATTTTTATACTTGGTAATTTCCGGTGGGATAGCCGGATCTGATTCCATGAGTCATGGACCATGACACTACCGGTTGTCCCAATTATGGTCTGAGAATATTTTATTGCTATTTATTCACCTTTACCTAATCACCGCGATTTGATATATCACATGAATGGGTTTGCTTCACTTTTACTTCTAACCACTTTCGAAGCCACAGCTGAACCCGCAACACTACCGGGAATCTAATGTGGTCTGACCCTATTTTTCCATCAGGTTGTCGATAAGTCGTGATCAGTCTTCGTTCTACAGGTTCTACTGCTCGTGTTGTATGTAGGTAAGAGGTAACGATAGCGCACGAATGTAACAAAGCCGACTGACACCCGACTGCGGCAACGAAATGAAGGTAGTAAAAAGTGTCGAATGTTTACAAGACTGGTCGTGATTTGATGTACCGCATCCATGGGTTTGGTTAAATTTTACATTTTACTACCCGGATCTGATTCCGGGTAACTACCGGCTGAACCAAATATGGTCTAACATTATTGTCTTGTTAACTGCTCATCGGTTAACCAAAAACGCTGCAAATTGAAGGTGTCACATGCAGGGTTTGACCATTTCGACGGGACTCTCTGAACCAATTCCGGACCACTACCAGTGACGTAAGGCTATTTTCTAGCTAACTGTTCATCAGGTTATCGCAAAAGCCACGATTTGATGTGTCACATGCCTGGATTTGGTTCACTTTTACATTTGGCCTCTTCCGGCCACTCAAAACCGATTCCGAAACACTTGCTGACCGTTTATTTGGTAATCTAAAAAGCCGCTATTTGATGTGACGCATGTACGGGTTTGTTTCTCTTTCAGATTTAACCACTTCAGCGGGAACCCCGGAACGGGTTCCGGAACACTACTGGTTCAGATATAATCTGAGATGGTTTTCCTGCTCATTGTCCATCAGGTCATTGAAAATGCCGTGGTTTGATGTGCCGCATGCATGGGTTTGGTTCAATTGTATATTTGGCCACTTCCAGCGGGACGACTAGAACCGATTCCGGAACACTACCGGTTCAGATATAATCTGAGACTATTTTTCTGCTTACCGCTCATCAGGTTATCGAAAATGCCGTGGTTTGATGTGTCGCATGCATAGGTTTGATGCATTTTCATATCTGGTCCCTTCCTGGGGTACCGTTCCGGAACACCTAAATGGCCATATCTCCGGAACGGCTGAACCGATCCGAACCATTTTCAATAGGAAACAATGGGACCAGATTCCGCGTCGAATGAACCGTTGGTCATTGAAATCGGATGAGGTTTACTGCCAAAAAGTGATGTGAGTTTTTTTGTACACACACATACACACACACACACATACACACACACACATACACACACACACATACACACACACAGACATCACCTCAATTCGTCGAGCTGAGTCGATTGGTATATAAGACTTGACCCCTCCGGAGGCTCTATCAAATTTTCGTTTTTGGAGTGAACATATAGCCTTTCGGTACACCTTGGTGTACGAGAAAGGCAAAAACTTAGAGTATTTTTGTGAAAGTTCATGGAAGATTTTTTAGATGTCAGCTTTGAAAAAATTCTGGAGGAATCTCTATGAAAAAAAAAATATCTAATGAAATTCTTGGATGAATTCCTGAAACAATCTGCGGAAGATTTTTGAGAGGAATTCTTTAAGTATTTTCTAAAGGAATCCATGCAACATTTTTGGAAGCTATCCATGCAGGACTTGAAGAAATCTTGGTAAAATTTCTGGAGGATATTTTAAAGTCAAAAGGAATCCCTAGAAGATTTAGTGAATGAATTTCTGACTGATTGTTTTTTTTAGGATTTCCTGAATGATATTTTAAAGTAAAGCTACGAGAAGTTTCAAAAGAGAGAGATTTTTTGGAAGTTGCTGTGGCAATTTCTGGTGAAATCTTTGGGGCAATTTTCAAAGTAACTCCAGAACGAGTTTTTGAAAGAAGCCCTGGAGGAATTTCTGCTCAAATTCATATTTTTTTTTTCTGAAAAAAATGGAGGAAATTGAGAAGTAAATCATGAAAGATGCTCTGAAAGAATTCTTTGTGTAACTTTTAAAATATCAGTAATTTCTAAACAAATACCTGAAGAATATTTCCGACTGATTTTGTAAAGGATCCATGAGGGAATTTTTAAGCTAATACTGAGGGAACTTTTAGAAAGGTTTTTAATAGACAATTGTAGAAGAATTTCAGAAGAAAATTTTGGTAAATTTTCTAAAGGAATCTTACATAGATTCTCCAAACGAATGCCTAGAGATTTTTCTGAATGATTATCAAGAGGAATTTTCGTAGTAATCCCAATCAGTATTCACGCTCTATCAAGTGCTCGTCACGAATTTCTAAATTTGCGAAGGAATCCCTTGAGGAATTACTGAAGAGATCCCTGGAAGAATTTCTAAAGCAATTCATAAAGATTTTTTTTGAGCAATTCGTAAATAAATTCCAGGGTATAGACTGTTTCAGAAATTATAAATACACTTTGTTTATTAAATTAAATGAACTTTCCTAGTGATTTTTACCAACTTCTTTCAGCGTATAGCATATTGTACTCCATATTTTTATATTTCCTTTCAATTGTCTTGATATTTTAAAAAACAGTCGAGTTCTCTAACAAATAACTAAATTTTTCAAATTTGAATTTGCACAAAGGTGTATTTTAATAAATTCAGCATTATTTATCACTAAATACCAAAAATTATCTAAATTTTTATCACATCCGCTTTCTCAACTAGCTGTTCAAAGGATTCCTTGATCAAAATTTAGGAAAAATTGATAAAGGCATTTCCACAACATTTTTTCGGAGATCAAGTTTCTTATTTTTTAAGGATTTCTACGGAACATAAGAACTACCACACAGTTTCTTAGCTTTCCTGAACGCATATAATATAAACAAACTTATTTTTTCAGCTCTTTCAATCCTTCAGATGGCAAAGCTTGTCCTACCATAAAAACGAATGCAGTTAGCAGTAATTAAGACATTCGTTTGCTTAACGTTTGTTACTACTGGTGTTGATGAGAAATTTGAAACAAAAAAATTTGTATTGAGAAGGCCCGTAATAATGATTCTTGATCAAATATTCCAGTAAAATTGCTCTTACCTATCGAGAAATATCTTTTATTAACGATACAGCAATTTTTATTGTATTTGGAAATTAAATATGTTATCTGTGAGATTTTTTTCTTTTCTACTATGCTACATTTTTGACCACTTTGTGCAACTTCAAATTTCAATCATCTAGTTCACAGAGCCCTAATTTTTAACTTTTACGAGAAACATCAACACAATTGGTATTATTTGCTTCGTTAGCATGTTTACTATAAAAGCTAGAAGATTTTTTTTTTGGATATTGTGCTCAAATTGAAATGGCAGTTAATCGTTAGTGTATTTATAATTTCTGAAACAGTCTATAAATCATTGGAAACATTTTCAAAGGAATCCCTGAATGAAATGTTTAAGTTTTTAATTTTTGGCTCAAAATATTGGCTTTTGAATCAACCATACATATTTATGGAGACTAAAGATTTCGATCGTAGCATGCTAGCGAAATAGTTATTATTATATTTTATTAAAGACACTTTACCAAAAAAGTTGGCATTGGTGTCCAGCTAGCGAAATAGTGGTTTATTCGTCATTCAGCAAGAAAAACTAATATATGCCCAAAACTCTGATCCTTTTATCGAAAAGTCATGCAGTTGTAATATGTTTTAAACATTTTTGTAAACAAATTCGATTTTATAGACATTTCGAAAATGTCTATACCTAATACCTGTATTAGGTGGGAATGGCGACGTCAGATTGCTAATTGATGTGGAGAAAGGAGAGAAAGTGATGACGCAGTCGCTCGTCTGCGCAAGTTTATGTCTGGAACATTACGAATAATAATTAAAACTGTGTTCTGATGTTACTGCAAAATGAAGCGGCACAATTTCTGACCCAGACAACCAGTAATCGTATAAGATGTGGCATAAGATGATAAAGTGGAGGTCATACAGTATGCGGCAGGAAAAAATGCGAAAGTGTTTTTCATTTTCAAACCTCATTTTCGTCCATTTGACATTAACCAATCTATGTTTCAACGTTCCATGATCTATAATAGGCTAGTTTTCTGAAAAGGTAATTAAAAAATTTCCCATTTTAGTCACTAACCTTTACAGGGCGGCGCCTGAAGATGAAGACAACCAGAATTTTCAAACCGCAGAAAATCGCACAGGTCGTTGAATTTCACATCTGATAAAACAAATTTTTTGATTTTTTTCACAATATCATCAAATATATGTACTTATTTCATCTGGTATGTGAAACTACATGGCTCTGGATCAGTGTGGTCTGGTTGTTCATCGAATTTGAGCTAATTTTGTTACTGTTATAGTCATTTTGTTTAATGACCATTGGGCGCGCAGTTTATTGATATCCGCTTATTAGGCCTACATTATCACATGTTAAACATCAAATATGTTCATTTTTATTTTTCAGTGCTAGAATATAGACATTGACTGATACACTGTCATGAAAAAATAGTCATATATATCTCATATTTAGCGTGTAATAGTGCCTTGAACTTTTCGCATTTTTTCCTGCCGCACCCTGTATACGTGCATGCCTCCATTTAGGCGCATGTAAAATGTACGCATATCGCCTCCACTTTAACATCTTATGCGACATCTTATACGATCACTGGTTAACTGGGGAGCTGCCAATTTGTAGTCGTAATATGATAGAATGATAATAGGGAACTGCAAGGGGAACTGTAAACATGGAAAGAAGGGACGCGGCTTCTTCAATACGTTTCAAGTTTGGGCTATGACTATGAACATATATAAATACTTGAGTTGAGTATAGAAAAGGTAGAAAGCAAATAAATCAAATCAAAGCCGGAGGAAAGAGATTGGTCAAGGGTTAGTGCTACAAACTAATCAGAAGTGATTGCCACAAGACCATCAAGCTTGCTATTATACATGTAAAGACAGTCAATTAATTGACCAAATGCAAATGTTTGAGTTTAGAATGGATTGTAATGTTCGCCACACATTTCTAAACAGGTAGTTGAACGGAATGCTCTAAGAAATCCCTGGAAGAAATTCATGATAGCTGTGAAAATCCCAAGAGAAACCTCTGTACAAATTTCAGAAGAAGTCCTTGGAAGAATTCAAAGGAGGAGGAATCCCAGAAGGAATCACTGGAGTTGTATCTGAAATAACCACTGCAAGAATCTGAATAGGTTTCATTTAAAGAATCATGAAAATGGATCCAGAATTTATTGTATGAATTCTGGAGAAAATCTATAGAGGAATCTCGAATAGAAATGAGGTATAATTGAAGCTATCCAGGAAAGTATTCGTAATGCAATCTCGAAATCAACCATGAGGGAACTTCAAGGAAATTTTAGTAAAAAACATTGAAAAAAATCCAAGAGGAATATTTTTGAGTTTCTTAAGGACACCATGGAAAAAAATCATGAAAAATACCTTATCATGACCTTATCAGTCATTCGATTTTTAGCCATAATGCATTATACACATATACAGCCTTTCGCCACCTTCTTCATCGGCATTAATTTATTTTTGACTGGTGGATATTATGGTTATACTATGGTTTTAAGTTTAAGCATTTTGGCAACTCCCATTGGGAAGTAACACGATTGGTCCAATGTGCTGATAGAGTAGTTTAAACTGCTGAAAAGGACAGGAGGATTTCCCATCAAAAATTGGAAAACTATCAGTACAGAAAAATAATCTTCTTAATCTTGGCCTTTTACATGGGCAAATTCTGCTACTAAGTTAAGTGTTCTATGAGAATATAAAGGAATTTTGCATAAAGAAAAGTTCCTGACACGATCGGGAATCGAACCCAGCCCAGCCACCCTTAGCAAAGCAGCGCGGTCACCGTTATAGCTATATGGTTACCAAACAGTAACAGAGACCAGATTTAATACCCAACTGGTGTTGCGTAATCGAACCGATCCTCGTTGTGCCCATCATACAATCCATCCAATTGGCCATTGCTGTAATCCGATAGAATCATTTTCCCTTCAATGTCATCCAATTTACCTAAATTTCCACAGACCAGCAGAAACCTTTTCCGATCACGTTAATCAAATCAAAATTAAGCCTCCTTTCGTGCCATTTATCTTGTTCCATCATCAACGTCATCTCTCCGATGTGTGTGTGTGTGCCCGTACACCCAATAAAGCATATTCATCAAAATAACAGAGTCCAGGCTCCCTCCACCGAGAGTCCTTCCAAAGGTGAACCTCATCATTTGTAAGAATTTGGTTCCTATTCAGCTTCGACACAGGATTTAATCATTCACCCGAGCCACATTGAATTTTTGTCAAAAGGATCTCGCTTCCCCAAACCTACCAACACACACCTCCGAACAAGCCTCCCCTCCGCAGTCTGTGTCAGCAGGAACCGATTTTTCTCCCTCACGTGCCGTGTGTTTGTGAGTTCGTGCACCGAATAGCTTTTCCTTCGTGCGAATATTTGATTTTCCTAGATTAAATTCTATCCGCTGCCTTAATAATCCCTCCTCCGACGACGACGTCGCCACGGTCTGGATGTTTTCGCTTACCTAAATACCCATTTCACACAAGGAAGGGCTCACCACCGCTCGCCAAGGCGCGAGAAAAGGTTGGTAAGCCCTGCATTGGGTGCTGTTTGCTCATCGTGAATACGCACTCCACTCGTCGCTCACGTACGCACAGTTCACATGGATAGGTGACATGGGTGAGCTTAACCACCGGGAGGCAGGCAGGTAACGGCAACTTCTATTTATAACGCCAACGACGACATCCATCTCCGGGCGAAAAGGGATGGATCCGATGGATGGACCAACTTGCTGTGGAGAGGATTTGGGGAGAAAAAAAGTCCTCCAAAAATACGTGATTTAAATATACGATCAAATATCGCTTTTCCTGGCTGGGAGGATGGTTGCGAGACGAACAACGTGCACTCGCTGACTTTGATGTATCTCCTTATCCTTGCGGCGGCATCATCAGGTTGAATAATCATCTTCCTTTCTGAGAGGAGGGTTTCCAACTCTGATGTGAGAAATAAATGTTTGAAGAAATATGATTTGAAATATGAAGAACTAGAGCAGTTAAATCATTTCCGAAATAACGGTGATGCAAAAGGTGGAATAAATACCACGGAAAACACTAGTTGAGAACCACTGCGTTAATCTTTTCGCTCAGCCGAGAAGAAGACTGGGGCTCATACTGAACGTGAATGTGATAAACCTGAATTAAGAAGTTTTTTTTTCTCTCCTACCACCTCTTCGCACGTCACCGAAGTTTTTCCAGAGCTCCGAACTTGACGACGAGAAAAAAGGGGTGAAAATTTACTGCTGTTCGTCGCCCGATATTGTTCTTCCTCACACAGAGTTCATAAAGGAATGAACCATAGGAGAAGTAACTTGTTTATCTGGCTACCAGGATCAGCACTATCAACCCGGTCTGCGCGCAAGCAGTTCCTCCCAAAAACAGCTGAAAAAGCACCACTTCCACTTTAAATTCAATTTGATCGCCCACTACCACCAGTAGCACAAGCGAGTGACGACAAAAAGTTGTTTTTCACACAAAATGCGAAGATTTGTCGACGCACCAGGTATTATTTATTGCCACCAAAATCCGATCGATTGATTTATTTCGCTCCAGGCTGTAAACTTACTTTTCGAGAAATTTTGCTGGCGCTGCCAAACGACAGAGGAAGCGCCCCGTCTACATCAGCGGGAAAAACAACCCAAGCTGAGATATTTATATGGAGGTTAGTAGGGTAAAGCGCCAGCCAGGACCCGAGGGAGCATCCGGGCGAGCTCTGGCAAAACAAGAAAAAATATTACATAATTTGAAATTCGATACACACGCCCGCCGTCAACCCGGACTCTGGACGTCTCAGTTCCGGACCATCCTGGTTGCTTCCAACAGAAAGAGAAATATTAGTCTAATGAACACGTCCGCGGCACGTGATCAAAAGACAAAGTGGTGAACGTGTTCGGACCAGGAACCACACGCCATGCACGGATCTAACTCTCTACCACACTCGGTCGGTCGGTCGGTTGGTCGGTCAGTCATCGGAGAACTACCAGGAGAGGTTGCGTGAAAAAACGCCAAACAATGAAGGTACAATAAAACTTGCTTGCCACGCTGCCGACTTCCGAGTCGAGCGGCATGCGAAGGAAACTTTTTGTACGCTTTTTTTCTGGGATGTTTGTGATTCGTATTCCGGTGAAAAATGCTTGGCTGCCATAATGTAGTCAGCGAGAATTGAAACCAATACATCATACGGGCGGTGGTGGTAATTGATATGTGAAATATTGGAATTTTTGCTTATAATTTTTACAAGTAGCGCTGTTTTTTTTTTGCAGAACAACACAGACACAGGGTATGCTTCCATGATGAAAGGCGTTGCAGTATCAATAATAGTTCCATTTGGAGTGTCAATGAATGATGAGTGTCCATGCTGTTTAACAGTAACCTAATTCCTAGTTGTTGACCGAGAAAAAGGAACATCATATTAGGAACGCTAAGCCAAGGAGAGGTGGATGGTAGGTGCCAAGCGATGAGGCGATGCCAAGCTTACGGATATTGGAGCCGTCGTACGCAGTATTTGACGTATTAGTATCACAGAAATGATCGTCCAGCTCAAGAGGAACAAAACGCATAAAGGCCTACAAGTGTCTGGCGGTAGACTTCTTGGTGAAGGTTGGGATGTTAGGATGAGGAATTTCGCCGTTGAAGCGATTTTAAAAATCATAAACCTGGACAAGATCACGGACACGGAAGAGCTCGTCACGGCACTGCGACAATAACACAAGAGGCAGGTGGCCACCGCAACCGTTCAGTCCGTTAAAATTGGTAAGCTCAAGGTGGACTGGTAGGTATGTCCGCTGGGCATACACGAGCCACCGGAAGATTGCCTCAAATGTTTTGAACCAGGACACAAGTCGTGGGACTGTAAAGGCCCTGACAGGAGTAAACTGTGTAATCGAAGGCCATAATTGAGCAAGTTTTGTAAGGAGAAGGCCATAATGTGCGATGCTGCACAAACCTTAGGGCTTGATTGTTTTTCGGGAAATCCGTGAACCCGACGGGAGGTCCAAAGTGTCCGGCCTTCAAGAGGACCTCAACTGACAAGCCACAGTTTTTTTTTTGTTTTTTTTTTGTATTAACGAGATTTTTAATCCTTGGCTAGTTCATCTCGGGACCCACGCTTTACTTCCCTTCCGAAGGAAGAACCCACATTTTGTTAGTATGTCGGGAGTGGGATTCGATCCCAGGTCCTCGGCGTGATAGTTTTGTGTTCTAACCACCACACCAGGTCCGCTCCACACAAGCCACAGTGCAGATAACGCAGCTATATCTGAACCACTACTACTCAGCACAGCAACTGCTATGTCAGGCAGTCGTTGAGTGAGAAATGGATATCGTCATCATAGCGGCTTGACTTCAATACCTGGGCAGATCCGGCTTAAGGCATTGGTCGGGCCCATGCTAGATGTCGATCTGGCTATTGTCGGTATGAAAAGTACCTACACTCACAGCGACCACAGCGTTGGTCTGCTACAGTACCGACTACAATAACTGCAGGCAGTGGGCGGAGACAGGTCAACCAGATCAAGTCCACGAAGGTAGAAGACGTTCAACAACGAAGTATTTAGGAAAGCTCTTCACCATGAGCGAAGCTTACTAAGTTCATGCGGTGACCAGTTGGTTGCAGTGTTCTCGCGTGTATGCGATGCTAATGTCTAGGTCTACCCTAGGAATGGGAGGATACCGGCATTCTGGTGAACTCAAGCTATTTCGAACCTGTGCCACGCCTGTCCACGGGAAAAGTGACGAATACCGCAAGCACGTACTGATGAGGAGCGTGATGAACGACGGGTGGCGTTAGCGACAGCCAAAGTCACGCTCAAGACCGAGATAAGGGCTGCTGTGAGAATCTCTGTTGAAGAGCCAATACGAACCAAGGAGTAATGTCTACAGGGTCGTAATGGCTAAAACACGAGGTGTAATGTCTCCTACCGAGCTGTCACCACAGATGCTGGAGAGAATCATCGAGCGGTTCGTCTCGCGTAAACGCGAGCCATGAGAGGAGGGAAAACGTTGAGAATTTTGATGGGATTGCAAAATTCTGAAGCGCAGGTAAGGCCCCAGGTCATTACAGAGCTACGAACCTGGCGTTAATTGTAGCCATGACTTCTGGCATTCAGCTATTCTGCTATGCAGAAATGTCTAGACGAGAAAGTCTCCCCAGAGACTTGGAAGCGACAGAATCTGGTCTTATTGGTAAAGTTGAAGAAACCACCCTGTAACCCATCGGCATACATATCAATAGTATGCTCGACACTGCAGGGAAAGTGCTTGAGAGAATGATCCTCAACTCAACAATCTGTTAAGGTACACCGAGTGAAGATGATCTCTGAAGTAAGCAGTTCGGCTTCCGAAAGGGAAAACTAACCATGTACGCTATCTTGTTTGTTACCAAAATAGCTGAGATTCTCCATCGTGGAATGGGAAAATTATGTTCAACAGAGCCGGTTGAACAGCTATTGTCAGAGCGCTCCTATTTTTGAGTACACCCGAGCAGCTGTACAAGATTTTTGGAAACTACTTCCAGAATCGAGTACTTGTATAGGACTCAGAGGGTCGAACCCGAAGTAATTTTACATAGCATCAGAAGTTCCGCAAGGTTCCTTTCTAGATCCGGTGTTATGAAATGTCAAGTATGACGAGGATGTTACAGTCTAAAATGGTAACACTGTTCCTAATCAATGGCTCAGGAAACAGAAAGACAAATTACCTGGCTTGATAATCCTCCTCGAAATCAAAAGAGTTTTGCAACATGCTCTAGAACGGTGTTTTGCTTCTGCCTCGTCGCGAGGGAGCGAACGAACCCCAAACAGAGAGGCAATAAAAACTGAGCGAGGAAGAGGGAAACGAAAAAAGAGCCGATGATTATTTCGGGTTTTTGAGTGCGATTTTCGCCTCGAGAGTCTTTCTTTGTATGGGAGTGGAACTCGCGAGAGCTTTTTGAGTGTGAGTGGATGTGAGAAACACAACAAGCGATTATGCGCTCGGTGCTGTTGAGGATTTGCATTGTGATTTTTGAGTTTTATTTTCACTCCTCAGAAAATCGCCGAAATCGCTTCCTCATTTTCTCGCGAGGGAGTTTCTGTCAAGCCTGCAAATTACATCGTGTCAACGTGTATGTTGAGTGCTCTGTGCGGTAGCACCAGTACTAATACGTGTGGGTGGTGCTACCAAGCCAGTACCGAATGAGAAGAACGGGTAAAAGCGGGGCCAGCCGATGGATTGCCGAGTTAGTCGGATTGAGCGCCCGTTGGTGCTCGAAGGTTTCTGGGTTGTGGGAAAACCAACTCGTATCCAAGTTTGACAAACAGCAACACCAATCCCTCCCCCTCCTAATCAAGGAGAATGGCACTCGACAACTTCCCTGTCCGCGTCCGCGTCCCCGTCCGAACACCAGGTATACGGATGAATGAATAAACATTCGAAACGTCGGCTTTTAACCTAACCGGTTGTTTTTTTTAAAGAAACCCGAAGACCGATACAGCGCCAAAAGTACCATTAATTATCAAGACGGTCGGAAATCAATCAATACCAGGTATACGATCAAAACGAACTTCATGGCGTTATCAAGGCGGCCGGCTCATCATTCTTGAACCACGAATCACGAATCGAACGACAATTCGGCGCAGTACGGTAGACCAGGAACGAGCAGGCTCGGAGCAGCCATACAACCACTCTGACTCAGGCAGAACGGACTCCTACACTTAAGCGAGTGATAAGTGTACCCTGAATGCAAGCAACAAGCCTTGTGATCAGCTTCCACTCCGCCGCAAGCAACACCAGAGAGCATGTTACAGCAGAATGAACGGACACCACACCCGGATATCCCGAGTAACGCCCCAAATGTCGGTGACACACCACCTACCCCACCTGGGACGAAAAGCTCCCAGAACGCAACTGACGTAAGCGTCCAACCCAGCTGACGATGCCCTTCGAATTTCCGCTAGTCTAAAACGCTCTGGGACTCGGCCTTTTGCGCCCACCCCAGAAGCTGCCGTTGGTCAGGCCAACAGCTTGAGGTCTAGGCGAGTATCCTTCTGGGACCGCACAAGCTCCCGAGGTCAAAAGAAGTTTCAAGATGTTGAGGATGAAGTTCCCAGTTGCTGTTGCCTGCCTTCGTCGACTTCTTTGAAGAAGTTACGCTGAAGGCAGGATCTACAGCTAGTATTTCGCTCATGGGGATTTTCTCGAGTGTTCAGTTCTTTCAGGTTTAGAGGAATCGACGGAACACGTGTTGTTTGTGCGCCCGCGTTTTCGTAATACGTGACCTGACAACATGCTTGCTACGTGTGGTGGGAACACGATTTCTCGTCCAGAGAATGCGTTAAGATGAGGTTGGATGGAATGCCGATTCATCGGATATCGTCCAAATCATCCGGAGAGAAAGCGGTGCGTAGGCTCGAAAGGGATCCAAAGCTTCGAAGTTTATACCGATACTAAGGACTGTTCAATTTATAAAACGGACAACTTGCTTGTGCGATATCTTTTTTATTTTTCAATAAAATCATTATCAGTTTTTTGCATAACTTTCTATAGCTATTTTCAAATGTAGGAAAAATATAACATTGAGTAAAATGTTCTTTATTGTGTAACTGGAGCGGTTTTCGTAAAACATCAATAAAAACCCATTTCTCAAAATTCGACATAACTTTCCACATATTTAACATGCACATTTTCATGAAGTTTTCAATGTATTGCAATCTCATACTATTCTACTGAAGGTAAAGCTCAATAGTTGGTCAGTAATAATGCACAAGGCAGCCTCCAGCTTGATATAGTGAGTTGCCTTGTTTTCATAGTAATTAGTAAAAAATATTTATTTAAGTCCTGTGTTGCAAAAGCACAACGGATTCGGTTGAAAATTTGTCCAGAGTAGTATAATATTGCTTTCTGAATGATACAGAAGAAAAATTTACTTTAAATTGCATTCTTCATCAAAAATTTAATCCATAAAGATGGTCATAGTAAAAAACGGCATACTTTTTGCTCCATTGATGCAGCTTTTCGACTCTAGTGAATCTTGTTATTATTTATTTTCAACAAAGTTGGTCCTATGCTATTGTACGCCTTATTTAGTAATAATTAAATGTAAAGTTTTCATTTCCAACATCATTGTTATGCTAAATTTTGCATAAGGTTGCATTGTTATTTGGAAGAACCTTTAAAGAATGAAACTGTTTTGATTACTGTACCTGCAATGGCGCACAGTATCCAAACCAGCAATGCTATTAAAAAGCGGTTTTCTGCATTTGAAACCACATTATTCCTACTATCGACTAAATGCATAAAATAATTGTTTATTTAATATTTTCATGCCCTTTGCGCCCTACAATTGAGTTTTATTCAGAAAATTGAATCTGACTTGAGACTTTGATATCTCAACAACTAATTTTCCAATTGAGTTTAAATTTCGCCAGAATGTTTATTACTCATGCTGCTGCAGCAACGATATACCATATGTGAACAGTAATTTTATTTATTTGTCAAATTTTCAGCAATCGAAAATTTCACCTCATTTCACATCTGGCCGATTTTCTATAAAATAAAACTATTTTTATTCGATTCAAAAATTATTACCATAATGATAGATGATATACTGAAAAACAAAGCAAGGGTGGTTAAATTTGAACTAGGCGTCTTTTTTTTATAGCCTTGTAAAGTTGTCCGTTTTATAAATTGAACAGTCCTTATGCGATAGAACTCGATCCATCTATCGAACAAGTGACCGTGCGGAAAACATTCTGGTATTGTTACTGTCGAAGCGTCGGTTTGCTGAGTTTTTGCGAGCCTGTGTATAGAAAAGATTCTTTTACAAGGTCTGGGTCAGGTGGAGGACCCATGTCGGCAAGTACTAGCTGATAGGTCCTTACCTTTAGGTGGTCAAATCGCGATGCACGCAGTATCAGTGATGTCGACCTTAACCAGCCTTCCGAAATGAAAAGGGTGGTAAGACCATACGGACAGTTACTAATAGGCCAGCGTCATACCTATCTGTCCTTCTAAAAAAACGTGTCTTGACGTTTGTCGCTGCGATGTACACTATCCTAATTTCATCTGGGTGATCCCGGAGAAATGTAGGGAACGGTATAGTGGATCAGGATGTAGATCTGACTTCTTCGTTGACTGTTGGCGGTGGTCCCCAACTCCACACAATCTGAACATGTATGTAATGTACATTAAATTCATTCCGCCAGCTGTAAGCTCTAAAGCAGATGCTTTACTGGTTTAATTCTCGCTTTCTTCAGAAGTTAAACTTGAAATAACGTCTGGAATCCTTCCTAAGGAATAATAAATCATATTTTTCCCAACTTTTCTTGCTTTAGCTGTTTCTGTTCAAACCGTTTAAGGTTGAAGTTTGAGTAGTTAGAATAAGTTTGAATATTTATTTTTATATCATTTTCTTGGAATCTTCTAGTAGAAAAGACAAATTTTCAATACTCGGTTTTGATGAACACCTTACGAAACCCTGCCTTGCATTCGAATTATCCCACAACCAAAACCAATCAATGGAACATCCGTCCCGTTCAATCGTTTTGTTTACCAACAAAAACTGCACGACGTATCAAAACCACAAAGCCCAAATATTGATTCGACCGTCCGTCCGTCCAGCATTGGTGTCACCTACATTTCCCAGCAGCTGGCCTCGTCACCCGTCGTCGGTCGCCATCGTAATATTTATCCGATGGCCCATCATCACCCACTGCTCCGTGTGTATCGACATGGTCTGGTCTGGTCAAGGAAGGGGCGAAGGGGAGGATGTTTGTTCGCCGTAAATTTATCGACATCTTCCCGAGCTGTCGGAAGTGGTACACCGGACACCGGAGAATGGGAACGAAATAGAAAAATAAAAACGGAAGGGAACCCCTGGACCAGAGATAATGCGTTTCCACGCGCGCACACAAGACGACGGTGACGCCGATGGACGACAGAGAGCGAGCGGATGGATTTCTTTGTTTCGGTTCGGGGGGTTTCCACACATCTTTCTAATCGAATGTGGGTGGATGGATGGAAGGTATTGATTTTTTCTGTTCCGCATCTTTCTTGTTACCCCGAGTCCGGTTCATCCGCCACTAACCCATATATGAGGGGCGAAGGGATGTCGATCGGAGTTCGTTTGACCATCTCCGGTCGATCCG
The DNA here is from genome assembly GCF_035046485.1 of Aedes albopictus. Classification (NCBI taxonomy): domain Eukaryota; kingdom Metazoa; phylum Arthropoda; class Insecta; order Diptera; family Culicidae; genus Aedes; species Aedes albopictus. The sequence goes on along the minus strand of NC_085137.1, from coordinate 301,496,410 downwards.
GGGAGAGCTTGGGGAGCACGTGGGTTTCTGTGTGTGTTTGAATTGGTGAATGTGTGTCATGTGATTCTGTTCGACAGATAATAAAATCAATTCAAATAAAGATCGCTTTGGGAGAAAAGGATGGTTCTGATGTTGGAACGACGACCGAGGACGACGACGGGATAGTGTATGAGATGGGTTGAAAAAGGATGCTTTTGTCCTAATTTGATGAAAGATTTAAAGAGTCTTTCTTTTGAAGTGCGGGAATCTTGCTCAGCTTGATTGAAAAAGTCCCAATAGACGGCGATGAATGGAGCGAAGTTCCCCTGATCGGACGTATGTGTGGGATTGACAACCGATGATGGTTATTTTACGTTTCCTGATTAGAGGAAAGCTTTTCTTCCGTGGCCCTTTTTCTGTTATTTTTTCTTTGTCAGAAAGCATTTCTTTCACCACACACACACAATGGGAAACAGGGTTTCAGATCCCAAGAAGGGTCCTTGGTCACCTTGTTGGAAGAAATGAAAGAATGACTTCCGAAAAAGAAAGAAAGGTTGAATTTAAATGGGGTTTCTTTATTGCAATTGGTTGGATTGGGATCTAATCAAAGCATTACCCTTGCCGCAAGCTTAATGAGGAGAACACATTTGTGGTTGCTGAGTAGCTTACCGTTTGGAATTCTGAAAGCATCTAGCTAAAGTAGTATTTTGAAATTAACGATTCTAGATTATTGAAAGGATCGTAACTTTCTTTTGTTGTCAACAGAGTTTCATTCCGAATGTAGTGCATCTCCAGATCAACGGGTTCTTCTAGAGGAAAAATTAACTACTTTTTTAATTCTTTTTATTCGTAAATTCAAACTTCAGATTCATAGAATTAACATCATTTTAGCTTGTGTATTTAAGCAAAAATTAAGGACTTTTGAAAACATTGAATTCCGTTCAAATACATACAAAAGCTGAAGAGTTTGGTCAATCATATCTGCGAACTAAAATAAGGGAAGTCATTTAATATCTTGCTGAAATTTTTAGTCAAGTAAAATTGAGTAATTTTCCTCCAAACCAACCCAGCCTTTCTGCTTTAACTTAACATAGTTAACCTTCACGGAAAGCGCTTCGGGGCGAAATTCATGGAAAATTCAATCTTCCACGAAGTGCCATCCCGCATTGTGTTATGCTCAGCCCAAAAACCGGCATGTATTCCACTGAAAAGAACCCCTTTTGCCCTCACCAATCCCCTCTCCCATCAATCGATTCTGCCTGCTGCTGCTAAGCCATCCGGGCTTAGACACGAAAATTGAAATTGAAAATGAAGCTTACCAACATCGCGGGTGTGCTCCGCGACGACGACGCCCTTGCGACGAGAGCCCGGCTTCTTAAAGTTCCCGGGAAACACGTCACATCGGTTGACAACTCGGTGAACCTTAACCATGTGTGGGGTATGTGAGCGGAGATGGGAGGGGGAATAACCCGTCACACCGAAACGTATACACACATGTGGTGTGACAGTCGGGCTGACGCACAGAGGGGGAGCCCGGCAAACAAGGCGCATACATTTCGCCGAGCTTCCAAACGTGGCTGTTTGCCTAATCTCTTGCGAAGCCACCCGCACATATGTGCCCTCCCCTCTGGTTGTTCGCTCCGGTTTGCACACTCGTTTGCAACAAAGTGTGTGAGTATGCTTAGAAACGACTTGTTCGACTACCAGGCGTCTTTTCGCCTTTTTTTTTGGCAATAATGTTTGTGATTATCTGTAATACTGTTTCCTCACCCGAGTCTGAGAGTACCCTTCACGTGTAGCTAGCTACCACCATCCACTTACCCATCGTCGGGGTCCGCTCGATGTGGGGCGGAATGGCTTCGACCGTAATCAGGCTCGGGACCATATGCTTGGCGGATCGATCTACATGATGCTCTCAGTGGGGATAGCGCTCCGGTTGAGCTGTTTGCCTTGGAACGATGTTATTTTTGCAAACTATGGGAAAACCGAGCTACGTAATGACACAGTCGATGCCGTTGTCACCGAAAAGGTCAACAAACTTAAAGAACGCACGCTAGACTTTGCAGATAGCTGCTATTGATTGGTCCTGTATTCTACCATACCTAATACCCCAAGCAACACGCATGTTATAATAGAGTTACGACAGCGCAAGTTTTGGTTGTATAGAAGTTTATTTTACGTAATTCTAACATTTTGTTGAAATAACGTAAAATAAACTTCTATACAACCAAAACTTGCGCTGTCGTAACTTTTATATAACATGTGTGTTACTTGGGACAGCTCGTCACAACTCTCCTCTAAAAAACTACATCCTTTGTGGACGCTCCCTAATATGCAATGTTAGTCCGTTCAGTAAGTTTTACCGAAATATCGATTTCTGAACGTTCGGTTATTTGTTTTAACCGAAATTTCTGCTTTTTTTCACAAATTGTTATCGTTTGTCCTTCAAACTATAAATAAACTCAGCAAAAGTTTTGAACTGCACCAAATTTCTTTGTTAATATATTCATCGATTGAGATTTCGGTAAAATATTACCGAAATCGGTAATTTTCTCTTAGTGTGTAGTTGGGCCGACTCTATTTTCATGGTGTCTCGAACACAAAACTTCTCTGTCTGTTTTGGATTAAGAGACACAGGACTTCAAAACTTTACTTAACCTGTAGGACCACCTGGCAGCGAAATTTCAAGCAAACGGCAGCTTTTGAGTTTCTGAAGAACTTTGTCGAAGACAATTTGCTTTGGATCCCGAGATAGAGAAGTTATTAACTTTACTTGACAACTACCACCACTTAGCGGCAAAGCCATCTTAATGTTAAATCACTAGATTAATCTTGACTTTTGCTGGAGGATTTTGCTGAAGACAAAACTGTTCTATCCCGAGATAGAGCACTTCAAACTTTATTTAATCACAATGGAAAACTTTGATGAACTTTGCTTGACAACAAAGACAACTAATTTGTGAATCACCAGAATGTTCTTGACCTTCTAAACAACTTTGCGAAGGTATCATTGTTCAATTGCTCCAACTATAATACCTTCAATTTCTACATCTCTATTCACTAAATGAAATAATAACAAAGTTATCGAGGAGCTGATTTCTTGCCTATCATAGAGGTCATCGATTCCAGCATTTTTTCCAACATTTCTCTGGTCAACAAGACGATTAGTTGGGAAATACCCACTGGTCGGGTGGAGGTCGGCACCGAAATCAACAATGTTGATTCAACATTCATGCCACTTTAAAGGCGACCAATGGATATATCCCGCCAGTAAACGTGACGATTGTTATCAACGTTGGCATCTTTGGCTGCACATCAATAAACGAGGTATTCGTCTCTAACGAGCCTTTTACTGATCAACGAAGGATAAGTTGAATCAGAACTCAGTCCTACAAGAGCCTAGAGGAGCTTTTGCTGATCAGTGTGAATCGTTCCTTTGGTCAAAGAGGCGACCTCGACCTAACCTAGGTGATTAGTTGATGACCATCGGTCGAGTACCCGAAACAACCCGGGCAGAGGTCAAGTACTGACGATCAAAATGTGATATTGATTTGTTTGAGATAAGAGGTAAAAGTACTGAAAATAATAGCAAAGCTTTGTTCTTGAACCATCTAACCAATAGCAAAATTTGAAATTTGAAGATCAATCAAATAGCTTACTGCTATTGGTTAGATCTTACCAAGAGCTAAATGTGCTATGATGATGATGTTTCAGGAGTAAAATTGAGATAATATGTTCAGTACTTTTACCTCTTATCTCAAACAAACAAATATCACTTTTTGATCTCTGTATCAAAATATGCTATTATTGAGCTTTTTTACTCTGCTCGGGAAGTGAGACATTTATGCTACCTGTGGTCATGAATCCCATCACATTAGAATTTCAAGAACCCTTTATGAATAAAATTCAGAGGCTCTTCCGTCTCCGTGACCAAACTTTTCGGAAGGTCAAGTACATCATCAATAACATGGAGGAAATTGAGCTTGTACTACTTGAAGAACATGAACCTTTACCAGGAGACCTTGAATCACATCCCGGTATCGTAGCTTCGAGGAGCAAGATGACCTGCAAATATCTGGACGTCTCCATCGAAGGTGGAGTTCATTCCAGATGATCTCTTAGACTCCTCCAGTCTAGAGTCGCTGGCAATCACTGCGACATCCAACGAGCAATCGAAGACCATTCAGGAGCAACTTGGTAGCTCGTCTTGTAAAAAGGAGTCATGCCACAGTAAGACCTGATGACCAACCGTCCAACGAGAACCAATTACGTGAGGAATGGACGCGAACTTGTCACCAAAACGAATTTGCAACGGCGAGCATATGTTCATCCGTTTCTGTACGGGGCTATTAAGTGATCCAGCGATACGAAACCAAGCGATCCAGCTTCGATCTCCGCAAATCCTGCGATATCCTTCGAGAAATTCGACTGTGCTCTGAGACAGCATTTCACATTTCAGAGAGATGTGCTCTTTGGGCCGTCAAACCATCATGAGATCCGTTTGCACTTCGATGAAATACGCCTGTAATCACCGTTATGAAATCAGAGTTAATACAAAGAGAGCATTTCATACAGTCCCATTCGATTCTGTCATTTTCCAGGATTCTTTCAATGAATGACTGTGTATGTGTAGACTGGAGAGAGCATTTCATACAGTCCCATGGTAATCTACCATCCCTAGGGCTAATCAGTGTCTCAGATGCCCGATAACCGTACAGGAGGCCCGTGCACAGAAGTGGCGCCAAGGGAGGAGTTTTATCCCAATTTCGGCAAAAGGCTGAGGGGCACCTAGTGTATGAAGTGTCGGTAATGGGGAGGGATTTTTTTTATTCCTAATCACTTAACCTAATTTACAGCTCTATTGTCCACTAGGGCACTACGTGAGCGATTTCAATTGACAGCTGTACCTACAGAATTGTACAGAGCCTAGATGTATTCTATTATACTTCATCGAACTGGTTGTCTTTCTGCTGCTTTCACTTTTCTACTCTACATGGTAGAATGATGAGCACAAGGATGATAGGAGGCCGTTATTCCTTTCCAGTCCGATTGGGGGTCCATTATGAGTAGCAATTCGCCGATGTCCAGGTATCCGGGTCCATTTGAGCCATGGGGCTCAGAAGAGGGTCAGTGTCAGCCGCTCTCGATGAAGAGCAACTGACGAAAAATTGCAAGTGCCGGGGCTGGGAATCAAACCCATGACCATCCGCATATGAAGCGAACGTATCACCAACTACGCCACGGGCCCGGCACGTAATGGGGAGGGTTTAACACCCAAATCCCCCCTCCCCTTGTGCACGGGCTTGATGTAGAGCAACTTGGTTGTACGACCGTCACTAACCAATATGGGATACCGTTATGGAAGAATCACATCTGTTGTAGTACCAGAAGCCATCGTTACTCGTTAGCAATAGTTGTCTACCACGTGAGGACCCCTCATGAGGAACCCTCCAGGACAGCATCAATTACAGCAATGTTCCAAAACCTGGACATTCACGGTTCCCCAAAACAGCAGCAGGCAGATCAGTGTGAGATAGTGAATGCTTCATGTACCGACAAAGTGAATGCACCATTCATATCGAAACGATCACCCTGCACTAGGACTGCTGATGCCAAGCGGTAGAAATCAAGAATGTCAACCAGTCATCCGAGCAACGACGATGCCCGTCCGGTAGATAACAATCAGTTTCAGCCTGAGCCGCTGCCATTCCCACAGGATCACAGATAAACCGAGTTTACATTACCCAGCCTTGCAAAGCGTCGAAGGTCAGTTGAAGAACTAGTACGGCTGCCTGGAAGATACATAGAAGAAGGATTTGAAGTAGTTGATAGAATTGTTACCCCGTTAAAAAGCCATAAAAGTCGCTTCCTGAATGGATAGGTAATTATTGTCGGTCGATACATTTTCGCCGGGGTCGAGTAGTGAATGTCAGCTCTTTCTACATCAACGAATAGGAAGAGATTTAGAATATAATTAAAGATGAAGCGTACAAATACCTCGGAATTTGTTTGCAGTTTACAAGTATTCGCCACACAGGGATCAAGCAAGAGCTGCACAGGACAATGAGGAGCTTTCTGTCAGATGGCAACGAACTGAAGGTGATCTACACGATTGCTGTGCCTCTGGGTGTTGGCCCTCAGCTTTGGGATGGTGAAGTGGTCCAACACTGATCTTGAGGCATTAAAACTAATAGTACGGGTGGTGTACGAGCACTGAATGCCTCAAACAAAGTCTTCCAGCGAGGTAGTCACTCTGATACTCGCATTAGAAGGAAGAGGCATCGTCGATATTCAGGTTCTATGCGTCTCCTGGTTCCAGCAGCTGCGAGAGTGTTTCGTAGAAAGCTAGCACTGTCACTGAATGTACCGCAAGACTATCAACAAGGTCGTGGAACGCATAAACTAGAACTCGAGCACATGACCTCTTATCGGAAACAAAAGTTTCGCAGTACCCATCTAGACTTAGGTTATGGTGACGAAGAATTATCGGCGGTACATATTGCACGAAGACGTGGAGTTAAAGAACACTACTGTAGGAAGTACAATTCAGTGGGAGAAACAAGCGATCTAGCATGTCGTCACTGGGCCTGGCTATCCAGTGTCAGCTGGATCAGTTGCAATGTCGATGTTTGCAAAATTGTTATAAAGCACACGTGGTGAACAGATTTGTACCCTTACTAGGGGTGCCAGTCGAATATGTACGGTTCGGTTGTATAAGGTTGTACTGGATTCGTTATAGGTATCTTCATGACTTCAATAGGTCGGCTCCAGAGGTACGTTCTCCCCCATTTCATGTCCTCCATCTTCATGACTTACATTCTCATTCGTGCATATAGTTTCGGTTGTCCTTCCGCTGATCGGAGTTGTGCTTAATCATTCCTGATGTCTCCAAGCAAGTTGTCATTGAATGGTTCATATGAACAGCATCCAAAAAAGCAGTGATTCTTGGTAGTGTAGTTGAACAGACTCATTAGGATAATAAGCAAAATCAGATAAATAAATTCACATAGTCTAATCTCTTTTGGCATGCAAAATGCCCTAGGGTGGACCAAAGCTTCTAGCAGTTTTGCTTAGAAATGCCTACATGTTTTGGATTCGCCAAAATCGATCCTCAAATTTAATCTTCATCTGGAATTCCCCTTGAAAGGTTTTCACGCAGTACAAACCGCAACCCAGACAAAACTTCGACTCCCGAAAAAAGCTAGGAAATTGTTGTTTTTAGCACGTCACCCCTCCCTTTGTTCATCCTGATCCGTAAATATCTGCATTTGATTGCGGTTTTCCTCCATCCCAACACCACCCAAAGCAGATCGTTGCTGAGCCCCCGGTGGTGACCAAGATTTAGTGGTTGAATGTTCTACGTGTGTGCTGTGCTAAAGTTTGAGCTCCACGAGAAAAGGGAGACTGATTGTCGTGGTTCGAAAAAAAAAAAACACACATACGCAATATAGTTCCGCCCGTACCTAAACTTTTCCGAGCACGTTCCGGGTGGTGTTAATATTGTCGCTTTAATACGCTTCCAAATGTGTTTGCCGCTTTTCTGGGGGGTGGGCTCGCTCTATTTTCCCAAATTCTTTTTACATGCTTGCTGCTGCTGCCACAGCTGGAGGCGAGAGAAACATGAGGTGTTCCACGTGCAGCAAGCCAGCCAGCTAGGAGTTGTCGTCATCGTTATTGTCGTAGTAGCCTTGTCGACGTTCGTTTGGAGAAGGTAGACGGGTAGCTTTTTGTTTGAGGGTATTGTATTACCAAGAATGGAACAACGTGGGCACCGTATTAGCTTGTCACAGACAGAAAATTGGTACTATTTATCCTCTGGAAATGACTCACTTCGTGTGCTCGTGTCGCTTTAAGCATAGCAATTATGGGATTGAAACAATGGGGTCACATGTATGACGGGAACTGTGGATGAGCTTGGACTTGTGGAGTAGAATAGAAGGATAAGCTATGCATGTGTTTATTATAATGTACTATACAACGAATTTGCTCATCTGTATAACGAATAAAAACAAGCTATCCAGGAATTTAGCCAAGAGAAATCTATCAAGGATCTCTAACGGAATCCACAAAGGACTTACAAGGCATCCGACTGCTATAGAACTCTAGATTGAGTTTAAATAAGGGTGAAAGTAACATGATCGATTTCTCTTCATCGACTGCAAGTTTGATTAAACCTTTTTTACGCTTAAACGAAAGATTACATTGCAGCCTAGCGTTCAATGGCCGAAAAGTGCAACCAAACTCGCATCCTGTCACTTTAATTAAAAGTAGAGAGGATCGATGAAGAGAAATCGATCATGGTTCTTTCGCACTTATTTAAACTCAATCTAGAACTGTGTTCATAAAAATAGCAGTGAAAGCCGTTTTCGATACAAAATAGTTATCTTTGGCATGTTGTAACTTTGTTCTACTATGAGCGTTTGGACTGAACATTTGACAGCAAACTACAAATACGAACACGTTTAATGCTTCCAGTGAGCTATTCGCTCTTTAAAGGAAGCACGACACTAGACAACGGGTTTGCATGCAAAGCCCAAAGACACAGCCAAAAACTTTTTATTTTATTTATTTTATATATTTGTTTCTGACAGCTGTGGCGAGAATCAAACCCGTGCTCCTCAGAACGGTGTGTCCAAATGGTTGAGGACACTAACGCACGACCACGAAGCCACGACGTTTTTTTTATGGGATTCCCTCAAAAGTTACTCTTCAGGGATTTCTCTAAAAATCCTCTGGCAATTCCTTAAGATTGTTTTTCGTTTTTTTTTTTGGAAAATCCTACACAAAATATTCTAGAAATTCCTTTAGATCTCTTTCCAAGGATTTTTCTAGGAATACATTCAAGAAATCTTTCCAAAAATCATCTATAGATTCATGCAGAAATTGTCTTCAAGGATTACCTTGAACATTTCTCCAGGGATTGCTTTAGAAATTTCTCTAACAATTTTTTCAAAAAAAAAAATCACTGCACTTTCCTCCAGAAATTTCACCTCTTTTAGAAAATTTTGAAAATTTTTGGAATTATTCAGAAATTAGTACAGTGATTCTTTCGGAAACTTCTCCATGAGTTCCTCCATTAATTTTACCTTGGATTAATAAACAGAAATCACTCAACATATTTTCTAGAGATTTCTGTATAAATTTCTCTAGGGATTCTTTAAGAATTCTCCATTGGATTTCTCCCAGAGTTTTACAAAAAAAAAAACTTGTTAGGATAACCTTTCATCAGAAATTTCTCCATAGAAAGGACTTTTTCAGAAACTGTTTCAGAGATTCTTTCATAAATTTCGCTCCAAAGACTTTTTCAACATGTCGCTTTTTCCAAAGCAATTCCTGCGAAAGTTTCTCCAAGGATTCCTCAAGAATCCCTTCTCGCAATCCTTCAGGATTCAAGCACAAACTTTCTGTAGGTATTGCTTAACAAATTTCTTTAGATTTCCCACAAAAAAGTCTGCCCGATAATCTTTCATGGATTGTTTAAAAAATTCATCAAGTACTTGCAGGAATCTCTAAAGAATCCCTGGAGGAATTTTCGGGTGAATTCAAACATTAAAAAAATCCTGCAAATACTTCATCAAAAATGTCTTCAATAGTTCCTCCGGAAATTCTTGCTTAGAAATTAGTCAAATTTTCCAACAAAATCGTCCAGAAATTAATCCGGAAATGCAGAAACTGCTCCAAATATTTTTTTAGAAATTCTTCAATGGATTCCTTTGGAAATTTCTCCAGGAATTCATCCAGAGGCTCCTCCAAGAATTCCTTCATGGCTTCTTTCCTGGATTGATGTGGAAATTTTTTCCAGAGATTAAATCCGAAAAAATATATTTCGTTTTTCACAATTCCTTCAGATAATCCTCCACAAACTACTTTGGAAAGTTTTCTAAAGATTTCTCCAGAAAAAGAACACTATTTTTTTCAAAAGACCTTTCAAGGTTTTATTCGAAAATTTTCTTGAAGAATGCTTTTGGAAAATGGTAGAACTAGTAAGAACAGACATGAACAATCTTGCACAAGAAATTCCTCTAGTAAAGACATTTTTCACAAGCTTTTCCAGGGAATCCCTAATAACAAATCCTCTGTGTATTTTTTTAGAAGTTGTCGATGGATTTCTTTGAAAAATCTTTCAGAAAATCCTTCAGATTTTTTCGGTTTTTTTTCGAAAAGCCACTCAAAAATTCCTCCAGGGATATCTCAAAAAAAATTTCAAAGATTTCTACAGAAATCGCAATCCTTCAAAAAATCTTCTAAAGATTCATGCAGACAATTTCTTCAGGCACTCCTTCGGAATCTCCACAATAACATCAGCAATTCCTTCATGAATTTTTGGGAAATTCTTCCAGGAATTCTTACAAGAACTTCTTGAAAAAGTTTCCTCATGAAATTTTTCTGGATATTTTTATGGACATATCCCCAAGTTTTGTTTAACATCATCTTGCAGATATTTTTTCGGAGGTTATATAGAAAAAAAAAATCAAATATTTCTTCAGAAATTTTTCATGGGATTCCATCGAAAATTTCTCAGAGGATACTTCCAGAAGATCTCTCAGCAATTCCTTCTGGGAATGATATGAAAATTTCTTGAAGGATTTCTCCAGACAATCTTCTGAATATTTATTCAGAAATTTCACCAAGAATTTGGAATATTAAGAAAATCCTTCAGAGATTTCAACAGGGCTTTTTACAAGTATTCTTTAAATTCCTTCAGATTTAATTGTCAATTTTAACTATTTTTTAAATTTTTACTTCACTCAGGAATTCCTCCACAAACTTCTTCGGAAAATTCCTTAAGGATTTCTCCAAAATGTTTTTCACGATTTTTTTCAAATAAAATCACAAGTAATTTCTGATTTTTTTCCAGGAATTCTTCTGAAACACAAAAAAATCATTTGGTAACTCTACCAGGGGTTTCCTAAGGAGACTTTGTTGGAAAGGTGCTTCTTTGATTGCTTTACGAATTTTCCTTCAATTCCTTAGGATATTCCTCTTAAGCATTATGATGAAATTACAATGTTTTACATTTTATTAAACGAGAATGATACTTTGGGACTGTTTATGGTACCCGTAGACTCAAACTTACTAATGGGAATTTTTGTTTGTTACCGTACGGGTTTGGGCCGAAGGGTCTCAGATTTTCATGAAACTTTTTCCACACGCAGGGCTTATAGATATATGAACAAAAAAAATGAAGAAAAAAATCAGGGTCGTCTATTTTTTCGGAAAACTCAGGTGGATTTTTTTTTGTTTTTCCCTTTCACTAATCACGTTGAAAAATCATTACTCACGAATGAAGCATCGTAGAAACAATATTTTTTTTAACTGGAAGCAAATTATCTCAGAAATAAAAAAAAAAACATTTGGACTGGAAAAAGTTTTCCACACAAATTTCCACAGAGGTGAATGAACGGTTATGTTTAAAGCCTCTCTAATAAAATAAATAATAATAATAACACAAATTTCCACAGTTGAGAAAATTCGTAAGCAAAAGCTGGAAAAACTATGCCCAAATTCGTGGAAAATTAAAAAAAAATATTGGGAGGTTATTCCATAAGCTTTATTCACAATTTTTTTCTGGAGTGCTTTTTTTTCGTTTTTGAGTTATTGCCAATTTTGTTGAAAATGTCCAAATGTGCCGTATAAGCCTATAACGGAAAAAAGTGCACTCAAAAAAAATTATGAAAAAACCTTTTAAAAAAAATTTCCACGAGTTCGAGCGTAGTTTTTCCGGCTTTTTTTACAAATTTTCTCAACGGTGAAAAATTTGTGGAAAACTTTTTCCACTTCATATTTTTTTAAGATTTCTGAGAAAATTTGCTTTCATTTTCATAAAAAAAAACTTTGTTTTTACGATGATTCGTTCTTGGGTAATGGTTTTTTAAAGTAAGTAGTGTTAAGGAAAAACAACAAAAAAATCCACCTGAGTTTTCCGGAAAAATGGACGACCCTGACCTTTTTTATTATTTTTTTTATATATATCCGTATGCCCTGCCTGTGGAAAAAGTTTCATGAAAATCTGAGACCCTTCGGCCCAATTTGTACGATAAAAAATAAAAATCCCCTAATGTAACATCTGAAGAAGGAAAAGTTGATTTTTCTATTTGAGTCAGTATGTACTCGCAATGTTTTTTTCCACAACCTTCCACCGTGAGAACCGAACCATACCTTCATGCCACAAATGAAAGACATATTCAATCACCTTTTTGCAGGACTTCATCGTCCATGACAAAGCACTGACTGTCAGTCCCCGCAATATGTACCTGCAACATGCAAGCTCATGCCGAGAACTCGCACCTAACACTTCGGCTTAGTGGTAGCCAGCCACCCTGCCTGTCCACCTGTTAAGGTCACCGGCGACGAACGATGGACTTGGTAAGGTGCTCCATTTGAAAGAAACTCAGTGGAAGCAGCAAACCAAATTCCATCGGATGAATAATTTATAAAAATAAATAATTTGCTATCAATTTGTACTGATGAGGATCCTGAAAGTTTTATAAGATGCTGAGGTAAGTGGCACCTTCCCAACACCGAACGGTGGCGGCGCAGAGCTCACATTTGGAACACTTACGTTTGACTCGATGTGGTGGTCGTTTGCGTATGTGCCAGCCAAAGGGAGAAACTTTTCTGTACGAGAAATGGAAATGCGAAAAGATTCAACCGTCTGTGTGCAGTGTGGAGTGTTTTGTATTGCTGTTTGGGAATGGAAACAGCAGTGGTTTTTGGGGTAGTAGGAGTAAACCCATCCCTCATCAGTGTCACTGTCTGATTTGCAGGCGTCTGTTTGGGAATGCAAAACATCCCCCACTGACATCGACCGGGTGGATGGCTGACTGACTGGAGACTCGTCATAAATTCATCATCTTTATTGAGCGACAGCTAGATTGGCGTTTTTGGTGTTCGTGTGTATGAACCTCTCCGACTGAACGAGGGTTTATCGATCGACGACGGGTTTAAAGTTTCCTGTGGGATGATTTGGGTTTCGTTTCGGAACGAGGGTACCCTGCCAATTAGCCCCGCCTGTTCCAGTAACCTTAGTGGAATAGTGTGTCGGGCTGTGCGCGGTGAACGAGAGTGAGTCCAGCTGTATGCTTGGCAACCCGTCAACATCAGTCTTCAATCTTCATTAGATACATACATATATCCATCCGTGTTGTTCGGGATCCATTCGAGTGTGACGTCTACGAGGATGATGAAACTCGTAAAACCTGTTACTCGCGGGCTGTGTGGAAAAGGAAAAGTGTGTGGGAGCTGAGAGTGTGTGTCTATGACATGCGAGAAGCAAGGTACATACCATAATTGCCTTAATCCTTTTTCCCCTTTCTTCAGTCTTGCACAGGTGCCTCACAAGGGTTAAGAGCCACCATTTCAGCAGTTTCACCGGTGGAGAAAGCTGTCAGCATGACTGATAATTTGATGAAATTAGGATAGCTGAAGTTGCTTTCGTCGTGCTTCTCCTGCTATCGACTATCGACGTGAATGGAAGAGGGTGTACTTCAGTAGCTCTAGATAAGGACTTCTCTGTCTATGTCGTTCCGTTTTGAAGGCGGCTGAAAACGGGTCTTTGACTGACAGCACTATCTTCATGTTTCAAGTGAGTTAGTTCTTCAAGTGCTTCATCGATTGCCTCACTGAAGTTGGCATGCGATTAGCTTCGAGGCGAATCAATTGAATGATTAAATTAAGACCGTTGCGTGGAATTAAGTGATTTGGAAAGCATTGGATAACGTTGTCATTAACAGGTGTTTCTGGAAATAACTTAAGAAAAAAAACATGACGCAGGCTTCCGTCATTGCAGTTTACCGTATATGTATGTACTGACTTCTATGCATGACAAGCTTGTATGTACTTGAAACGCCATTCCGAGACCTATTTAATTACTAATAAAGTACTATGCAAGTATCACGACTCAAGATAAGGTTAATTACACTTCTCAAGAGTGCGTTACAACTCCAATACTTGGAAAAAAAAATCTGCGATTCCAACGCATTCGAACCTCTTCGTACCGCAGGCATATCGTCGCACCAGCAGACCAACCCATACAGCAACGCTAATGTTAACAGATTAATTTTTACGATGCTTTGTTCCAGCGCCGATAAAAATGCATAATTTTGCATTATAAATAATTGCCTCCAATCAAAAAGTGGGGATTCAACAGTCAGCAATGTGCTGAAGCAAAAAAAAAATGGCAGAATTCCCCACACATCACTTATCGGTAGAACCGCCACCGCCACCAGCGCCACCACCGAGGTTGGTGCAATCGCTTTGATGATGTGCCACCTTTCACCCTTCTTTCAGCACTATGCTATGGAAGGACGGCACTGGTCGCAGGCTGGAGTGTGGAGGCAAAAATGAGCAGTAAAATTTCAACACATTACCCGCCTGATTGCAGCCATTAGTGATGAACGTCGGTTGGTTGGTTGGTTGGCTGGTAGCTGCTGGCAGCCGCTCTAAGCATGCATCCGGAATATCCGGCCGATGTAGCATTTGTGCACTGTGGGTACTTGTTGCAGAAAATGTGGACGGTATTTACTGGGTTTTCAATTTATACTGGGAGGGGACTGTCCCATCCCCGTACCAGCTTCAATGAGTTAGAAATTTTAGAACGGAATTTTAAACTTGTAGCTCTTTAAAATTGGTTTCAGATTTCGGAATTCGATTGATGGATTCAAATCAGTGAAAAATCGACGTATTTTTTAGAACTTTCGCAATTCATTTGTTTATTTTTTTAAATTGTTAGACCATGAATTTGATGAAAGTCCCATGGGGCAATTTCGATCGCTTTGGGAATCACTGGTCAATACTGTTTGCAAGGATTTTCCATTGGCATCGTAGAGAGTGTTTGACATTGAAAAAAAAACAACGAAAAATCCATGTGGAATATTTGTAATAACTTCCAAAGGTAGACTGCCCATATTCGCATAGTTGAAGTAAGCGCCACTGTAGCTTTCAACACACTTTTGATATTTTAACAATGTATAATCGGAGACGAACCAGCCTTAGGCTGAAAGTCTCGATAATAAAGATTATAAAAAAAAACAATGTATAATGGCAAGTTTAAGTTTTTTCACGTTGACATCTAGCTAGTGATTAGATCTTGTACTCTATTGAATAATAAAACTAATTACAATTAAGCACATGTGATAGATATTAGCTTGTGAATGCTGACATTGTCAATGGCGGTAACGTCAACTATGCGATCATGGGCAGAATACCATAACTATACTTTGAAAAGAGAAGGAAACAAAAATGTATGTTTTTGAGGATCAAGTTTAAATTATTATTTTAAAATTTCCAATGAAATTGTCTTGAAATTCAGAAACAAGCCGTGGTGTTCGCTCAGGAAGGAAAACTCAAAAACAAAACATCTTTGGCTTAAGCTGATTCTCCCTTGAAATTTCTTTTATGATTTTAACATTAATTCTTCCAGGTGGCCTTTCTCGCGAAATTCTTCAGCATGGCACTAAAACGTAGCGTGAATGAAACTATGTTCAACCGTGTAGGACTATTTCGTGTTAAAAAATAATAAAAAAAATCGAATAAGAATTCTGAATGACGCTATGACAATCACTATGAATGACGCTTAAAAAATCGATGGAGTTCGAAAAAAGTATAATTTTATGGAAAAACTTTCTCAGAAACAGTATGGAAAGTTGTCAGTTGAACATCTAGTCTACCCTTGAAGTTGCAATGACATTTCAATTAAATTCAAGTTACCAATTTTTTTTTATAAATTTTGGAATAGTTTACGTTTATACTCTGAACGAAGTTTTTTATTAGGAAATTTTCAGAACAGTTTTTTTTTGCATTATTTTATGGAAAACATACGAGCTTTTTTGAGATAAGTATTGGATAAATTCAGTAGGCCAGCATTCTGGAAAAAAATCAAGAAGATATAGGAATTTGGGTTTTGTGAGGAAATTGACAGCAGTTCCAAATGATGATTCTAGAGACGATGTCTAAGAACCTGGGTTCTATATTGTCGTTACAATAACATGACGTCAAATGGGAGCTCCTCTCAGCATCTCAGGAATGCCGACGACCGAAACACTTTCTATAACAATCAGGCACATCGTTTTATTTGTTACTCCTGCCGCGTTCTTCGTCGTAACAGCACAGCTTTATCGATAATGATGGAAGTCGATTATGAACTTTTAGAAAATTTTAGAAAATTTTAGAAAATTTTAGAAAATTTTAGAAAATTTTAGAAAATTTTAGAAAATTTTAGAAAATTTTAGAAAATTTTAGAAAATTTTAGAAAATTTTAGAAAATTTTAGAAAATTTTAGAAAATTTTAGAAAATTTTAGAAAATTTTAGAAAATTTTAGAAAATTTTAGAAAAATTTAGAAAATTTTAGAAAATTTTAGAAAATTTTAGAAAATTTTAGAAAATTTTAGAAAATTTTAGAAAATTTTAGAAAATTTTAGAAAATTTTAGAAAATTTTAGAAAATTTTAGAAAATTTTAGAAAATTTTAGAAAATTTTAGAAAATGTTAGAAAACTTTAGAAAACTTTAGAAAACTTTAGAAAATTTTAGAAAATTTTAGAAAAGTTTAGAAAATTAAAAAAAAAATTTAAAAATTTTAGAAAACTAGAAAATTTTAGAAAATTTTAGAAAATTTTAGGAATTTTTAGAAAATTTTAGAAAAGTTTAGAAAATTTAAGAAAATTTAAGAGTTTTATTAATGGATTCGACTTCATAATTTTCTAGAACTTTCTAAATTTTTCTTAAATTAAAATAGAAGGGCATTGCTGAACAGTGTGATTTAAAACCTTTCTGACTTGAAAAGAGTGATGCAGTTCTATTCGATCAGTTTGTGGGTGAGTTTCAACGGTCTCCAGAAATCCGCAATTACAAAAGTTTCTGTTAGACAATTGTTAAATGTCCTGAGAAGTAATTCTAACAAGATACATGCAGAAATATTCGCAAAAAATAATATTATCTTAAGAAAAATCTTGAACATTTTCAAAAATATCAGATGATTTCTTGATTTCTTACCGATTCCTGCAACGAAAAATCATATGTAGGTGGAAAATGTCTTTACTGTGTTCAAGAACTACTCTAGTGTAATCTCTGCAAGATTTAGAGAAGAAATTTAGAAGTTGGAAAATCATTACAAAAAATGTTTTTTTTTTATTTTATTTTAGAATTTATATTGAACTAGTACAGTTTTTCAAAAATCGCCAGGTGGAGTCTCTGAATTATTAACAAAAATGTTCTACAAAAATACTTCCAAAATGCATATCTCTTATTTAAGGGTTGGGGTAGTTTTCTTACAAATTTACGTCTAAATTGTCGATCAAAGTTTCTTAAAATATAACAAAAATTAGAATAGAGTAGAATTTCGTTCACGGCACTGTTACATTTCAACCATATATTAAACTAGTTTACAAAATAAAATGAAAGTCGTGAACTTCTGTCAACGATCAAAGTTTTTGAAGCACAATTTAGCGCTGATTTCGAAACCGCGCTTCAAAAAATTATAAGTAGTGCAGTTTTTGAGTTTTAGCTCAATATCGAATTTTACAATTTTTTAAAATATGGAATTAACTAAAATTCAAATACATTGCGTTTCGTTCAACCAATTTCAAATCTTATTCCATAAATTAAAAGCTGAATACAATACTATTTGATCATCTGAATGCAGCTTTGCGTCAGATTGATGAAATTCAAGATATTGGCGAGTTTTTGGGACGATCTCCTTAAATTTTGCAAAATTTCCAAAAATATATGAAGAAATGTATTTTTTTTATCAATAAGGCCGTTACAAATATTTATTTCACTTTTTGTCCCTCCACTCTTTGACTGGTCGAGGGGGGGGATAAAAATAATAAAGCATTTAATTTGAAAAATATTTAAAACTCATCGGATTTGTTAAAGAGTTTTGAACAAGACCCCAAATTTTGATAAATATTTTTTTATCTGCCCCCTCAAAATGCTGAATCCAGCCAAAAATTTTTGAAGGGGGGGGAGACAAAAAGTCAAAATAAAATTTGTATCAGCCTAAGAAAAAAAAACAATTTTAAAATTCTTTCTAAACGTTTATTTGACATATCATATGTAGGCGACTTACAGTAAAAATTCAGCTCAATCGGAGCATTGATTGCGGAGAATGAGATGAATGAATTGAGCGACTTTGCTTAAAAATAGAAGAAAAATCAATTTCAAAGCATCAACCGTGGATGGAAAGTCGAAAAAATATCCACTCCACTGTATTTTTTTTTGTTCGTGTTTTCGAACTCAGGGCATGATTCTACACCAAAAACG
The DNA here is from genome assembly GCF_035046485.1 of Aedes albopictus. Lineage (NCBI taxonomy): Eukaryota > Metazoa > Arthropoda > Insecta > Diptera > Culicidae > Aedes > Aedes albopictus. The sequence continues at coordinate 301,478,171 of NC_085137.1, read as the reverse complement.
ATCATCAGCTTACCGAGTTCAAAAATGCTGTAAACTTGTGTTATTGGATCTCCTTCAGCTAATCGAAAGAATAAACTGTGGATTTTTCAAAGATTCGATTCCCTGATGAAGATCCACTAAGGACCGAAACGTTGGGCATAGTAAACATATAGTTGTTTTAGATTCCCGAAAAGAATGAAACTCCACGAAATACTGAAAAAGTCTACCATAAATCCTCGTTAAAGCAGTATCTATAGTTTGTTTCGTAAATGAACTGAATATACTGTGAACTTAATATGAACTGAGAAATATAAAATAGTAAAATAGACTGAATTTTAAGTTCAAGCAATAGATATGGAAAACGACATCTGTCCAAAATTGTGAGCCTGAATCCCACAATCCAGAGGCCTTCGTTCATTCAGCCAGAACCTATGCAACCGTATTCACATGTACGGCCAGGAACTCCGTGCGCCAGCCAGCAGCAGTAGCAGCACTTTTGAATATTTTATGAGATTGTCAGTCATTTGCAGAGAGAGACCTGTCGAACGTTTGTATGCGCACCAATAGCTACCTAGGTATGGTGGATAACCAGCAACAAACGGAGGTGAGCGCATTTAAAAAGTGCAACGCAACAGTTGGAAAAGCACCCACCACCAGCAGAACCGTACGGGCAGGCACCGGGAATGGAAATTTCCCCTTTTTCACCAGATATCCAGTCGCCGTCAGACAGGTGATGTGTTTTTATGACTGTGAGCAGAAGGACTACCACCGGTCGAGAGGGGGCACTGAAGCTCGATTGCCGGAGCTGGTGGTTGAAATACCGCAGACGATTGTTGCTTCGCTCGCATTGCCATTGGTTCGGCTTTGGGTTTGGGTGCCTCTGCTGCTGCTACTACTACTGCACATCGCATATTGGAACCGAGCGGAAAAAGCGATGATTGAAATTGACTGCGGTGAACGATTGTTTGCGGGAGCGGAAGTGGCCAAATTAAATTACGATTGATATTTCAACAGTTCCATTTTGCAGCGGCTTCCTGTGTTGGTGGGGATCAGGATGGACCGGGTGTGGAATGGGAGACTTCATCAATCGCCCGAGAACATAGACAATGTTGTGAAGGGAACAAACAGATCGGTTATTATTCGGTTTGCAGAGCAAATGTTGGATCATGAGGGCAAGCTGTTGCATCCAATTGTGCTATGGAATGGATTTCACGACGGTTTGTCTTATTTAAGGCAGTAATTCTAGCTTCGATAAATCTAAATCACTTGGATGCATTTTAAGTTTAAGTTCGAGTAACTTTTTCAAGTCAAATAGATTCTTAGAATAGCCCTGAAACCAATAATTAAGTTTTATGGCAGTCAAAACCACATCAAAATTACTAAGACTCCGAATAGTTCTTTGAATTGTCGTTTCCTGCTTTTACTTTCTCATGGTGTATTTGAAAGTAAAAATAGATCCCAGACATTCTTCAGAATATGGAAGTTTTTTTCCAGCATGAGAAATGCAAAACCATATCCCCATGATTAAGACTTTAAACATCCATTAAATCACGATTAATGAACTCGATTATCCGCGCAACGAAACAACAAAACCCCGAAACAAATCCCCAATAAAATCATCCAACCATAAATCGCATGCACCGTGAAAGCGCCCATCTAGGTAAAATGGCCCCATTCCACGTAGAATGGAACTAAGTGGACATTAATCAGCCTAAAAGCACTGTGCGAAGGAAGCGCTATGCCATAAACCTACGCAGAAGGCCTTCTTGTCCAGTGAGAGAGCGCGCCAAAGTTTACAACCTTCCATTGGCGAAGTCCGTCCATTTCCGCCGCTCGTTACGTGCGAGATAATAAAAATCGCTAGGTGCGACCTTTCCGCGTACAATGCCGGAAAGATAGTGGCATAAAAAAAGTAAAACAAAGAACACTTTTCCAGCGGCGAAGGTCGCCCGCCATCATGTCCGAATTTCAAAGGGCCGAAGTTCACCAATAAATAGCTGCGTGAAATTAGGCGTAGCAGTCAGTTCGTCACCGTGTGCAGGTCGCTGATAAAAACGGAAGAAACGTCTGGTTTAGGAAAAAAAAACATAAAAAAGTTTTCGAATTTTAAACCTTGAAGTTATTTGTTGCTCGAGCCCGGAGGGCACTGAATTAGATCGGAAACGAGGAGCCAACCTCGACGCCATTAATTTAAATTATCTCATTTGCAGCGCAGCTTGGTTGTATCACTAATTTGTCCACTTGTGTTTTTGTTGTGTGCCTTTCTTCCCTTATTTTATTGTAGTTTTGATGTAGCGAACAGTAATGATATTGAGCAACAGAAAAAAATAGTTCAAACAAAATTTTAAAAATCTACACAAAAGGACAAAAAGTAAAAAATAGAAAATAAAAGTAAAAGACATAAAAAAAGAAAAAAAAATGAAATTTAACAATACTTTATTTTCGTCACTTAAGTGTTTTTATCTCCTATAAGAACAAAATTTCAGTCATGATAATAAAACATAAATTACAATAATCAGAAAAAAAAATTAAGAAATCAGTAATATGTTGTTGAAAAGCTCAGTATGATAACTTCCTAATGAGAAGAAAATCGTGTTAAGTACTGTTCCTTTGAATTCCACTAAGAATTTGCTCAAAGGATGCAAATTCTTGGTGGAATTCAAAGGAACAGTAGAGACGAACCAGCCAAGGGCTGAAAGTCTCTTTAATAAAGACAAATCAATCAAAGGAACAGTACTTAACACGATTTTCTTTTTATTTACAGATATTCCCCTAACAAGCCCAGGTATATCATCATTCCTAATAAGGTTAACAGCTGTTAATCCTCGATATTTTTCATCGAGGTTATACACAAAACTTTAAAACATTATTGTCAGCAATGATTTAAGGAAAATTAACCAATCATTTCACTACTAGGTGAATTGACCTAGTTTTTTTTTTTATTTTCTTCCTATACTATGTTCAGCTAAATCGCTGCTGGGCACACCGACCATTGTTGTCACCAGTGCTGTGCTCTCATATCTTGTCGTGTCCCCGTAGTTCATGTACCTCAGATAGAGGTACATATTATGCAAATTACACGAGGCACTGCTCACTCGTTACACAGTAGAATACTATGCAAGACCGTCCACCACCGTGATGCTGCCGAGCACAAAAAAGAGGTCCCACTAGTAACGTTCTCCGTTGTTTGTAGCTCAGTAAAACGAATCGGAATGCTGCTGTGCTCGCTGCTTTTTTTATGGAGCGTAAAGCGTTTTCAGCTACTAATGAGCAGTGGCCTTGAGAGCGCAGAAAAAAAAAGAAAATAAGCGGATGCCTGAAGGGATGAAATCGTTTCGAATCGTCAAGCAAATGAGCAGGAAAAATGGGTTCAAACAAATCCAGCGCTCGTTTCGGATGGGTCAATGAAATGGACGGAAATGGTTTCGATGGAATGGGTTTTAGTGGGTGATCGAAAAGTAACAGGGTGTGTAAAGGGTTCTCTGATCGTTTGATACTTAGCTGCATTTCATTTCTTTTTCTGACAAAATGATTATGTAATGATCTATTTCCGTATCGGCATTTTTTGTCTTCATGGAACAAATGTATCCTGCAAATAATAACATTTAACAAAAATATCCGGTGCATGACTAACACTGAGGAAGATTGCAAGTGGTAGTCCAAATACACGTATCTGTCAATGGATAAGCAAAACAGGGCGGAATTGAAAGGTACACAACTGATTACACCCATTCGAAGAGGTTACTCTGCTTAGAGGGTTTGAAATGTCGGTACAAGATGGTCAAGTCAACTAGATTCATGGAATTTTCAGAACTATCAATTTACCAAAATATGAAAAACACGGGCTCGGTTTTTCAAAACCTATTAGTCAACGACAAAGCTGTATGAGCTTCAAAGAAGCTTGAGGTGCCCAGATGCAAAGGGGTATAAGTGACTATTCGATTTTGAGCTGAGCATTGAAAAAAATCTTTAGATCTCTAGTTTTCAAGAACTTTTTTTAAAATTATTTATACGATGATAAGAAAAATAACAATAAATCGGAGAAAATTTGGTCGATTACGAAACTGCATACATTTTTTATGCGAATGAAAGTTGATAAAAAACTTTATATCTCTGAAAACAAAAAAAAATAGTAATTTTAGTAACTTTGAATTTTTCATATATATTCGTATTTTTATTTTCATCTCAAGATATTCTGGAAGGTTATATATTTTTGGAATATTTTTTCAAGAAGTTTTGTGCACATTTGAAGCACAGGGATTCCTAATGCTATTCCAGTATGAAAACGAGGAAACTCTTCCTAGGTAATTTTTTGAATTAAATCACAGAAGAGCTTTGCGAAGGAGTTCTTGGAGGAACCTTTGGGGAATTACTTTCTATCCCGGGGGATTCTTGAAGAAACACCGCCCAAGTAATAATTTTAAGTCAAATAGCCAAGAAGAGGTTCTACCATAATCCTGACAGCGATTCTCCCAGAATTCTGACAGCGACTGTCCCAGAATCCTGACAGGGATCCTCCCAGAATCCCGACAGGGATTCTACCAGAATCCTGACAGGGATTCTACCAGAATCCTGACAGGGATTCTACCAGTATCCTGACAGGGATTCTACCAGAATCTTGACAGGGATTCTATCAGAATCCTGACAGGGATTCTACCAGAATCCTGACAGGGATTCTACCAGAATCCTGACAGGGATTCTACCAGAATCCTGACAGGGATTCTACCAGAATCCTGACAGGGATTCTACCAGAATCCTGACAGGGATTCTACCAGAATCCTGACAGGGATTCTACCAGAATCCTGACAGGGATTCTACCAGAATCCTGACAGGGATTCTCCCAGAATCCTGACAGGGATTCTACCAGAATCCTGACAGGGATTCTACCAGAATCCTGACAGGGATTCTACCAGAATCCTGACAGGGATTCTACCAGAATCCTGACAGGGATTCTACCAGAATCCTGACAGGGATTCTACCAGAATCCTGACAGGGATTCTACCAGAATCCTGACAGGGATTCTACCAGAATCCTGACAGGGATTCTACCAGAATCCTGACAGGGATTCTACCAGAATCCTGACAGGGATTCTACCAGAATCCTGACAGGGATTCTACCAGAATCCTGACAGGGATTCTACCAGAATCCTGACAGGGATTCTACCAGAATCCTGACAGGGATTCTCCCAGAATCCTGACAGGGATTCTCCCAGAATCCTGACAGGGATTCTCCCAGAATCCTGACAGGGATTCTCCCAGAATCCTGACAGGGATTCTCCCAGAATCCTGACAGGGATTCTCCCAGAATCCTGACAGGGATTCTCCCAGAATCCTGACAGGGATTCTCCCAGAATCCTGACAGGGATTCTCCCAGAATCCTGACAGGGATTCTCCCAGAATCTTGACAGGGATTCTCCGAGAATCCTAACAGGGATTCTCCGAGCATCCTGACAGGGATTCTCTGAGAATCCTGACAAAGATTCTCCCAGAATCTTGACAGAGATTCTCCTGGAATTGACCCAAGGACTTCTAATGTTATTGCAATAGGAAATCGAGGTAAAGTTTGCAGGTATTTTTTTGAATGAAATCACAGAAGAGCTTTGCGGAGGAGTTCTTGGAGGAACCTTCGGGGAATAACTTGATCCTTTCCCGGAGGATTCTTGAAGAAACTTGGACACCGCCCAAGTAACAAGTTTAAGTCAAATTATCTAGAAGAGGTTTTTAAAACCATAATAAAACCAAAATAAAGGTATAAGGTTTTATGACGGTTCTCAAAACTTCAACAAGACCAATTGGTCATCAAAATATTACTTGGGCGGATTTTACAGGAATTCACAAGTAACTTTAAAGGAAAGTTGGAACTTTTGAAGAAAATCCTGAAATATTTTTAAGAAAAAAAACCTTAAAAGTCATTTACATTCAACTGAAAACACATAATCTGAGGACTCGGTAAAGTTTCCATCAGGATTCGCAAAATTTTGAGGATTTCCACTATTACTTCTCCGATGGTTGCAGAGTCCAACGGCTGTAATTATAATTATAATTATAGTTAAAATTATAATCGAAGACGATAGCAGGGGCACCTCGAAAATTTTGCCATTGATGCAGTTCACATCAACGGTTGATCTCAAGTAATGCACTGGGGTTTCAGTAAAAAAAATAAACGAAGAAATAGTAATCCATCAGCGATCTGCGAAATCAGCTCAGAACCAACGCAAAATCCAATTTATGGCATCGCTGTAGTAGTTTCTGCAAATGCTATAAACATTATTTCTTACAAAATATCAGGTGACATCTCTGGAGGACTTGCTAGACACTTTCTCAAATTTGGAAGAGTTTCAGCCGACTTCCCAAAGTAATTTTCAATAAAATCATGATAGGATATTTCTTGAACTTCCTAAACTTTAAAATGAAAAACTTTGCGATGTTACTAGAAATCGATCTTAAATGATTAACATAAAACCAGAAAGCTATTGTAACAGATTTTCTATTTTTATTCTTCATCAACAATTCTGGGAAAAACGTTCAATCGACCCAAGCTTGGAACCATTTTCAAAACAGAACATCATCCCAACATCTGTTGACTCCCTTTGTCTGCTCATCCTGATTCCATCAACGATCCATCCCATCCACAAAATAAGGTCATTTGCCCTGAATTCATTTATCATGCACCAACCATAGAAAAAATATCATCCTCCCTCTATCAGAACCCACACTCACACAAGAATTTTCTCGCTTTCCTTACGCATGGCTGTCTGCCAGCCGCAAGTCCAACAGGCGACTTTTCTCCGGACCAACTTTTCAACATCATCGCCTCCACGCAGGCAACAAGACGGATCCGTCCATCGTCCAGCACCCACCCAGCCAACCGGCGGCGACGACGACGACGACGTCAACACACGAGACCCGTGCTGAAAGATTGTAAGTCCTGGCAATTTGTAGTTCCGCCACTCACCCTCCCAAGAACCCCAACGAAAAGACATCAGCCCCGCAATAGTAGTCTGACCGAACCGTTGTTGTAGGTAGTCTTCCTCGTGTCATCTTCCCACCCTTCCCCATGCTCCGATGACGACAACAACGGTTGTTGGTGCGTAGGAATACGGCCGATCCCGAGTGTATATTTCGGTAATGTTTATGGAGATTTATTAGCATTCTCATAATTCTTCAACGCTTTTGTCGTTCGGCTTCTACCTTCGTTGTCGTCGACCGGAGTCTAGAGAGAAAAAAAACTTGTTTTGGACAAACTCTGATGGACGAGCCCCGAGGAGGAGTGGGCGTCGTCGGTCGGTCGGAGAAAGAAAAAAAGGAAAACGAGCCCAAGATCGTTTGTTGGCTCGGTTCGTCGTCGGTGTACATAAATTTTAATAACGTAAGCAGACGACGACGACATGGTTCGTCCTTTTCTTGCCGTCGGGCTAGTTGTAAGATATGGACCAGCCAGGATTACTCGCTTTCTTCCCCCGGCCCCACCACATGCTAAGTGGGGCCCAACGGAAAAGTGGGACAATTTTGCTGATTTAGAGCGAAATTGTTGCCGTATTCTGCGGGAATCTGCCGAGGGGCGAGGGTGCCGAAAGCTGTTGCGAGATTAAATACCTACCAAGTGGTACGGTGGCAGTTGGTGAATGGGGAAAAGGCTTTTTGCGACACACGGTGGACTCCCCTGTGCAACAAGGCAAGGTATTCAACCAGAATCCTCAAAAAGTTTCTCCCAGAATCTTGGCAGGGATTCTCCTAGAATCTGGACAGCGATGTTCCAAGAGGTTCTCGCAAAATCCTGACAGGGATTCTCCCAGAATCCTGACAGGGATTCTCCCAGAATCCTGACAGGGATTCTCCCAGAATCCTGACAGGGATTCTCCCAGAATCCTGACAGGCATTCTCCCAGAATCCTGACAGGGATTCTCCCAGAATCCTGACAGGGATTCTCCCAGAATCCTGACAGGGATTCTCCCAGAATCCTGACAGGGATTCTCCCAGAATCCCGACAGGGATTTTCCCAGAATCCTGACAGGGATTCTCCCAGAATCCTGACAGGGATTCTCCCAGAATCCTGACAGGGATTCTCCCAGAATCCTGACAGGGATTCTCCCAGAATTCTGACAGGGATTCTCCCAGAATCCTGACAGGGATTCTCCCAGAATCCTGACAGGGATTCTCCCAGAATCCTGACAGGGATTCTCCCAGAATCCTGACAGGGATTCTCCCAGAATCCTGACAGGGATTCTCCCAGAATCCTGACAGGGATTCTCCCAGAATCCTGACAGGGATTCTCCCAGAATCCTGACAGGGATTCTCCCAGAATCCTGACAGGGATTCTCCCAGAATCCTGACAGGGATTCTCCCAGAATCCTGACAGGGATTCTCCCTGAATCCTGACAGGGATTCTCCCAGAATCCTGACAGGGATTCTCCCAGAATCCTGACAGGGATTCTCCCAGAATCCTGACAGGGATTCTCCCAGAATCCTGACAGGGATTCTCCCAGAATCCTGACAGGGATTCTCCCAGAATCCTGACAGGGATTCTCCCAGAATCCTGACAGGGATTCTCCCAGAATCCTGACAGGGATTCTCCCAGAATCCTGACAGGGATTCTCCCAGAATCCTGACAGGGATTCTCCCAGAATCCTGACAGGGATTCTCCCAGAATCCTGACAGGGATTCTCCCAGAATCCTGACAGGGATTCTCCCAGAATCCTGACAGGGATTCTCCCAGAATCCTGACAGGGATTCTCCCAGAATCCTGACAGGGATTCTCCCAGAATCCTGACAGGGATTCTCCCAGAATCCTGACAGGGATTCTCCCAGAATCCTGACAGGGATTCTCCCAGAATCCTGACAGGGATTCTCCCAGAATCCTGACAGGGATTCTCCCAGAATCCTGACAGGGATTCTCCCAGAATCCTGACAGGGATTCTCCCAGAATCCTGACAGGGATTCTCCCAGAATCCTGACAGGGATTCTCCCAGAATCCTGACAGGGATTCTCCCAGAATCCTGACAGGGATTCTCCCAGAATCCCGACAGGGATTCTCCCAGAATCCTGACAGGGATTCTCCCAGAATCCTGACAGGGATTCTCCCAGAATCCTGACAGGGATTCTCCCTGAATCCTGACAGGGATTCTCCCTGAATCCTGACAGGGATTCTCCCTGAATCCTGACAGGGATTCTCCCAGAATTCTGACAGGGATTCTCCCAGAATCCTGACAGGGATTCTCCCAGAATCCTGACAGGGATTCTCCCAGAATCCTGACAGGGATTCTCCCAGAATCCTGACAGGGATTCTCCCAGAATCCTGACAGGGATTCTCCCAGAATCCTGACAGGGATTCTCCCAGAATCCTGACAGGGATTCTCCCAGAATCCTGACAAAGATTCTCCCAGAATCCTGACAGGGGTTCTCCCAGAATCCTGACAGGGGTTCTTTTAAAATCCAGACAGGGTTTCTCCCAAAATCCTGACGGGGATTCTCCCAGAACCCTTACGGGGATTCTCCCAGAATCCTGACATGGATTCTCCTAGAATCCCAAAATCCTAACAGGGATTGTATCAGAATCCTAACAAAGACCTCCCGGTTTCCTGACAGGGATTTTCCCAGAATCTCCACAGGTTTTTTTTATCTCCCATATACGATTTTGTTGGGTGTATTGTATGACTGCAAAACATAATCCACCGTTTTGAACCAGATTCACTGTTTACAGGCTATTACTTCCCCAGCAGATTTTTTTTCTCTGCTGTTTTCCCCACCAACAGACGACAGTGGAAAATTTTTATCTGCTTCATTTCGTGAAAATGGCACATTAGATAATATATATTACGAAAATTATTTCATTAGCGTATCGTTTATGGACACGACCTGGCTGATGTTATCAGGGGCCAGCAGTAGGTACACATGTACCGTCATTAGTGAAAGCGATGCGACAAGAAGGAGGATGAAACCAGTACCCAGTACCCACTAAAATGATGATCCTACGTGGAAAAATGATGTGATGGCAACTATATCAGAACGACGAAGTCCACCAAGGAGGGTCTTTCCCCACTGCTCCTCCTCCTTCTTTCTCCGAGGGGTCGCTTTTACAAACGTTTATTGGCAATCAGCCTTGTCGGTAATTAGGGAGATGAAAGGCGAGCGACCCTTGATGGCGGGCGAAGCGCGTGTTCCAAAAAAAGGGAAGTGTATTTAGGCGCGATGAACGGTAATGGTTCGGACATGGTTTTTATCAACCTGAAAAGCGTTGACGACGTCGACTTGGAAACTTTGTGCGATGAGTTTCTGCTATATGGATCGATAGAAGCTTGTTGAGAGATATTTATCGGAGCGCTGATGGTTTGTATGCAACTGATTTCCTATTAGGTAAATTACAGTGTCCAATTTCTGAATGTTCGGTTAACGTAGCTTTGAATAATTGATGTTATCGAGAAAATCCGAGCGCAATGAGCGTGGATGGGTTATGACTTGTCCTATTTGCTTAATCACATTCGGAATGTTTAATGAATGTTTCATAAACAATAAAAGAGGCTAATTTCCTTGCTTATTCGCGTTTTGTAAATTTTGAGATACGATATTTTATGGAATATAAATAATAAAATCACATACTATTCAAAATTCTTTACAAAAATTATTAGTTTCAAAAGAAGAAAGAAAATTTGTTGAAAAGAACAAACTTTTCAACTTTCGACTTGACTTCGACTTCGACTTCGACTTGATTTCAATCTAATTCTTCCACCACTCCAAAACAAAAAAAAATCTTCCAACCGAAGTTCAACCCATGCCCCAAAGAAAACAAAAAAAAAACGCAGAAGACCATCACAAATGCTCTGACTTTGTCACCAAAGTACACAAAAAGAAGATAAATTGCCTAGTTTTCCCAGATTGAATTTGATTTAAATTTATGATTTTCGGTTGCTTTGCTTTCACCCCAGCACCAAGCCCAGACTCCAAACCAATCCGGAGTAGGAAAAAGAAAAGAAAACTTTGCTCGCCCGTTGTTCTTCTTGTGTGGCAATTGTGCTCCTCCCCTCGGGCCAGGATCCAATTGCAAAACAAAATTTGGCTCGTTTGAAGGGGAAGAGAACGACTTCACTGTTTTTTTCTCCAGCAGAAGAAAGAAAAAGGGCAGCGACCAGGCGAATTACTTTTAATAAATGGAAAATCTTTGTTCAATCTCGCGCGCGCGGAAAGTGCGAGCGTTACCAGAGATGGCATTTTTCCAGCCTGTCGCCATTCGTCTCGTTTTACTTGCTCCGAGTGTCTTTGTTGATGTTATTGTCGGTCAACAAGCAACGAAAGCAAAAAGTGTGATAAAAGCACAGCCAAGTCATACGACACCATCGACACCCGAAGCGATTGGAATTGCGGGGGATAAGATTTACATTTATTCTTCGCAAGCTCCACTCGATTGCGGCTCGGATTTCAGCTTGAAATTTGTGAAACAAACGATATTGTTGATTATGTTTTTCGTTTTGGATTTCGGAGACAATTTTCCAATCGAATGGATTCGATGGACAAAATAAAATTCAAAATTCACCATCAATCGCACGGCGATTGAAATAATTACAAACTTGAAACTAAATCATAAGTGAGGAATTATAATCTGAACGAAGCTGTATCGTAATCTGTTATGAAAGAGTTGATTGTAAGGGCATCAAGGGCATAAAAAATGGTTCCAACTTACCACCGCGGTTCTCGCTATCCGCTGGCTTAACTTGAATAGCACGGTTCATCTGGAAAAAGAGGACAAAGAAGAGTCTGTTAATTTATTGAGTTCGATTGGACAGCTCGTTACATTTATATTGAAGTTTGGATATAGGCTGCTTTTCAAAAACACACAGGATTTACTGGTTCTAAATTCAGGAATACTGCCAGCAGTGTTGGGAATACTCACTTACAAAGCTCACTTGATACTATACCAGTTCAGGAACATGCTATCAAGAAACGGTGTTTGCAGGACTTTTACATTGTAGTTTTATGCAAAGGTAGCCGAATAAAGTAAAGGTTGTACAGAGGGTGGCCAAAATGTTTGGGATATGCAACTTTTTTTTTCTCCAACAAAAAAGTTCAACAAGTTGTAATAAATATAAATTTTGGAAACCAGTGAACCGAATCGAATAAAATTTTGAATGTTAATCAACAATGTACAAATGCTTTAAAAGTTTTTTTTAAAAAATAGGCACTTTTCGAACGTTGCAAAAAGTTATGATAGATTGACACTTTTTGGATCATTCTCGAAAAAATGTTTATCCGAAGATTTTCTACTTCTTTTCGCAAGATATCTTTAATAAGATATATAAGAGCTCATTTGGAATAAAGGAAGAACACATTTAGTATTTTTTTGTTTGGTGTTGTAAATTTGACACATTTTTCTCTACACAGCTAATCACGTTCGGTAATTTTTACCGAAATCTCAACAGCTGAGCGTTCGGTAATGGATTTTTTACAAAAATCTGTAAAAAATTATCAAATTTCGGTAAAATGTTATCGTTTATCTGTCAAACTTTAACGAATTTCGGTAAAAGTTGCTACCTGTACCGATTTTTTCCTGTAAAACAAACTTAACGGTTGAGATTTCGGTAAAACATTACTGAAGTCGGTGATTTTTTCTAACTGTGTATATGAATGGAAACGTTAAACTGGTAAAATGTTATTTATTGTGAGAAATTGTTATACTTTATTAATCGTATCAAGCATCAATATATTGTTTATATATGCTCAAAATTTGATTAAATTTGATTCACTGGTTCCGGAGATATGACAGTTCAGAAATTAGTTGTCTTACAAATGGTGTTTTACGAGAACGGTTTAAACTTTGTGAAAGATTAACCAATCAAGCTCAAATTTGTACCAATGATGAACATATAATAGTTTTGCAAACAGTCAAAATTTGAGATTTTTTATTAACTCTATGAAAAGTTACAGCCTGTTGAACTTTTTTTTTGAGAATTTTTCATATTTTCAATAAAATGCAGGGGGCGCCTACTACATGGAACTTGGGTAATGAGGCTAAACCCTCACAACTACGCCCTTGGGTGAAAGGTCGGTGCTCTAATTTAGGTATCTAAGAAAAAAAAGTTTCCCTATTGTTTCGCTCTCAAATACTTGCATGAGTTTTTGTGAAATTGGTTTTTTTCTTACGCTTCGTCCAACAAGGAAAATCGCCTAAGTGGCTTTAGATGATCCATCCCTTTACAAAATGATATTTGTATTGCTGATGCAAAATTAACTTTGTGAATATTAAAAATGTTTGCGCATGGACACGTCAAAAATAAAATCGTCTGTATGGCCATTTCCTAGTTTTTGCACTCTCATATCTGTTAAAACTACTGTGATATTGGATATTTTTCCTCAAAACTTTCAAATATAGGAATATCTCCAAACGTGGTTTATCACATATAAAATTACCCTAGGTAATACTCGAAGCTTAAGCGTCTAACTTTAGCAGAAACAGGATTTGTTTTTGCATATGTTATAGAGTAAACTAACTTTTACTTTATAACATATGCAAAAACAAATCCTGTGCTAATGCATCTTATTCCAAGAATTCCTATAGAAATCGCTACAAATAAAAGAAATATTTCGGTGATTCAGAAGTTCGTCACGGGATTTCTTCAGGTTTTTTTTTTCAATGATTACCACACACATTCCTCTGCGGAATTTTAAGTATCTTTCAAATAAAAATTCGGGAAAATTTCTTCATAGATTTTTTAGCTACGCATACTTTTAGAAATTTATCCCAAAACTCTCCAGACATTTCTTTATCATTCTGTCAGAAAATTTGAAAAAAACTTCCAATAATGTCTTGAAGATTTCTCCGAGAAATCTTTCAGAAATTCTTCTATTTCTATTTCTGTTCCTTTAAACAATTCTTAGTTTTCTTTAGAATTTTCTCCAAAGTTTTTTTGCAGATTACTAGAAAAAAAAAGCTTCCCTGGAGTCCTTGTGACATTGATCCATGGATTTCCATAGAAAATATACCATGAATTCATTTCCGAAAATATTTCACAGATTTCTTTTGTAGATTCTTTAGATCATCTTTCATTTATCGCTTCAGAATTTCCTCTAGAATTCCCTTCGGAATTTTCGTTAAAGATTCCTCTGGAAATTTCTCAAAAATGCGTCTAGGAAAGCTTCCATGGTTTTCCCTTCCATAGATTTTACCAGGAATACGAACGAGAATACATTTCTGCAGGAGTTCATGCAGAGAATAGGATTTCCTCTAGAATTACCTCGATGTATTACCCTAGATTGTTTTCCAGGATTTATTTTTAAGTATAACCACAATTTTAATATCCACGTATTCTTTAAGAAAGATATTCAAAAACATTTGCTAGGAATTTCTACGGAAATTCCTTTAGAAATATCTCGTAAGTTTTTTCTATAGATATTTGCAGACCCTTCACAATACAGTTTTTCAGGTATTTAGATTTTTTTGAGAAATTCGCTCACAGATTTCTACAAGAATACTTTCAGGAAATTCTCCAAAACTTTCAATTAAGGATTTGTACAGGAATTTTCCTATAAATTAATCAATATTTTTTGTTTCCGGGAATTCCACAAAGGATTTGCCAAACTATTTTTAAGGTATTTCTCCTCGGATTCTTTTAAGAATTTCCTTGAAATTTCTCCCGCATATTCCTCCAAACATTCATTCGAAAGTACTCCCTAAGGTTTCTGCAGGGATTCTACTGAAGATTTCTTCACTACCAAAAATTGTTGCACCCAAATGTAATCATGCATTCATAGAATGAGAGGTTTCAGAGCTGAAACTTCAGATTAGAGTCCACCTTTCTTATCACGAAACTGCTAAGAGTTTCTTTCAAACATTTCTGCAGGCTTTTCTTTTGAAATTCCTTTTGGAAGATATTTTTATCTACTTCAGAATTTTACGGATTTCTTCGACAAATTCAGTAAGGAATTATACGAAAAGTTATTCCAAGGAGTTTTTCAGAAATTATTGCCAGGGATTCTCCAAGAATTCCTTCAGGATTTCTGCAGAAATACTTACAATTTTTTTAGGAAATTGCTCTAGGGAATATTTTCTGGGATATCTTTGGAGTTAGTTTGTCCCATCAATGTTTTAAATATAAGTTAGCAAATAATTTAGTTTAAGACCCCTACATCCCTCCTTCCCAATTTTATTTTATTTTTTTTCAATCCTTAACCTCGAAACAGCCGCGAGTACTTCGGCTTCCCAAAACTAACATAGTATTAAGACAGTAATAAATTTTAGAATGTTAAACCAATGTAAAAACAAAAGATTTCGGCTCAGTTATGCCCATGTGGCGCCCGAACCTTCTAAATAAACGAATAAGTAAAAAAATCTTTGGAGTTCCCTGCAGAATTTATTCAGATATTCCTCCAGGGGTTTTTTCCGAACTTCTCCCAAAAATTTCACAAAAATTACTGTTGAAGAATTCCTGGACAAAACATTCCTGAAGCAATTTCTAGAGTTATTTTGTGTGCAAATGCCTAAGATAACATGTAGGAGAATACCTAAAGAAAGACCTTAATAAATATTCCTTTTATTTTCTAAAAAAAAAACTTTTTAGATTTATAAAATAAATCAGCAGGGAAAAAATTCTTGAGAAATCTCTGAAGAAGTTTCTGGAAAAATCCGGAGGAAAGTTTAAAATAACTACGGAAATCATAGACAAATATAGATTTCAACAAATGTCTGATTTTATGAAGGAATTCTGTTCATACCTCTGAATAAATTCTCAGTAAAAAATCTTATAAAATTTCTTAAAAGATTAAAACAAAAAAAAATCCCTAAACTACTATCTGGAGAAATTTCTAAAAGAAAATTTGCAAAAAAAAAAACATTATAAAAAATCGGGAGGAGAGAACTACTGAAGGCAATAAAAACATGATTTTTTGAAGAACTCTTAAATAATACCTGAATAAGCTACAGATCCTTTTTCCGGTATTCATAGAAAATTTTTCTGACAAGTTCCATAAAATGCTTAGGATTCTGAAGAAGTTTCTGCAGGAATTGTTGATAGAATGTATGGAAAAAATTAAAAAAAAAAACCAGAAGGAATCCAAAGCAATGGCTGGAGGAATACTTGAAGGAACTATTGGGGAAACCCTTGAATGAACTTGCAGAAGCATATCTTGAGAATTTTCTAGAGGAATTGAAATATAAATTCTAAACTACATGGAGTAATACCTCTGAAAAAATGTGTGCAATAATTTCTGAAAAAGTGTTTGAAAACAAATTGAATTAACCTTCATCCAGCCAACGTACATTTTCCACCTTCGGAAAAGCACAAAAATGGTCATAACTTTTTTGTTTTTCGATGGATTTTGATGAAATTTTCACAATTTCCCGAAAAACTCTTCTAGTTTTTGATGCCGGGGACATGGGTGCCTGGTCCACATGGTTCCGGAGTTATTCCGGATTGTCTTGGGGTACCAAAATTGGCCACATACGTTGCGCAAAGAATATCTCAAGATCCCGATGAGATAGAAGTATAGTGTCTTCGGCGAATTTGCTCAGCAGGTTAAGAACTAACTGGCAACGGCGACTTTGGTTCGTGATTCGGCCGCTAGGCGGCGCCAGGGTAAAAAATACAATAGTATTATTGTAATTCTGAAGAAGTGCCAAGGGTAATTCCTGAGGAATTTTTTAAAAGAATCTCTGGATGAATCGCTGTAGAAAAATTCAAAGAAATCTGTTGACAGGGATATATTTAGAAAAATTCTTTCTAAAATCATTCTAAGAATTTCTGCGAGAACCTTCTCTATGTAGACGTTCCAGAATTGTTTTGATAAATCCTCAAGGAATCCCTAAAAGAATTTCCGGCGGCGTCCCTAAAGGTAATCCTGGAGAAATTTCCAGAAATTTCAAAGTGAATGCTTGGCAAACTCATAAAAGCAATGCTAGCAATACTGTCCAAACAGCACAAAGTGTAAAAGAAGATACTTCGGAAACAAGTAGCAGTCAACTAAAAATATATATTTTACATCTGATTCCCGGGTAAATCCTTTCCAAACACATTATCTCCCAAACAGAGACACAATGTCGCTCCACTCCCTTCGCCAAAATCGTTAACCAATCCCACTTATCAGCCAGACTTCAATTACTTCGCTATTTGCAGCGATAAGATAAAAGCCCTTCTTGTTTACGACTCTGAAACATTCACTTTTACTACCGCTTTTCTCAATTGTATAACCTACACCTATAGGTTCCCCTCCCCGATGACGACCGATGCCGCCCGTGCTTGTGGTTTCTGTCTGCAGGAGGAATCCGTGCGCCGCCTGTGTGGCAGCGAACGGCTCAGAAATAAAACCATTTTCATGTATATTTCCATCTATCCATCGCCGTCGTCGTCGTCTTCCTCCTGGCCGCCGCTGCCGTCGTGGTCGTTTTTGTCGTTTGATAATGTTAACCCGCGAGCGCGAAGAAATTAAGAAATAAACCGTCTGCTACACCGCTTGCTGCCTCGTCGTGCTCGTTCTACTCTTTTTATGTGCCACAAAGCTCGCAGCCGCCGCCAGCAGCTCGCAAATGATGAAATAACTATTAAAATTTATCTAAAGCTAGCGAAAACATATAAAATATTGCTCGAGAGCACTCATTATACCTTTCCGGGGCGGGTTTTCCTCGGAGTAGGTATAACTGCGAAAGCGGCTTTCCTTCCCACCCACTCCCTGGGTGGGAAGGAGCGGGGAAAATAACGCACCGAAAATTTGCTATAATGAAACGAAAACATTGTTGCGGCTTTGTGAATGACGTAAAGGAGGATTAAAATGAAAATTACTCTCGCTCGGTGCCACACCGTTTGGAGGAACTGCCTGCCTCCGCTCCACTCCACTGGGTGGTTCGACGGCTTGAGCGCGTAATGGATGCTGGGCTCGGCGCTCGATTCAATCATGTTATGTTTGTAAGGATTCACCTTACCGCTGCTGCTGCTTCGTGGAAAAAGCGTTGACGGCAGTTGCGGCGGCGGAGGTAGCTCATATTTTCCTCGTAGGAAATTTAATTCCACTTTACTCTTTTTGTTGACGAAGATTTCCGACCAGATGATGACGACGGCTACAGGAGGCTCTTCCGTGGTTGGAGGATTGTGAAGAAATTGAAAATAAATTAAAACTGAGCTGAAGTCATTAAAAGCTGGCTGAAAACGTTTTTCCTTATTATGTAGTTGATCACCTGGGAAAAGGCGGGTGTTCAAAGGTAATGACCCTCCGCTATTTTGTTCGGTTTTCTCTGATATTCAAACAATATTAAGCCGATTTTTGGGCATTCCATAAACTGGACTAGTTTTATGATGCAATATTGCATAGGATTCTATATGAACTACACACTCTAATCGTTTACTCCAAAATTCTGAAGCATAACGAGCAGAAACGGCGATTCGCAAAATGTGGTCGGTGCTAGGAGGACGACTCTGGTGCGGTGTAAACGGCTACACTAGTACGCGGCAGCAGCTTTGTACCGACGAAGAAAACCAATACCCACGATAGGGTTATTGGATTTATTGAGAAGCCAGTAAGGGCCAGCAAGTCTTGGTGCAGTTTGCTACAACCGAAAGTGCAAGAAGATCGTCCTGTATAATTCTCAACACACTGCCCTCGCGGAAAGAGGATACAGTACAGTAGCATACCAGGAACCACGCCGTGGGAGTCTGCACATCTCGGCAGGCATACCGAAGAGCACCTCTAGCGCATAAACCACCTGGATGATCTACCGAGTCGAGTAGGGCGTAGGAAGTACGCAACAGAGCACACCACTACACCAGAACCGTGAATCTGTTAATCTGCATCCACACCACCCACCATACCAAAGATTCTGAGGATTATCATCGCACAAACTATCTGCACCCTCGTCCGAGATGCAGCGGATATCGCTCAGAAGGATCCTGTAGGTCACCAGCATGGGGATACAGTCACTGGAGCTGTAGAGAGAAGCTTTCAGCAAGAAGGCTTCTTTCTCTCCCCTAGAACTACAGACCTTCGTCACAGCAGTAGAACTTACCCACAGTAGTAGAATTTACTGAGTCTGCGCAAGCCATGCGGTTGTCGAAGGGTGAATCTTTTTCGACCGCTGGTTCTTGTGGAGCCCAAAGTACGCCCGACTTCCGCTGATGATGCACCTTCGTATTTCTCGGCCAACACGTTGTTGTCTGCCGTTAATAAGAACCGGAGGTAGATGAAGTATTCCACATCCTCGAAAGTGTCCTCGTCTATCGTAACTCTGCTGCCTAGGCTTGTTCTGTCGCCGTGGTTCCGCCTGCCAGGGTACTTCGTTTTTGACGCGTTCACCGTAAATCCGACCTTTGCTGCTTCACATTTCAGGCGGGTGTGTAGCTGTGTCACCGTTCTTAATGTGCTACTTATAATATCCATATCATCCGCAAAACAGACAAATTGGCCGAATTTCTTAAGAATCGTGCATCGGCTGTTGAGCCTGGATCGTGACATAGCACCTTCCAGGGCGATGTTGAACAGCAAACATGAGTCCATCACCTTGTCTAGACAGAACGTTCGAAACCCTTACGCAGTTTCCTACACCGTCCATTGTTGCTTTGATCAAACTAAAGAGCTCAATACTATCGTACGCCGCCTTGAAGTCGATGAACAGGTGGTGCATTGGGACCTGGTTATTGCGGCATTTTTCAAGGATTTGCAGCACGGTGAAGATTTCGTACGTTGTCGAGAGGCCATCAACGAAGCCGACTAGATAACTTCCCACAAACTCATTAACTTTCGGAGAAAAACGACGGAGGATGATCTGGGATATCACTTTGTAAGCGGCAATCAGAATTGTGGCCATTCGGGAGTTCTCGCACTTCAATTTGTCACTTTTCTTGTAGATGGGGCAAATAATCCCTTCCTTTCACTGCTCCGAAAGCTGTTCGGCCTTCCAGTTCCGGGCAATAGCCGGCTAATAGCCGATGCAGGCAGGAGGTCACGACAAGGTGTACATCGGCCAAACGAAAAGGATGCTAGAAGTAAGAGTGGCGGAACACAAGAATGACTGCCGAGGTAGAAACCCGAAATCGGGCCTGGCAGTCCAAAAAATGGAAAAAGGACTATCTTCAACTTCGATCAAGTGAAGATTTTGGATCGAATCCAAGACCAGGCAACCAGGAACATAGCAGAGGTGTTTCATATTAAGAAGAAAGGCGAAGAACTCACTGTGAACCTTCAGAGAGAGTGTGGAAACTTTAACTCGGCTTACAACGGGCTTTTAGCTCAGTTGCGAAGACAACCGTGAGAGGAAAACTGCGAGTATGAGAGAATGAGTGAAACAACATAATGGGTGAAAGTTGGGTGAAAGTAGGCATGAGATGGGTGTTGCAAATTTGTTTTATATAACTGACGAAATTGAAGGGGTGATTCCAGCTGAATGTAAGTGTTTTGTGATTTGTAAATTGTATTGTATTTGTACTTGAATCAATGTATTAAATAAATGTATAATGTTTTAGGCGTCTGATGATGACCGAAGAAAAGAAGAACCGAAATAAGCTGTTTTCGTTATTTTTCATCGATAATTGCCATATAACCGAGGCAGTAAGCGCACGGGTATTCAGCATGACCATGCTGAGGGTGACGGGTTCGATTCCCGGTCGGTCCAGGATCTTTTCGTAAAGGATATTTCCTTGACTTCCTTGGGCATAGAGTATCTTCGTGCCTGCCACATGCATGCCACCATGCAAAATGGTCATTGGCAGAGGAAGCTCTCAGTTAATAACTGTGGAAGTGTTCATAGAACACTAAGCTGAGAAGCAGGCTTTGTCCCAGTGAGGACGTTACGCCAACAAGAGAGAGAAGAAGAGAGGAATTGCCAGTAAAACCACATAATAATCGTTCACGGTGATCAACCCCGGACAGTAAAAATCAGTTGGCAAAGACAAGATGTTAATAGTTAATGAAATCACGAACAAGTATGGCGAAGAAGGACGGCACACGATTCGGCGGTTTCTCAAAGTGTCTGTAAGGCTGGCGAAAGCGAACAACAGAATGAAGTTTCTGTTGAACTGTAGAAGGTGTAAGATTGTCCCTAATTTTATCAACATAAGGAATGACATCCGCCTTGAGACCGATGCCTCAAACCGCGAGTTGGAGAAGGTTGTATGGAGACACAAAATTCGACTCCTCAGCATCTTGATCGCGGGAGGTCAACTTTTCCGGGCCCATCTTGATAAGTTTTGCTCCGATATCATCCTTACCGGGTGACTAATTATTCTTGAGCTGCTGGTAGCTTTCGTAACTTCCCTCAACTCGTTGTTGCTCCCTACTGTACTGACGTAGTCACCAGTCTCCCGCTGTATTGATCCTCCATGATTGCGGTTTTCACACCATTCAGGTGTGCGTCGTAGTGTTGCTTCCACCTATCGATCACCTCACGTCCGTCAGTCAAGATGCACATTTCGGCTCGCGGCACGAAGCCTTTGCGGGATGAGTTGAGCTTCTGGTAGACCTTCCGTGTTTTTTTGTGAACGGCACAGCAGTACCATTTGTTCACATTCCACTTCTTCCAGGTGCTGCTTTTTCTCCCAGAAGAGACGGATCTGCTGTTTCCGCGTTCTTTCATATCACTCCACGTTCTGTCGAGTCCCGTGCTGCAGCATGAACGCCCTCGCTGCGTTCTTTTTCTCCAAAATCTCTCTAAACCAAGGATCGGTAAATCGAGAAAGATGCAGCAAACGGATAGTCGTGATCAAACACGCAACCCCATCACCAGTAGGAAGCGATGCGCAAGCTGGTTGACATGGATATTCGTGGCCGATCGTCGCAGTTTGGATCGCAAGCGAATGAATGAATGGCGAATGGTGCCGAATGCTGGTGAGTGATCGAAGCGGCAATTATCATAACTTGAAGAGAATTTCTGCATGTAATGCATACGTTTTTAGTGTATTGTTGTTGAAATGCTAGATTAGCAAAGAAAATTATAAACATTTTTTGAAAACTTCAAATATTCGTTCGCGCAATATCACTCACGAATCGCATCACCTCTCCATCGCTTGCGATGCGAATGTGGACGAATGTTTAAATTCCATGTATGGTTTCCCACCGTTCGCCGGTGTTTGCTGTCGTCGCTGACAAACAAACACACAAACTAAAGCGACAACCGTTCGCTGCTGACTGTGGAAGAAGATAAAAAGTGGAAATCAGGAACCCTGCTCTAAACTCATCGTCGAACCATTCGTTCCTTCGGATCCGTTCCACATAGGGTAATTGTTCCCATCGTTGTGGTAGTACCTATTGTTGCGGTAATGGCAATTGAGCACTTTTTCGACTGAAATGTTACCAAAAGGTATTTTTAATAGATGTATGGTGCTTAAATTATGAGATTGCACCATTTGTTTGCTTAAGATTTGCCCAAAAACCTATTTTTAAAAAAATATTTTCCTAAATGTGTTTGCTGCTGTGTTCCTATTGTTGCGGTAGTGTTCCTAATGTTGCGGTATCCCATATGATTTCAATGGGATACCGCAACAATAGGAACAAAATACCGCAACATTAGGAACACATACCGCAACATTAGGAACACAATGTTCTTTCAGATAAAAACGAATAAAATGCTCATAACAACATCAAAGTGGCAATATTTCGTTATTTTCCCATAGATTAAGGATGGATTTTATTATTTTCAATTCAATCCATGTAAAAAGTTTGCTTGGGGCGATACAATTGTGGTTTAAACATGAACCCAGCGCTTAACTCCTCCATGATCGGATCAATTACCCTACCCAACATTGGTCAAAGCTGCGTTGTTGATGGCTGATTACTCCAGCAGTCCTCTAGAGGTACTCAATTGAGCTCGTCCTCGTCCGGCAACGTTGCTTGAGGTGCTGCCCTTATGCGGTGACAACATCCGGTTGCGATTGAGGCAGCCAGATTGAGCCAGATTATAGCAAGGCGGTCGACGCGTCGGTGCTGTACATTGTTTATCAGTGGTTTTTGGCACAATTTTACCATCACCAGGTAATGGTTAAGGTCAATGTCAGGGTAAAGATGGGTCCTAACGTCGATAATGTCGAAGAAATGCCTTCCATCAATCAGGGCAAACGTAGTCAATTTGGTATTCTATCTGCTTTGTTGATCTCCAGGTATAACTATGAGAGAGGCAGTGCTGGAAATAGGTGCTACGTAGGACTATATTCTAAGAGGCGGCAAATCGGCCAACAAGTATTAAAGATATCGTGATCACCACCACGAAACACTATTTCGAGATAATCGTAATTCCTTCAGCTGGTATTCTTGGAGGAAGGCCAAGAGGAGTTCCCGGAAAAAATAATGAGAAAATCCTGGAAGAATAACCAAAGACATTTCCTGAAGTATCCTAGGAAGTCTACCAGGAAAAACTCCAGGAAATAAGGAGAAAGGGATTCCTGTAGGTATCACAGTTGGAATTTATTAAGGAGTCCTAGGAGAAATTTCTGAAAGAATCGTAGCAGGAATTGCTTGTGGAATCCCAGCATGAGTACCTGCATGAAGGTTTTTTTTAGAAATTTTTAGATAAATTTCAGGCATTGACACAATCAGATTTTTCTTTTGCTCATTCATTCTCCTTGATTAACATTAAAAAGATCGTGGTGAAGGAAGGATTCACTGCCCTTCTTCCATCCTTCTCATTCTCGTGTTTGCTTATGAGATTACTCACTCTCATCAAAACAGAAAAAGATGATCACGCCAATGATCCCAAGATGAAATTTCTGGAGGGGTCACCGAAGGAACTTCTGGAAGAAAACTAGCAAGATTACTTTGAATAACCCCAGCAAGAGTTTTGAAGGAATCCCAGGAAAAATCCTTGGAAGAATTCTTAGAAGAATTACGAAATGTATTACAGTACTTATTTCTGGAGGAGTCCTAGGAGAATTTGCTGGAAGAACAGCATCAGGAATTACTTGAGGAATCCGGCTGGAACGCATGGACAAGACCAAGAGGAGTTACTGGTGGAATTCAATGAAAAGTTTATGGGGAAATCCTTGGATGAAAATTCCAGAGGAATCTTTGGAGGCATTTCTGGAAGAATCTTAGGAAAAGTCTCTGGTGGCATTCTCAGAAGGATTCTAGGGTATATTATTGTAAAAATTTCAGCAAAAATCCTAGGAGGAATTGCCAAAGGAAACTATACACGAAATTTGAAGAGAAACGCCATCAGGAATGCCTGGAGGTATCCAAAGATAAATTCATCGAAGAAATGCTTGGTTGGAGTAATGCCTCGAGAACCCCCTGGTAGAACGGGTAGAGGTATGGGGCTGTTCATAAACCACGTAGACCAAAATTTGGCCATCTCAGACCCCCCCCCTCCCCCTCGTAGACTTTTGTCCATACAAAAATTTTAAAATTTGTATGGAGCGTGGACTTTGGCCAGACACCCCCCCCTCCCCCCAAAAAGTCTACGTAGTTTATGAACGGTCCCTATTCTAGAGGAATGCATATATAATGCCCTAAAAGAATAGCAGGATGAATTTCTGGAGAAATCACAGGAAAGCTTCTTGAAAGTATTGCTCAGAAATCCCTAAAAGTATACCTGGAAGTACCACAGCTAGAATTTCTGAAGGAGTCCTAATAGGATTTGCTTGAGGAATCCCTGCTGGAATTCATGGAGAAAGGCCACTAGGGTTTCCTTGAGACATGCCATATGAAATTTCAGGAAGAATCACTGGAAGCAATCTCAGGAAGACATCCAGGATAAATCTTTGAAGAAATCCTTGGGTGAATCACCAGGTTGCCCGGAAGAATCCCAGCAGGAATGCTAGAAGAAATCTACATTTTTAATAAGATTTCTGAAGGTACCACTGTTAGAATTTCTGGAGGAGATCTAGAAATTGCTGCAAAAACCGTAGCAGGAGTTGCTGAGGTATCCTTGCAAGAATTCTAGAAGGGAGGCCAATAGAAGCTCCTGAAAAAAAAAACTGCATGAGGAATGTCTCGAGAAATACCAGGATAAAATTCTGGAAAAATCACCGAAAAACCTTCTGGAAGTATCCTAGGAAGATTTTCTTGAATAATCCCACCAGGAACTCCTGAAGGAATTCTTATAGATTATTCCGTATGGCCATAGTTGCTACCACTTTTTTTTAACTGTATTAACGAGATTTTGAACCCTAGGCTAGTTCATCTCGGGACCCACGTTTTACTTCCCTTCCGAAGGAAGAACTCACATTTAGCGAGTTTGTCGGGAGTGGGATTCGATCCCAGGTCCTCGGCGTGATAGTCAAGTGATCTAACCATCACACTACCATTAATACTGAGGACAACAACACCATTACTTAATAAAAACTAGATGAAATACCAATGAAAGACTTGCGTGCCGACCGAAAGGAACTTGAGACACATTTGCAATTATTACAAAAGGATAAAGGACAGTTTATTCCAGAACATATGCTGTATTTAATCAGTATGGGACCTCTCATAAACCACGTAGACATTATAAGGGGAGGGGGAGGGGTCTGGCCAAAGTCTACGCTCCATACAAATTTCAAAAATTTTGTATGGACAAAAGTGGGGGATGGGGGGTCTCAGATGGCCATATTTTGGTCTACTTGGTTTATGAACAGCCCCTATTATGTGAGCTTTCAATTTCACTTTGAAAATCTAAATTACAGATGGGAAATAAATTCAGTTTGATTGTGTATCCGAACTTTTCGTACGCCGTGTATAGTTCAAGGTTCCTTGCATCGCTCAACACAATAGCAACGGAACATCTTAGTGTGTTCAGCGTATTATTCTAGGTCATATTGACCCCCACATCTTGCTAGGGTAAATTTGTAAATTTTGTGAGGAGCAGATTTTCCTCGGAAAAGAACTAAACCTTCAAATTTCGAATAGAATCGAACCCACCATCTCTATATTACTTATCAAACCCCTTACCTACTAGGCTAACTAGATACCGAACAAAACTGTTTTGCTGTACTATTGTTTCAACTTCAACCCATTCGGCCACAGTTGTTTATTTAGGTCACAGGCAGCACAAACTAAATTAAACCACTGAATGCAGTGTACAATTCCCATCACGCGCGTACCTTCCAATCCCACCAGAATCGTTCGTTATCCTTCTCGGAATCGTTTGATCACACCTTACGGAGTCCTCCACCGTTCCGCCTCGCTCGACCATTAGCAGCCGTGACCTCGCTCGAAACAATGCTTCGTTCGTGTCCCGATGCTCAAGCTGGAGGCTCTTCGCCCCTTCCAAGCCAAGTCCGCAACAAAGCCCCGAACTCCACCGAGGACTACACAAAACCCTTCGACTTTAATTAAAACATTTTTCTCCTGGCACTCGGCGTGGACGTGGCAATGTGTGTCTGCACAATACAGCAACGTCCGATGCGACGACGACGACGACGAGGGGAAAGCATTTCTCTTTGAGCCTCAGCCATAATACAATTTAAATTATACCCCGTTCGTCGAGTTCCACGTGCGCTGGTCCGCTGGACCCTCATCGATCCCCGGGAAAATCCTTTTGTATCTTCACTCTGATTACCTCTGTTAGGAAAATTTCGTTCGCTCATTCATTTCCCCGGGTCTAGGGAGAAGTACCCAGCCTTTGTCCCCCATTGTCCGCGCGTACTTTTTCCAACCTTCCCATAGCTCCGGACGCTGAAAGGGAGGAAAAATTAAGGGTTCCGATTATTTTTCTATGGTCTTATCCTTCCGCGGAAAAGTAATCGCCTGGTTGGGGCTCGTTTCGAATGCAGTTCACAGTGCGCTTAAGCGTGTTGATTTTGCACCCGATCTCGATTCCTCCCGCGGTCCCGGCTCGGCCCACCCAAGCACAAGAAAGATGACCCCGTGGATCGTGAGAAGCATTTAATGAGCATTCCTCGGACGAGTGCCGCCACGCCACGCCACTCACCGGTTGCAACCTTTCGCTCCGGGCGCAATGCTCATCGGACGGAAGCGCATTCACAGTTTGATTGTGAAATTTTGCGCTTTTCTGGACGAGCTCCAGTTCCAGCTCAAGTCCGGAAAAAGGGACGGAGGTGAACAATTAAAACCGAAAAGGATAACGATAAAAATGTTGCTGCCACTGGTTGGCTGAGTAAAGAAGGAACTTTACCAGCGCTCGCGTAGAAAAAAAAATCCTATGAATAGTTACATTGTTCCCGTTGATTGTCTTTAAGATGAGTACAGCGCGCGGCAGCGACAAGAAAAGCCGCGCGGAAAACAACCCGGAAAGGGGGATTAAAGTTTTCCAACAAGCATTAAGGACCCAGAGAAGAAACGGCGAAGCAGAAGGCAGAAGCAAAAAACAATTGCGGAAGGAAAAGTTTTCACCATTCAACAACTACAATGGCAATTGCAGCACCCGGCCGTCCGTAGTCGTCCTCCGCTGAAGAAGTAGAATGTTGTCATTAAGGATCTGGGGAGCTGTTGATTCACCACCGCCGCTATTCGGGCTGCTGTTGGACGTCACTCGGTATTGTTTGCAGTCAAGCGGTGCCAGTTGTCGTCAATTATGCAGTTTTAAGTGACACTTTTCCAGCTTGCTGATGGCTTTGAATGACAAGTCGGTTTTCACTGGTTTGGAAAATGCGGGCGCCAGAATGCTCTGACAGATGAGCTAATTGGTGGTGCCGTTGTTTGGAGCCGGGGATGATGTCTGACTGTGCCTGTTGAATGTGCAGGATAGACAGACAAACCACCACACCGGATGGAATTGGCGGTTTTAAAGCGGAACATCAGCTGTTTGATGGGGATGCTGTGATTTGTAGCTTTAATCGGCGTTGGTTCAGCTTGGAATTATCTTTGGCTAAAGTGAGTATTGGAACAGACGGCCATGGATTTCACCAATTCCATAAACGGACGACATTTCCCAACAATGTCGCTATCAGGACCTACCGTGGTGCTAACATCGAATCTCATCACTATCTTGTGATGATCAAGCTGTCCAAAATTCTATGGCATCAACAATGTACGGTTCCAGCCTTGATACTATCTGGAAGCATTCAGACGAATTAATATGAGCTGATCGAAAGGTGGTTGCTGCACTTTGATGAACGTTTGGATGACACAGATAATGGTTTGCAGCGTCGGCACGGTAAAGGTTGGCAATGCAATTTAAACCTCTTGTAAGGTTCTTCAGCTTCTTGCCACGCAACTACACTCCTTACTCCAAGAGGCATCGGTCGGGATTCGAGCAACCTCAGGGAAGATCGGGTAATCTATCCTGGTGGGAACTTTGGTCTATGCTGGCAGAGAAGAGGGGTTTGCTTCGGCATACTTACTGGGTCCCTCCGGACAGTAAACGCGGGGGATCCCAGCGAACAAAAAGGACTTGCCATTGTAAACTCGGTACGTGGAGCTGCAGATCTTTCAATCGGGAGCACCCGCAAACTTCCCGATGTACTGAAGGACCGTGGGTTCAGTGTTGCGTTGTAGCGCTGCAGGAGGTGTGTTGGACAGGATCAACTATGCGAACGTTTAGAGGTAACCATACTATCTACCAGAGCTGCGGCAATACACGTGAGATGGGAATAGCTTTTATAGTAATGGGTAATATGCAGGGGCGCGTGATCGACGAAAGAATGTGTCAGTTGGAGTTAAGGATTGGTTCTTCAACTTTAGCATAATAAACGTGCACAGCTTACACTCCAGAAGCACTGATGATGACAAGGACGGAATCTACGCGCAGCTCGAATGCGAGTTCGATAACTTCCCAAAACACGACGCCAAAATCATCATAGGAGACTCAATCGCTCAGGTTGGCCAGGAAGAAGAATTCATACCGCCGAAAGTTCAGCGCCCACTAGCTAACGAACGAAAACGGCTTACGATTCATTGATTTCGCCGCATCCAAAAACATGGCCGTACGTAGCACCAACACAGCTTCCCTTACGTAACACCTGGAGATAACCACATCAGACGGAATCGCAAATCGACCACGTTATGATTGACGGACGGCATTTCTCCGACATTATCGACGTCTGGATCTACCGTGGCGCTAACATCGACTCCGACCACTATCTGGTGATGGTACTACCACGGTACAACCTTGAGCGACTGAAACAAACGGATGTCACCTCAGCATACGCCCAGAATCTCGGGGCAGCGTTGTCAGACAAGGGTGAGTTCGATGTGGCCCCTCTAGAGGACTTCTGGAGAACAGTAAAAGCAGCCATCAATGACGCAGTCAAGAGCACCATCGGGTACATGGAAAGCAGTCGGCGGAACGAATGGTTCGACAAGGAGTGCAGTACGATTTCAGAGCTGAAAAACGTAGCACTGCCGGTAATGCTGCAGCAAGGAACTCGGCAGAACGTGGAACGTTACAAACAGAAGCGGAAGCAGCAGACCCGCTTCTTTCGGGGGAATGAGCGCCGCCTGGAAGAATCGGAGTACGAGGAAATGGAACTGCTGTGCCGTTCCCATGAAACACGGAAGTTCTACGGGAAGTTCAACGCATCCCGCAACGGCTTCGTGCCGCAAGCCGAAATATCCAGGGATAAGAACGGCGGCCTCTTGACAGGCGAACGCGAGTGATCGAAAGGTAGAAGCAAGAATGCCATTCACCACCTCAAAACCAACCGGCTGCGAAGCGGCCATGTTTTTGAAGTCATCATCTGTTTCAGGTCAAACATTTGATTGAGGCGTAGTTTACGAGCGATATTTTTTCTTTAACAAAAAAATTCTTTGCATCCCCAATTGCGGCCTAATTTGAACACGTTTTTATTTATTATAACACATTTCAGCTAAGAGAATAAGATTTTTTCATAATTCTCCTAGTATTTTCGAAAATTTTCTTTTTTGTTGTGGAAAATATTACGCGAATTTCAAGTGTTGGGCTAGAAAAGTTTACTGTTTACAAACTTTTTGCTGTCAAAATGGGGTTCAAAGCACAGTGGGGGTCAGAGATGTTGGCTCGCTTTTTTACTGTGGGGTAGTATTCGGATGACAAGTGGCTGCTCTAAACCAACAAAGCAGTTGGTAACGATCACTATTTTGAATGCCACCTACAAAGTGCTATTCCAGATGATCTTCCGTCATCTGTCACTTAAAACGAATGAGTTAGTGGGAAGTTATCAAGCCGGCATCATCGACGGCCGGTCGACAACGGACCAGATGTTCACCGCACGACAAATCCTCTAGAAATGCCGTGAATACCAGGTCACCTACACATCATATGATCATCGACTTCAAAGTGGCATACGGCAGTATCAACCACTCAGAACAATGGAAAATCATGGACGAAAATGGCTTCTCCGGGAAGCTTATTAGATTGTTTAAATCAACGATGGAAGGTGTAAGGAACTTGTAAGGGCTTCGGGTGATCTGTCTAGTCGGGTCTATGGGCGCCACAAGAATCTGCGGTCTGAAAAGATTTACCCTTGCACCAAATGTACCATGTTCAAAACGTTGATAAGACCGGTAGTTCTCGATGGGCACGAGACCTGGACTATGCTCGAGGAGGACATGCAAGCACTCGAAGTGCTCTAGCGACGGGTGCTTAGGTCCATCTTTGGCGGTATTCAGAGGAACGGTGCGTGGCGACAAAGAACCACGGGCTTGCTGCACTTTACGGCGAACCTATTATCCGGAAGGTCGCAAAGCTGGAAGGATATCATGGGCCGGGCATGTTGTGAGAATGCCAGAGAACAACCCTGCAAAGCTGGTGTTTGCAAGAGATTTTGATGGTACAAGATGACTTGTAGGACAGCGTGTAAGGTGGGCGGACCAGCTGCAGAACTGGCAAGTATGGCCGAGAATGGAGGCCTGCAGTCAAGAAACGACTTTTGTGGCAATCTAGATAGCTGATCCAGTTTTATTTTGATTGTGATGTATTGCTAAGTAAATGAAAATGATTTGAGGCTGGCTCCCTTGATAACTAATGTTTCCATAACGCTTAAAAACAGAATAAAATAAAGATCAATACAAACAGTCACTTAAATCCTTTTCAAAATAAAGCCAAAACACCCCGTCAAATAAATCATCTTCAATCATACACTTCAAACGTTCAACAGTTCCAAGTCGGATTGCAACTCAGACAGTGCACTTCCCTCCTGGGACATTAGCCATTCGTTATAACTAAAGTGAAAATCGTGCAACCGTTTCCTAAGCTGCATCGTGTGTTGCCCATCCCTTTGCACAATCGCCACAGGACTTCCACTGACAACCAACGCAGTGACGACAACGACGTTTTCATCTACTCAAGTGGATTCCCCCTCAATCCTCCTCCCATCCTTCCCTGCCCTTTCCACCCGCCCAATCCCAAACCATATGTAATAAATGAAAATCGAGGAAGCCACTTTTAATTATTTCCCCGGTGGATTCCGTCACCATTCAAGCGAGCGAACGAGCGGACTTACGAGTGCTACGCGCGCACCATCTCCCCCGGTATTGTATTGCAATAGCTGTCGAACAAACGACGGCGCCTCGCCGCACTACTGACTGAGAAACAGAAGGCAACCAATTCATTCAGCAAATAGTGGGGACCAATCAGTCGGCGTGGCAAGTTGTCCTTCTGGTTCGAAGACACTTCGTTAATATTTTAATGCACTCCGCGCCAGCCGCGCCGCTGCTGTGCTTCTTTGGATCCAGTCTCCTCGAACCTCGGGAGACAATTTGTTCCGGATTCTTTGAGGCGGTGAAAGTTTTCGCTTTGGAAAGAAAAAAGTTTCACTTCTTGGGTCGTTTGGTTGGAATTCGTTGGTCTTAGGTTTCTCGCAGCTTGACGTAGGCGGGTGATGGGTCCCCGGAGATTGAAAGCTGAAACGTCTGCTGGCAGTGCCCGATGGAGAAGATGTCAAGTGGAAGCAGAACGCCAGGGCTCTAATTAATTAATTACTGGATCGATCTCTGTTCAGAACCAAGAAGCTCCGACTGGCAACTGGTGGACGGAGTGAGGAATGGAAGAGATGCCGTAATAAATAAATTTTCAAAGTGAATGATATAGCAGGGATGAGCGAGCTCAGTATGTCTTTGTCTGGTTCTGTTCTTCGGTTGGTGGCGAGCTGGAATTCCGGTCGACCAAAAGACCAAAGTTCTGCACGCTTGATTGGACTTTGTTCGCTTCAACGATATCGTTGAGCCGCACACTTTCGGTCGAAACAGGCTTGTAAATAAGTGTGGCTATCCTCGAGCTGGTGGTGGTCGTCCTTCGCCTTCTGTTCCCACAGTGCAAACACAATCCACCAACTGGACTGACTGACTGTGCGGTGTAGATGGCGTTGGCGTTGGATGTGCTTCTTCCCCACAGCGCTCACCACACCGTACGACGACCACCGGAATAGGGCATTGTGTAGTGGTTCGCGAGCGCACACAAACACACATCCATTAACGTAATTAGTTACCATTTATATTATGTTTCAGATTATAACAAAGTGTTCGGCGTAGATAACGCAACGTGGATGAGTTTGGCCACCTATTGTCAGTACCTAGTGAACGTGCGGTTCAATGAGCGAGCTCTTTCCTCTTCGGATGCATCCGGGTGACTCCCGACCGAGTCCCAGCCGCCACCGCACCGCCAATCACCTGTGCGTGGAAAACATATGTCTTCTCCGGTAGCTCGGCAGCGCCAATCACTTCCACACACCGCTGCCTCTCGCACGTAGCAGCATAGAATTGGGTGGGGAAAATGTGCGAGGGGGAGGGACTTTTTCCTTTATTTCCAGCGGTGGGCATCGTGGCGTAATGGTAATTTAGTGAGATTGGCTAATGGCTCTATTTGGGTGTAATAAAATATAAATCAATAGCCCTGGTAATACATCAAAACCCACGCAGCCTTAGCATGGGGTGGCTGATTGTGGTTGTCTGTTAGAACGATGATGGGGTTGTTGGATCATGTCTTGTTTGAGTGCCAGCTTATATAGGCCAGGTGGTAGAGGTGGTGAATGGCATAGATAGGAACCGGAATCGATTTTTTCCTTTATCTACGATTAGCTGACAGGTGGATTACGACGCAGGAAAACGATACCCGTAGCTTTTCGTTGGGTGTCACAATGTGTTTAGAAAAGTTAACTACATAGGAAGGTTTTGTGGCACCATGCCCGTATGAAAATTGAACGCTTAGAAGAATGACATTTCTGGAAGTGGTAATGTTGATGACTGTACAGGGGATACCGTAATCCGGGGTCAAATTGATCACTTTAAAACAACTTTAGCGGATAACATCAGTGCCTATCCAAATATTGCCAAAAGAATTTCTGTAAAACCAGTACCCAGTGGATCTCCATGGAACCATGTGACAGAATTTTGTTCAACAAATTTAAACTTTGAGTTAAATAACTTCAAATATCAAAATATTGGAAATGCCACTTTGGGGCGAAATTGATCAGTATACAATTATGAATCGGTTAGAAAAGAAAATTTCCTTCTCCGCTTAATTTGGCTCTTCTTAAACCGAATAACGCATCTAAAATCTTACAACTGGTGAATTTAATACTTTAAATGCAAAATTAAATTTTGAAATTTTCTTTTAAACGCCTAAAGGTAGACAATTTCATTTGAAATAAGTGATTTCTATCACAATAAATGACTATTTCTTCATAAAATGAACTTTTTATAACTATTTCTTGTTCTGATTAACTGCATAACATCCCAACCAAGGCTCCACAAAAATGTTAAAACAGAGAATTTACGGGAAGTCCTGTTAGCAATTGATTGTTTAGTAGCAATGATTTCAGCTAAATGAGAAATACATTGCAAATTCCTTAAAAAAATAACGCAAAACTAACCTTTTTCTAAAAAATTAAAAGTCTACACTCATCTCTAGACATCTACGAATCAGATGACGTAAAAAGTTTAAGATCATTACGACGATTAAGAGTTCCTAATGTGGAATTACAATGTAGTACCCAAGTGATCAATTTCACCCCGCTGATCAATTAGACCCCGGTTTACGGTACTCAAAATAACTGGGGCAGGTAAAATTTTAACTTTTCAAAAAATGTTCAACAAGCTGTAACTTTTCAAAAAGGGTATCGAATATTCTCAAATTTTTACTGTGAGTTCGTCAACTAGTTGTGTATCAATGATCCAATTTTGGAAAAGATCGGGCTTTTCTACATAAAGTTAGAAAGATTCTAGAAAAAGGTATAATTATCTGATAGCCAACTTTGAGCTGGTATATCTCCGGATTCAACCAACCAAATGCAATAAAATGTTAATCATTTATGACTAACATAATGAGCTATTAAAAACTTTTGACTAAACTTAAAAATCATTACACGAAAGAAAGTTAAAACGATTAGATTATTTTTCTAATATAACACCAATTTATCCGAAACTTCATCATCGTTTCAAAATTATGAATAGTATTTATAGTTCATTTAAATTCCCTCTAATTGACTTAAATATATTTATGTTTCGAAGGAAAGTAATAAAATTGCAGGCATTAAATTGAAAAAGTAATGGAATACATATGAAAAAAAGATAAATTTACTAAGAAACATAGAATAAATGAAATCGCTATAACTTTTTTTTTAATATATAATTTCAAATTTAGTCAAATGTTCTTTAAAGCTCATTATATAAGTCATAAGTGATCAAAATTTCATTGCATTCGGTTTATTGATTCCAGAGATATAACAGCTCAAGATTGGCTATCGGATAGTTATACCTTTTTCTAGAATCTTTCTAACTTCATGTAGAAAAGCCCGATCTTTTCCAAAATTGAACCACGATACACAACTAGTTGATGAACTCACAGTAAAAATTTGAGAATATTCGATGCCCTTTTTGAAAAGTTACAGCTAGTTGAACATTTTTTGAAAAGTGAAAATTTCACCTGTCCCAGTTATTTTGAGTATCCCCTGTATGTAATATCAAAAAAGCAAACTTTTTTAAAGTAACACAAATAGTTAAAGGAAAAAAGAACTCACAGCAGGAGGAGAACGCAGCTTATAAAATATGTAAGTACTGAGGCACTGAATGATACGGAACAGAACGATATGCGGACATTTTATGGAAGTACAGAGAAAGTAGCAATGTATTCCGTTATGTACAAAGACTGGGACGAAAACTGGCTGAAAAAATACAGGGTGTAGCAGGAAAAATGCGAAAGGTTCATGGCGCTTTTATACGCTAAATGTGAAATATATATATATATATATATGACTATTTTTATGACAGTATATTGGTAATGTCTATATTCTAGCTCTGCAAAATTAAAATGAATGCATTTAATTTTTAACTTTCGATAATGGTCATAAGACAAAATGGTTAAAAAAGTAAAAATTTTAGCTCTCATCCGATGAAAAACCAGGCCATACTAATCCAGAGTCATGTAGTTTCACATAGTAGTTACCGCTTGAATTCCCAACCTGTTCAAATTGTCTAAATGTTACCTGAGTACCATTGTGCAGGTATCTTCAGCGTTTCTGTTCCTCTGTTGCAATCGCCGCATACCGTACCCTATGGATCTTTTCCTATGTTTACATTATTCTCCCGATGCACATTGCACGTGGATGAAGCATGCACTTGAGAGTTTTCAAGCTGCATTCATTTACACATTCATTTTTCCTCCCTTCGGTATCAGCTGAGGGATACGACGACAAAGCAACAAAGAAAAAAAAAATAGATTAGAAAGCTGATATAAACATATCCTATCCCGACTCGACGCCAGTCGAGCGCTGCCTGCTTGCACATGATATCTTCTCTCGTCACTCGCGGTGTCGTGCCCTCGGGGTACCATATGGCCGGAGCGTGTCTACCACAGAAGCAGCAGGAAAAAAAAACAGAAATGCGTCTCTCTGTTCCAACGCTGCTGCCCGTCGTTTCCTCCGCTTGGCACCGTGCAATTTTACAAGTGCATCATCTACATGAATAATTTTATAATTTTTGATTTTATCATTCACATTCTCTTGTTGCGTCGTCGTCGTCCTCCGGACGGAGGACCCAGGAGGAGTCACACCAAGTGCCGTGCCTCTCGCTGAAGGATTGTGTCCTCCGGCGCGGACTGGGCTGGGCTGTGGCTGTGGCAGGGTGTGTATCGTGAAATGTACACGCTACACTGTGAAAGCATTTAACCGCCCTCTCTGCCGTTGTCGTCGTCGTCGTCGTCGCTCCATTGTACGGACTGACTGTTGCAGCAGTTATCTGCTTCTACTGTTGCTGCTGCGAGGGAATGCATATGTTTTAAAACGATTCACCGGAAGGAAGTTGCAAATTTCGCTTTGTGCGCTTTCAGCCCTTTTGCTGCTGCTGTTGCTGTTGCTGTGCTGCAAGGCGGCGGCGATGCGATGGTTCTGCATTAATGGTGGGTGCCAGGCTCATTGTGTTCATGTTAATATATCCTTCCTGGGCTACGTACGGTATACAACAAGCACACGATCAGTAATGTACAACTTTAGCAGACCTAGCACGGATCCAGGCGGTTGAGGCAATCACAGTCAGCCTGTAAGGATGTGTATAGGAACTCGCGGATACGGGGTTTGGTAATTTATGTCGGAGGTTGCTACTGTCAAGGATCGGTAAAATGCTTAATATTTAACCGTTAAAGATCAGTAACAAAAATTAAATATAACACAGCTAATTTACAAATAGGTTTATTAAAAAAGTTCGTTAAGGTTTGTCATCCGCTGTGAGGTGCTGAATCTAATGATAATTGAAAATTTTTAATTTTTAAACAAAATTTATGACAGTGTACTACTCGTACATGACTCTGGAGGTTAACATTTTTCACTGAAGCTTCATAGCGTCGCCCATAAGCTTCAAAGTCCTTGCTCAGTATATGTCCCAGAATTGGCGGCTATATAATACACATTAGAGCATCGCCTCTCTTCCCTCTGACCAATATTTTTACGGATTTTTGACGGATAGTCTCAGTTCAATTGAGGCTATGAGGCCGGTAAAGCATTCCACGTATTTCCTATGCAGAAAACGATCATTTTTGAGTGCTTTATCGAATCAAGCATATTATATCACCTTAGTTTCGCGTTGTTCAATCCGTGCAATAAGAAAGTAAACTCACTCGTCAAGGTGATTATGACCGTTATATCGCCTTCAATGATATTTTTTTTTTTTAATTGCTCGTCAGCATGCCTTGGTCAGTTGGCATCAAAAATGGGATTCAGGCGAATTGGACAGGTGGTTACATTCAATTCTCATTCAGGTATCAGGCATCGTCTTCAGGCATCGAAGTCATGGTTCAAGGGGTTGGACATGAGTCAAGATTTTATCAGGATAATCCCAACTAACAATCAGTCATTTAACAGGCATCTTTATGACGAATTAATTCAGCATAATGTTGAATAACATTTGAATTATTTTCACGTACAACCTATGTTCGGGTTTGGTTCACACAAATTTGGAGAAGTTATAAAGCATCATGTTATGCACCAAATTAATTTTTTGTTGTCAAAAGCGTTTAACAATTACACAGGAAGGCTTTTATTAAGCTTTGGCAATAATGACTGAAAATAAATAAAATGCAAAAATGTTGAACTCTCACGAGAGTAAGTATTTGCTCTTATTGTGAATACCTATTATGAAATAAGAATTACATATAAAATTACCTAAATCCGGATAAGAACTTGAGAGCTGTCGATTGCCAACCTCATGCCTTCCTATCTGCGCCATCCTAGAGATGATGAGATGCAGCACCCAAAGCAAAACATACTCTTGCCCTGACTCAATAATGATCACTCCTGAACTTGTGTTCAGCAGTGGTGAATAAGCACAGCACGTGGTAATCAACTGAACAACGCCTTATACTTCAACAGCTGTTCAGCCCAAAACACGTGTTTTCCATTCTGATTTCACTGACAGTATTTTTATCGCACGGTGAGAAAACTTGTATCGAATGCGGCCAAAAAGTTTTGGTACATACTTATTGAAGATATTGTTTTCAGATGTACTAATTGCGAAATGAATATGTTTTTATTTTTATTATAAAATATCGATCTTTATAAATGTATGGCAATATGTGGTGCGGTACGGTCTTGGACATGGTGAATTCACAACATCTGTTCAGGTAGTTTACTCATATTCACTCGAAGATCTGTTAAGCAAAATTTTTATTTATGTTTTTGTCATGGAATCTTCTGAATGTTGTTTGGTTATTTGTGGGAACAATATTCACTAAACAGACAGCACTGCGGAACTGCTATGGATAACAAATGAGTGGCCCAGATGCAAAGGGGTGTAAGTGACCATTTTGTCGATTTTGAGTTGAGCATATCACAAAATTCTTCAAATTTCAAGCTTTCGTGAACTTTTTCAAGTTTGTATTTACGATGATTAGAAAAAATACA
Source organism: Aedes albopictus (assembly GCF_035046485.1). Taxonomy (NCBI): domain Eukaryota; kingdom Metazoa; phylum Arthropoda; class Insecta; order Diptera; family Culicidae; genus Aedes; species Aedes albopictus. The sequence continues at coordinate 301,440,049 of NC_085137.1, read as the reverse complement.
ATTAATCGGAGAAAATTGGGTCGATTTTGCATATTCATACATTTTGTATGGGATGAAAAATTGGTGAAGAACATTAAACCTCATTTACTCGAAAGTGGATTTTTGTCACTTACACCTCTTTGCTTCTAACCTCCTCAAATATAATAATCAAAGTATTTCTTATTACAGACTAATAATAATTAATAAATGCCTCATTTTTACGTCTCTTAACAATCAGTGTTGAGCCTTGGTTGTCTAAAAAGTTTTAGCCATGATTTATTTCATTATCCGAACAAAGTTACAAGTCAAACTATGACGGGTTGATGGCGTTTATTTGACAAGAAAGAAACACATTGTACAGGAACATATGCTTATTGATACATTAGCCTCATAAGATGCAGAAAAATGTTTTGTTAGTGCTTGTCAAATAAATGTCAAAGTGCTTGTCAAATAAATTTCTTGTTAAACTTTTAAAAAGTGTTTAAATTTATCATACCGATGAGGAAAGTCGAACATTGACTACTTTCATAATTTTGGTTCAGCTATCATTACCATTATCAAGCAGCAATTCAGCAAGCTTGCTTGTTTGTGACTTGCAATTGTAAGTTGGGATGTGTCGACTTATGTCCAATCACTACTCTCTTGGCATTTCTATCGAATAGGGCTCACAGATAGCAATCGCTGTATTTGTGGTCTAAGCTATCAAGATGTCAACCATGTTGAGTGGGAATGCCCCGAATACGGTATTGCCAGATCCGATTTATGTGCATCCCTCAGGGCCCGAGGGAAACCAGGAAAAAAGACATTGGAGATGTGTTGGGTAAACTTGAACTTGAGTACCGTAAACCGGGCTCAAATTGATCTCGGGTCGAAATTGATCAGACGATTTTCAATTAGATAAAACCTACATTAAATTGTTTCTCGACCCGGAGATCAATTTGACCCCGGTTTACGGTACATGAATCTTGTGTACGCGACTTCTTGAAACTAGTCTTCGTTTGATATCCCCATCTTTTTTCTCCACCTGTCCACCTCGTGTCCCTTCGAAAATCTTCTGTTTTTATCGTTACAGGTAATTTGTCCACTCTGCGTTTGACCAATTGTAAAAAGTTTTAACTGAATTCGGCTCCGTTATGCCTGTCGGCCCATGAGCCTTAAATAAATGATTAAGTAAAAAAAAAGTTTTGACCAAAACTTTCCGATCATTGTCCTCAATTTACGACTCTGTCCGAGTGCCAATGCAAATCCGCGGAGTAATGTCTAACAGGATCGTGATTACCAAGACTAGACATGTAATGGCTCTTACAGAGTAATCTCCAGATATGTTGGAGGGAATCATTGAGGGACGTTTTCTTCGTCATGACCCGAGTCCTTGGCCTTCTTTCGTAGGACAGCCGGGATCTGGGGCTGGCATAGAGGAGAGGGTCACCAATGTGGAACTTGCGGAGATAACAAAGTCCCTTAGTGTATGTGAGGCCCCTGGTCCGGACGGATTCCGAACCTGACTTTGAAAGTAGCTATTGCAAAGGCTCCCGCAGAAATGCCTGAACGAAGGAATTTTCCAAGAAGTATGGCAGAGGCAGAGCCTGGTTCTATTGCCAAAGGCGGGGAAACCATTCGGAGATCCGTCGGCATTTAGACCAATCTTGATCGACACGGCGCCAGTTAACCAACTATTGCCGATGCGCTCCTGCGTCTGGGGATACTCAGGTACCTGTACAAGATTCTCGGAAGTTACTTCCAGAATCGAGTACTAATTAACGACACAGAGGTGGGTCAGAAAGGCTTTCATATAACATCAGGAGTCCCGCAAGGTTCGATCTTGGGTCCAGTGTCATGGAATGTCATGTATGACGAGGTGTTGAGGTTAAAGTTCCCGGATTATGTCCAACAGCTCTACGGTGTACGCCATTAAGCGCAAGCTTCTGGATAGTGTCGCTACGTCCATACTAATGTATGGCGGCCCGGCGAGGGGCACTGCGCTAAGTACCGAAAGCTACCGAGGTTAGCTGAAAAGTACTGGCTGATGTGCCTGAGGGTACCGGGCGCGTACCGTGTCACATGACGCCAGTCATCACTGATATGGTGCCTATCGGCATCCTTATCAGGGAGGACATAGAGAGCGGAAAAAGAGGAATGCGCAGGACTGCCAGGATGGCCTCCAAGGTTAAATGGCAGCGCACGTGGGACATTTTCACCAAAGGAGGGTGGACCCATAGGTTTAAAGACACTACACGTTTAATGCTTCAGCTATTAGCTATTAGCTCTTTGAAGGAAGCACGACACTAGACAACGGACTAGCATGCAATGCCCAGTGGCACAGCCGAAAACTTTTCCTGACAGCTGCGGCGGGAAAGCCACATAAATTAATTCCGAGGGTAGATAGTTGAATTAATAGGCACCATGGGGAAGTAACATTCCACCTAACACAGGTCTTTTCAGGCCATTGTTGATGTACCCGCGTTTTCGCACAATGCGTGACCGCATGCTTGCGACATGCGGGGAGGACACAACTCCAGACAATCTTGTCCAGAGGATGTGTAGGAATGAGTTTGCCGTTTCAACGGCTATCACCCACATCGTCTTGGAGCTACAGTGTAGGTGGCGCGTGGACTCGGAGAATGGCTAGTTAAGATGCGGAACAAGAGGCAGTCTAGGGGTTCGGAGTCAGCTTCGACCCTTTAAAGTGGTCACGGAGAGGACATCCTAGTAGCGTTGCTGTCGTAGCATCGGTCTACTGGGTTTGATCCGAGCCCGAGGTTGGAAAGGAGTCCCCGGTAAGGGGTGGATACCCTACTGTCAGCAACCTTCTGGTGCAGCTAAAAGGGGCTAAAGGCTAGTGATACCCTTGCCTTCAGCAGGTCAGATCTGGTTGCATGTAGGCATCAGTTCTTGATACCGTAATCCGGGGTAACATTGATCAGAATTTTCGATCTTTCTTGAATAATTCTCTTGTTAAAACAAATGTTACATATTTTATATTTTTAAAACAAGTACTGGCCCTCTGATTATGTGTTAAACTACTCGAAAAAGTATTGTAATACTTTTAAACATATTTAAATAGCCTTTTTAATCTAATTTTTGGTTTTATTGATTTGGGGTAACATTGATCATGTCAGTGATCAATGTTTGTTTGTTTTGAAAATACCCTTACTTACTCAATTCGGGGTCGCTGATATCGAATATGTTGTCTAAATTCTTACAAGTTATGTACTTTTTGAGTTATTTTAAGATTAAAATCCTCCAAACCGCGAATAACGCCTAAAGGTAGGCAATTGCATAAATATTTGACAGGCTACTTTTAATAAAACGTATATTTTACTGAAAAGGAGCATTTTCATAAAAGTTTCGTTCATTAAATCCAACTCTAGGATATTATATTGAAGTAATAGAGTGATTTCGAACCTCCTATTGTATCTCGCATTCATGCCATACATGAATGTTTGACAATGTATCTCATTGCGTTACGAACCACATTTATGGAAAAATCGATTTATTTCAATGTTTATGAAATTCAATTTTCAAGAATTACATGTCATTTAATAGCCAAATAATAGCAGATTACGATATAAAATTTGATAGCAGAAACTGATTCAATGTAAAATGCTTGTTTGAACATTTCATGAGGTCAGTCAAGCCGATCAATGTTACCCCGCTGATCAATGATACCCCGGATTACGGTACCTCCAAAACAATTGCACGAGGGCGTGCAGTTGAATCTGCCCGCCTTCCGAGGACAAAAGGAATGGTGGAGACCACTCGGGAAACTGGCTAAGCGCCACCATGCTATTATGATGGACTCTTTAAAGCGAGTCAGCAGGCCACGCAGCTAACCTACAATGTGCACTAGCTCCTCTCCGAAGCAATACCTTTTTGGTTATTCCTGAGAGACGAAGGGTTTGGCGACCATAGGAATGTAGTTCAGTGGGTCGAGGAGAGAGCAGTCCTGGCTTTTACTTTTGTTGTAGATGACGGCCTTAGCCCCACACTACCTGGACCCTCCCTTTTCAGGCGTCTGTTGTGAAGATTTTTTCCCCATGGTTCAGAAGAAGAAGAAAAAACCTTACATGTGATCTATTTATGTACATAAAAAACCAGTGATCACCTAAAGTTCCATGCAAAGGGTATGTTGTTTCGAGATTCATAAATCTGAACGGAACCGAGAATTGAGGGCGGAAGATGTTTTCTAAATCATCCAAGTTTATAAGTTTCCACATGTACAACCACAACTAAAATCAAATTAATATTTTTAAAATGTGAGGTACCTACACTCATGGTCTTGGGCAAAACGGCAAAGTACACGAGGTTCTAGATAATCTGGAAAACCTGTTGGGACCATATAGTCGCAGCTGTAAAGGCATGGGTATTCAGCATGAGTATGCTGCATATCGTGAACACATGCAAAATGGTCATTGACAGAGAAACTTCTCAATTAACAACTGGGGAAGTGTTCATAGAACAGTTAGCTGAGAGGCAGACTTTGTACCCGTTAGGACGTTACGCCAAGAGGAAGAAGAAAGAACTCTCCTAGAAAAAACCACTGAACTACAGCCCACACCAGTGACCCAGGAGTCTTGTTTTCTCCAGCTACGTTCTAATATCTACGATAAATACGTGCCAGAGCCACACACCACTGAAGTTCAAATGCCGCAGCATTTCCTCCAAAGCTGAACCACCGCTGCCTGGCCTCTAGCACCGGTTCTATTTATTTAAATAATACTTTTTAATGCGAATCACGGAAACCCAGACTCATCTGTGCCGGGTCGGTTGACACTTGCTCATGTTGCCACGTAATTCATGTTCTCCCTCTGCCAGAATAACCCACAGTCCCAACTGCTTACTGGATGATGTTACATTCTAAACGCATGGTTCCAGTCCCAGTCAATCTCCGCTCGTGCTAGCTGGTGGGCTACCGAGAAGAGAACACCGGAAAACAAGCATCCCAGGCCTGGAGCTGGACGACGTGAGAACATTCCGACCTCGATCCGGGAGCAGCGCGTCTGTGTTTGTGGTGTACATTTATAAACGTCAACGCAATTGTTTACGATAATAATAATTATCATTCAAACATAAACACTAATGCAGACGGCATGGCATTCCGAGCCGTGTATACCATTCAGTGCACGGACGACGACGGACCGATGCTATGCGATGCGATGGCAGAAGCAGATCTCGCTTGTCTCGCGTAGTCATTGTCGGCGTTGTCGTCGCCACTGGATCGCCGGGAAGGGTTGCTCGACGTTTCCTGGTTCATGTAAATAGCGGATCTATTTTCTTTTCGCTTCAGCGGCAATGACAACAGTGCACAGTTTTTCCTGCATGGTGGGGCACTGCAGTTTCGAAGGTGGACAAAACGTTGAAAAATTATGGTATAAGAAATTCCAGTTTGAATAGAAAAGGAAATCACGCTCTTGCGGTGACTGCATTATCTTGCAACAGTCGTCGTACTATTCTTATATTTTCGATTTTCGATTCCAACTTATACCTTCATCAGGTTCACAATTTACTTAAGTCTTAACAGATTTTGATCCTGCGAGTTCTGGTCCCCACTTGGTTACACTGTGCTCCGCAGTCATCGAAACGTCGGCAGTCGTCATCGCCGCCCCGGTGGTGGTGCACAGCCAGTGCATCTATCCGCGGGCAACTACCTAACTGTCAGCGGCTGTTTGTATTAACAACATCCTGGATGTCGTTCCTGATGGGTGACAGGCATCGTCAATACAGGAGCAGACACAATTCGCGCACAAGTTGCAGTAATTTATCACGATTGGTGTAGGTTCCTAAATATTAATCCCATTGCAAACCGGAGCGCAAACACGCGAACACCACCGGACCGGGTCTTGCTCATTTGGAAGAGCGGATTCTATGGCTGCTTTGCGTAACGACTCAGCAGAATGCGAGGGCGATGCTATGGTGATGATGATGCTGGGCAAATTCACCATTACTCGCATCGATTGTCATAATTAAAATATTTATTTTAATCTCGTTCCAGGCGATGACGAGACTATATTTCTACCGGAGTTGGTGATGTTTGCGTTAATTAATGTGTGATCGTTGCACTGCAAAATCTGTCGGCTCCTGCTGATTATCAACTCAGGATAATGCTATACACAACTTGGATGGTAACTAGAAGTGAAAAAGGGATGAATGCGGATGAAGAGCTGGAGAGTGAAACGCCTGATGTGCTGCTGAAGTGCATTTAAATAACGAAAGGATGCAATTGCTAGTGAGGGTTGTGCAACGGGCAGAATGAATGCTGTGACGATAGAGCTAGGGCATCACTGCATAAGGAGGATTGATGGTAATTGCTTGTTATATATTCAAATAATTAAGAGGAGTTAAAGATTTTGGACAGGAATACATAGAAGCATTCATCGTAACGAAAGAAACAACTACCAGATGTAATGTGCGTTGGTGGAATCGAGTTCAGTTCTTCGAGTTTAGGAGACAGAGATGGTCAAGTGGCTTCGTAGCTTGGAGGGAAAACACGCACGTCAAACGAATTGGGATTGTGGGTTTTAATCCACTGAACACGTGGATTTATTTGCGCAATTTAAATCTGGATTTGTTAATTAACACACATTTTTCTGTTGTGAACGGATGTCGAAGCATTTCAGCACTGTAAGAGAAATTCTGAGAAAAAATATTGTAAAAACAGCAAGAGAATTTTCATAACAATGTCTGGACGGAGTGTTCAGAAAGGTATTCCCGAGAAATAGGGTAATTCGCTAATTGTTGAACACTACCCAAATGTTGAACAGTTTCTGAATATTTTATTATAATTCTTACTTAAGTAATTTTCATCCAACGTAAACGTATGATGTAGATGCATATACATGTGGGTCACGATATTGCTCTAATTAAGTTACAAAATTATACATATTTTTCGTCAAAAAAATTTTTTGAAAATTCTATACCGCTGATGACACGGGAACTGCAGAATTCTTAAGATTAATTTTAAGAAATTGCTGTTACGAACTAAGCTTTGCGGGCAAATCGACCACAAATATCAAAGGCACACCATAGTTACAAGAACTGGAAGGATGTCATTAACAGTTTAACATTGTGTATGAACAACAGGTTGGACCGCATAAATACGTTGTGTGATGATAAAGATATAATTGAAACACGATCGATTTTCTCGCCGACCAGCCATGGCGGAGGCTCAAACAACACTGTTTATTTGCATTCAGTAAATCTTATAGCCTAATGTGTTGGTATGTGGTGGTATTTAGGAATAGAATCAGTGGCAATAATAATGACGTTGTGTGCGAACATACCGCCCGCCAAAACCAACGGTTTTATATTACAAAAACGTGTATTGACGAGACGAATACAAACTCATATGCACAGAATAAAACTGTTAGAACGAAATGAATTTCTGTAGAACGGCGTAGATCGTGCAGGCCTATTGTTTTCCTCTAGAAGACTCTTCTCACAATATGTAGATAGCACCGCTGCAAGTAATGATCGACGATAAAAATCCATCCGCGCTCGCCTTTTGATGAGGATAGGTTTCTCGACCAAGACTGTCCGTAGTCCGAGGTGAGTCGAGAACGGTACCTACTCTGCCAGATGGCTACCATTTGGGCCACACCATCGTAGCTGGGAGTCATCAGGATTGTCGACGGCATCATTCACACTGCTTTTTCGTTTGCATTTGTTTCGAGTCTTCTCTGCATGCTCACTATTGTTTCACCATGGATTAAAAATCATTGCCAGCCAGGAATCGAGTATGGTTAGGTCATGGCACCAAAATTATGTATGAACAACAGGTTGGACCGCATAAATACGTTGTGTGATGATAAAGATATAATTGAAACACGATCGATTTTCTCGCCGACCAGCCATGGCGGAGGCTCAAACAACACTGTTTATTTGCATTCAGTAAATCTTATAGCCTAATGTGTTGGTATGTGGTGGTATTTAGGAATAGAATCAGTGGCAATAATAATGACGTTGTGTGCGAACACATTGTTTAAAATCACATTTTCATTGTAATCTAATTTGAAAAAAATATTTTTCTTACCACACTATCATTATGCATCCATGATCCAATTGTTGAACACTGGCATAACCTACGATGTTAGCATGACTGCTAGATTTTTTTTTTCAGTTTACAAAACCGTACATTTCGTGGGGTTTCAAAGGCGTTCCAGGGATGTTCTAGGGGTGTTCCAGTGAGCTTCAGAAAGATTCCAGTGGTTTTCAATGGGTTTCAAGGGCGTTTCAGAGGTGTTCAAGAGGAATTCAGAGTGTTAAGGGGGTCCCAGGAGTATTTCAAGGCGTTCCAGAAGGCTCAGGAGCAATCCAAGGGTTTTCAAGGGATTTCAGGGTCGTTCCATGAATGTTCTTGGGGGTTGAGTGGGTCCCATGGGTTTCCAGAAGAGTTTCAGGGGTTTGAACAGGCGCACTTTTCTTCTGTCGTTTTCGCTTCTAATCAAATCTTTTCAGCCATTTTTGCAACTAGTCATCTTTAAACCGATTTCAGTCCACTAGAGCTCTCTTCAAATGTGCGATTCTTTGTTATTTAAATGAATTGTCACTAGCTCGGACTAGCTGGGCACAAAACACAAAAAACCCGGAAAAAATCCGCCAGGGTGAAAAAATATCGGATGTCGGGTCAAAGTCGGGTCAATTTTCATCAGATGTTGGACCACTGTTGGACCCACATCGGGTAACTGTCGTGTCTATGTTGGGTTTGGTGGCCAACATAAAAACAGGTGAATGATAGGTTGATGTCGGGTTATACGTCATCAATTACGAACAAAGCTTCAACCGTTCAACAATTGGCGAGAACCGTCCAACATTAGGATGAGCTAGCTTAAGGAAGCGTTCAACATTTGGGTTACAGACTTCCCATACAAATGTTCTATTTTCTCTTAGAAAATGAAATTTAAGGGAATACAAATTCAATGGGCAGTATAAGGGATAAGTAGATCTAGACGTTCACTGGATATTTTTCAACTAAAGTGGAATTATGCACGGAAAAATAAACGAAAACCAAAATGCCGGTACTAACCGTTCAACAATTGGCGAATTACCCTACGTGATAAATTTTTAGAAGACATAAATTTCGAAAGCTTTATTGTTCAAAATAATTTCCCAATGAAATCCTGAAAAGAGTTCCGGTAAATATTCCTGGAATTTCTCGAATGAGTTTCCGAGAACATCATAGAAAAAAATCGCGAGACACTCTGGGAGAAAGTTTAAGAGAAAATCAAAAGCAACTTCGTGAGACACGTCAGGGATAACTTCGAAAGGATTTTTGGAAAAATTCTCAAAGACATCTTGGGAGATGTCTTGTAAGAAATATCAAGAAAATTCTCGTTAGAAGTTTCGACAAAAATCGTTGAAAAAAATCTGGAATAAATCCAGGGGGAAGTTTGGGAAGGCATCAATAGACAACTATTTCGCAAAAATTTCCAGGTTCTGAAAAAATTTGAAAAAATAAATCAGAACTAGGTTGATTCGCCAATTGCTGAAAGGTTGATGCTGAAACGTTTGTTTTCCGTGCATAATATAACTGTTAAAAAACAGATCCAGTCATTTCTTATACTTCCAATGGAATTTGAATTAAAATCCATTTTCTAAGTAAAAATTGAAGGTTTCGGAGGGGTTTCCGGAGAATTTAGGGGGCTTTCTAGGAAGTTTCAGAAGATTTTCAAAAAGGTTTGAAAGTAATTCAGGGTTTCAAGTAATATCAGAGACTCATCCCCTGGAACGTCCTTGAAACCCCATGATAAGACTAGGAACGCCCACGGAACGTACCTGAAACCTCTTGGAATCCCCTGGACCACCTTTGAAACACCTTGAAACACTTCAGAAATCCTCTGAAACCTCATGGGACGCCTATGAAACCTCCTGAGACTCCCTGCAACAGCTCTGAAATGACCCTTAAAATCCCTCTGGAACGCCTCTGAAACTCCCTGCAGTACCATGAAACACACCTGAAACCTCTTGGAACACCCAAGGAACGTTCCTAGGGTATCCTGAAACACGTATAAGAACCATGGAAGGCCCCTGGAACCTTTTCAGATCTGCTGAAACGTTCCTGAAACCCCCTGAAATTCCATGGAACGCCCATGAAGCCGCCTGGGGCCTCTTGAACACCTTTTAAACCCCCTAAACCCCATGGGCCCATATAGCCGAGGCGGTAAACGCACGGGTATTCAGCATGACCATGCTGAGGGTGACGGGTTCGATTCCCGGTCGGTCCAGGATCTTTTCGTAAAGGAAATTTCCTTGACTTCCTTGGGCATAGAGTATCTTCGTGCCTGCCACACGATATACACATGCAAAATGGTCATTGGCACAGGAAGCTCTCAGTTAATAACTGTGGAAGTGCTCATAGAAAACTAAGCTGAGAAGCAGGCTTTGTCCCAGTGAGGACGTTACGCCAAGAAGAGGAGAGGAGAGGAGGAAACCCCATGGAAAACCCCCAGAACGCCCTTGGGATCCAATACCCCAGAAACGCTCCTGAAATCCCCTGAAACCTCCATGGAACGCCCATATAACCTCCTGAAACACCTGTTAGATGATCCTGAAAGCTCCTGAAAGCCCCTTTGAGCGCCCATATCACCCCCCAGAACATCTCTGGAATGCCCCTGGCTGGGACTACTTTAACATCTTCGAACGCTCCTGAAAATACTAATACGCTCCTGGAGCTCCCTGGAACGCACATAAGCGTAACTAGGTCATAGCTCTAGGGGGGCCAAGGCCATGTCGATATAGTCTTTTTATACTAAAATATACTTTTCGCTTGAATTGTGTATTTTTTTTACAAAATGGATTATTCTGGAGGAGGCCAGGCTTCCCCTGGCCACCCCCTATTTACGCCAACGGGAACGCCCCTGGGACTCCTACAAGCCTCTGCAATCTCCTGGAACGCCTCTGAAACTCTGGTATGTTTCTGAAACCTTCTCGAACACCGTTGGAACGCCTTGGAACATATCTTGAACACCCATGAAACCGTTTGAAATGTACGGTAAATTGAAACATATCAGGCGGTCAAGCTTACCGTTTAGGGAACGCCAGTGTTCAGTAATTGAATGATTGAACAATTAAATAATGAAAATATGATAATTTTGGTTTTAATCAAAAACTAATTTTGAATAATGCAAAAGTGTATGTAACTTTCACTTATTTAATATTAGTTTTCTATTCACAATTCTTAAAAATATGGTGTGACCTTGATATTTCTGGTCAGTTTGTCAGCAAATTTCTTAACAGCATTTTCTTGAAATTCATTTTAAGAATAGTGCAGTTTTTGTACAATCAGCGGTACAAAATTTGAATTCAACATACAGTAACTAAAACAGTGCAATATCGTGGCACTCATGTATATGCATCTACATATGACGTTGACATTGAGCGAGAATGACTTATGTTCGATTTAGAATTAGATTTTCAGAAACTGTTCAATACTTGGGTAACGTTCAAAAATTCATGAATCACCCTAATTCTGGAATTAATATCAGAAAAAATGTCAGAATTATTTCTGGGAGAGATGCCGAGAGGAAAACTCAGATAAATCCAGAAAGCTATTCTGGAAGAAATTCAAAGAAATCCCGAAACAAACTTCGAAAAAAAAAATACCAGAATCTATTCTGTGAAAAACTATGGAACTGTAATCATTATAATTTGCTGATAAGTCGTGCAAGGAGTGTCAGGGAATGTTTTGGCAGGAATTCAGGCATAAATCCTGAAAATAATATTAGAAAACTTCCATAGACATACCTAGAAGGGTTCCGTCAGAAATTTCGAAAGAATTTTTTGAAAAAGTTCTTGGGGAATTCAGGGAAAAAATGATTCCTCAAAAAACCCCATGGAATATTCCGGGAGAACTCTCAGTAGCACATTTAAGAAAAAAACCCAGATTAATCCACCTAGTGGTGATAGTGCCTTTCTCGTCGAACATGAACTCATGATCTTTCTTTGGTTGGGATACGACTGGGATGATTTTGCTTCACAATGTTGGCTTCAGCCTTTTGGGGGAATCGAAAACATTAGTTTATGATTTTTTCCGACGTTCCGGTCCGTATGGGGACTTTTCAAGGGTTTAATCGGTCAAGGTTTCCTAGTCAAGATGGCCTCGATTAACTTAAAAATGTCACACGGAAGTTTTGGTATTTATTGAGTCCGTTCGGTTTAAAACCGTCGTGATGCGGACAATCTCCTACCTATCGGACGGTCTAGAATTCGGTCCCTGTTTTTGGAATCTTCGACTATTGCTTTGTTTAGCTAGTTTCTGTGCATGGGCCATCATTCCGAAGCATGATATTTCCGTCGACGTAATGCGAACTGTTCCTGAATCCTGAGAATACCTTATTTAGAAAAGCAATAATTTTAATAAAATTGGGAAACTTAATAATTGAACATATTCCGACGTTACGTTAAACGTATAGACAGAGCTGAAAAATATCAGAGTTTTCAGTTGACTGCCTGAGCACCTTCACTATCACTGAAGACCGATCAACATCAAGACGATTATTACAAGCTAGGATATAACGTCTTTCACAATCACAGATGACTTTACGGTCTTCGACATAGTTTTTTCTTCACACTTTAGGCTATATTTCATCATCATAGGTTTCAAAATTCATGTAAAATTTGACAAAAAATGCAAGCAAGTGAAATTGCCCATCTAAATCCCATAAAAAAATTCCCAGTAGTTTTAGACGCAAAAGAGGATTGAAAAAGCTTTGATGCGATAATTTTCATTTTCTCATATAACGTTGACCTATCCTACTGTATATTTTTACACCTCAGTGATTTGATGAGATTGCTTTAGTACAGAAAAAAAGACATATCAATTGTAACATATTGCTATTATATTCATCGTTACAAAAAAATAATCGCCAAATGCTAATCAGGTTGCGTTTCACAAGCCGCTGCTGGCTTGATGTTGGTAGTGAGTAGACGTCAAACGAGCAAAAACGATTAATATTTGATTCAACCGTTGAAAACAAGGACGATGGAGAGCAGTCCTGCAAAATATCAGTGTCAGTGCCTGTTTTTCAGTCGAAAATGAATGACTGCGGCGGTCATTTTCAGTTCCTCGATGTGAGAACTGACAGAGTCCGAGAGCTCCATTCATGAGCAACCCAACAAGGTCAATTCCCAATCATTCACACACTACTCATGTTGACAGGCCATTCGTCTCAAGCGGTGGCTTCTGAGAGGGAGTGCCCTATACAATACCACGGGTGAAAACACTCAAATACAGAAAATTGAATGGAAATTTAGCCCGGTCAGCTCTCGCTTTCAGCACGCTGCATGTGAGTGTGAGTACCTATTTCATTTCGCTCCCGTGTTGCTGATCGGAAATCAACATTGACAGGAAAAACAAAACGAAGAAAATGAAAAAAGCAAAATATCGCTATCATAAAGGCCTGTCGAAAAATTGCAGTACTGCTACTCACTCTCCAATGGAGAGTGAGTAGAGTAAGACGTCTGTATGTATGTGGCCTTAGTTCAGTCAAGATTTTGTTCTCTTACACATATTTATCGCTTGCATTGACTTTGTTCATTTTTGTAGTTCCTGCGAAGCACCCTACGAAGCACCCAATGCTGGTTTTGCATCACTATCGGTAGCCTCTAATGTGGTCTGAGCCTATTTTTTTGCTAATCGTTCCTCATGGTTTAAAAAAAGACCGCGGTTGGATGTGTCGCATGCTTCCGGCTGGACACCCTAGATCGGTCCCGGAACACTATCGGTAGCCTTTATAAAGATCTTCTTTGTGGTCTGAGCCTATTTTCTGGCTAATCGATCATCACGTTATTCAAAAAGTCGCTGTTTAATGTGCCGCAGGCATGGGTTTTGATCTCTACTACATTTGACCACTTCCTGCGGGACACCCGGAACCGGTTCCGGAATTCTATCGGTTGTTCCAAATTAGATCTGAAACTATTTTCTTTTTAACCGTTTATCAGGTTGCCTGAAGAGCTTGCGATTTGATGCGTCGCATGTAAGGTTTTGGTTAACTTTTGTACTTGGGTACTTCGGGCGTGACATCTGGAACCGGTTCTGCAACACTACCGGTTCCGATATGGTCTGAGAATGTTTTCCTGCCTACTGTTCATCAGGCTATCGAAAAAGCCGCTGTTTGATGTATCGCATGCATGGGTTTGGTTTACTTTCATATTTGGCCACTTCCGGCGTAACACCCAGAACCGGTTCCGGCATACTACCGGTTCAGATATTGTCTGAGAATGTTTTCCTACCTACTGTTTATAAGGTTATCGAAAAATCCGCTGTTTGATGTGTCGCATGTATGGGTTTGGTTCACTTTCATATTTGGCCACTTCCGGCAGGTCACCCGGAACCGGTTCCGGAACACTACCGGTTCATATATGGTCCGAGAATATTTTCCCACCTACTGTTCATCAGGCTATCGAAAAAGCCGCTGTTTCATGTATCGCAAGCATGGGTTTGGTTCACTTTCATATTTAGCCACTTCCGGCGGAACACCCAGAACCGGTTCCAGAATACTACCGGTTCAAATATGGTCTGAGAATGTTTTCCTGCCTACTGTTTATCAGGTTATCGAAAAATCCGCTGTTTGATGTGTCGCATGTATGGGTTTGGTTCACTTTCATATTTGGCCACTTCCGGCGGGTCACCCGGAACCGGTTCCGGAACACTACCGGTTCAGATATGGTCCGAGACTATTTTCCTGTTTACCATTCATCATGTTTTCGAAAGTGCCGCGGTTTGATGTGTCGCATGAATGGGTTTGTATCGTTTTCATATCTGGCCACTTCCTGGGGTACCGATCCGGAACACCTAGATGGCCATAACTCCGGAACGGCTGGACCGATTCGAACCATTTTCAATAGGAAACAATGGGACCAGATTCCGCGTCGAATGAACCGTTGGTCATTAAAATCGGTTGAGGTTTACTGCCAAAAAGTGATGTGAGTTTTTTTTGTACACACACATACACACACACATACATACACACACACACACACATACATACACACACACAGACATCACCTCAATTCGTCGAGCTGAGTTGATTGGTATATGTGACTCGACCCTCCGGGCCTTCTATCAAAAAGTCATTTTTGGAGTGAACATATAGCCTTTCCAGTACACTTAGTGTACGAGAAAGGCAAAAATGGAATTATTTCAAGAGAAATCTCCATAATCATTTGACGAAAAAACTTGTAAAGAATTTCAGTAGAATTTATAAAAATTATCCCAAAAGAAATATCAAATAAATCATAGAATAATTTCCGGTAGGGGTTCTACGAAACAATTTATAAAAAAAAACCGAGAGGAGTTTTAAAAGGTATTCTGCAAAAAGTCCTAAGAAATTATTTATATTTATATTTTCCAAAATGAATTCTAGGAGAAATTTTGAAAAAAAAAACGATTGCAGCACCCATTGATTCTCTTCTAATAAATATCAAAGATGCTAACATCATAATATACAAACAGAAGCTGTTAAACAATAATAAATACACAAGAATTATTATTCTCTAATTACATGACGTTGTTTAACTTGATAAATTCTTAATAGTTATTAGTGTAACGAGTTGCGAAAAATTGATTTTTTCAGCACGAGTCTTACATTTATCCAACGAGGTTTGCCGAGTTGGATAAATACGAAGAGTGCTGAGAAAATCGAGTTTTCCAACGAGTTCCACACAAAATTATATGCAATGATTTCTTCATAATGCAACCCATTTCAGTTGCATAATGTTCATAACATTATACAAGTATTTTTCATTATGCAACTCATTTCAGTTGTATAATGAACCAGTTCGGAAAAATTGGTCATTATGATACCAAAATGAGTTATATAAATTATAAATTATGATACTGAATTGCATAAAAATAAATTACCGGAGATATTTAACCCTAAAAGGGATACCTTCATGGCCTCAGTTTCGTCACCTCGCTGAGTGTGTTCCATCAAAGACGAGCTCTGAAAGGTGCCTGGGGTCCAATGGACCCCAGGTATCCCTTTTAGGGTTAAAGACGTACCTTATTGAAAATTTCAACCAATTTTCTTTTTGTTAGTTTTTTTGCAATTGTTTTCGAAAATGATGGCGAACATTTTGAGAATCACACGTAGACGTTGAGCTGATTTTTAACTCTATAATAGGTAGGGTTGAACTTAAAATATCGTGCAGCTGTTATAGTAACATTTTTATGTTAAAACGACATTTGCTTTAGCTAGGGCGCCTGTGGTTATTTCTAATAGCATTATTCCCACTATTTCATTGGCCAAATAGCCTCAACCATGGACGTATTTCAGTTTGGTAGGAGAATTTTGAAGCCAACCTTTAGTTCAACAGATTGTAGAGAACATCCCATGCCAAAAAAGTAAAGCTATCAAATATATTACACCCCACATCATGTAATGCTCTGAATGCAATAACATTATATTTATGTGAAGGTACTTTTTCTGAAAGTACATAAATAGATTTTACAAAAACAGATAATTGACCATACACTAGCAAGAACTTAGAGACCAAAAATTTAATACTTTATTATTTACGATCGGAACGTAGAGTAGAAGTTACTTTTTCACTCTATCCGTATTCAAATATAGCTGCCAAACAGCCTTCATAATTTACGACTTATTACAAATGTGTCACCGCCAGGACAAAACTGTCAAGCAACTCTTTTGTATTTCTCAAAATTCAATAATCCACCACCCCAGCTCACCACGAACAACAACCGGCCCAATCAATGGCACGAAACCGCGCGGACAAACGACGACATCGGAACAAACAGGAACAAACAACTGTGGCAACAACTAAAGTGTGCTCCAAAATAGCTCTTCTGTCACCTGGCGTAATTATTTCCAGCCACATCGTCATTTGTCGAACAGCCGCCGTTGGCCGGTACGGCGCGCCACCCAGACCCCTCTCGACCAAGTTTGCACAGCGCTTTTAATAGTGCGCGTAAAACCAAAATGACATCCCCTACTCTTTAGTAACCCGTTCCATTAGAGCAAGCGATCGCCCGTGTTTGCCATATAGCTTCTCCATCCTAGTGGGATGGGTGAGCTATCGGGCGAGCTGCCAACAACAGCGAACGATTAGCGCGAAACTACGAGGTGCGTGCCTGAATTGCGGAATGAAACCATCCGGCCAAGAACCGAAGGACCTACCACCAACCAACTGCGGAGTATGATTTATGGCGATATTCCTTCAAGGGTCGCGGCGCGGCGGCTGGCTCTATGCCAGTCGTTTCGCCTTCCTCCGACTCGGACGGAGCTCCGATGGCCACATCAGAAAGGGGAATGAAAGTTTTCAATAAATTGATACTGTGGAATAATGGGTGGTTTGGCGGCGCTAAGAGAAGTTATGAGAGGGCTTGCCACCGAACACCCGGGAATTATGTTTAAGTGGAATATGATACGTGCTGGGCCTCGGAATAGGAAACTAGAGACGTGCTACTACATAGTAATTATTATTCTGATTACGGAGCTGGGTGGCGCATAAGAATTAATAAAACAATCCCTAGAGCAGTTTTGAAATGAAGGCCATAACTTGGTAAACATCTATGACAGTGTAGAAAGATGGACAACTCGCCGAACGCGTGCCGCTTTGTCGAACCCTCCTCCAATCGCCCGAAGACAGATAAAAATTGCATGTACGGCACCTCGTAATGGCACAGTATTGTCACATCAAGGACGAACCTTCAGGTATGCCTCCTTTGTGACACACTCAATCCGGCGTTCGCGTGGCATGTGCCAGTGGCAGCGCGGCCCTCACCGCCACCGCCGCCGCCGTTGTCGTCTGTCGCTTTTAATTCTCAACTTCAAACCCTCCGTTTATGTAGTTCCAATAGCATCAACCCACCAACCTATATTTTTCCCGAGGTTCACGGGGTGTTCTGTGTTGAGGACGTTGTCTAGTTGGGTACGTACATCCACCACGTCGTCGTCGTCGTCGTCGTGGCGGACGTGTCCTCGTTCGTGTCTTTGCCCGTCGTCAACCCCTATAATCTTCTTGAAATAATTTAAATTATTGATAGTGCCGCGCCGCCAGCACCAGCAACAGCAGTGACGAGCGCGGTACAAATCGGTCAAAGTTCGGTTTCGATGATCGAGGGAGACACATTTGTGCGGCGAGAAGGACAGGGTCGGATGGGTTTTTATTAGGTGGGAATATAATTTGAGAATGAGAATGAGTTGTATCCTAATAACTTATGCTCCTCGTAGAATTGGTCAGGCTACGAGCAACCTTGGTGAGATCTTTAGCCATATGCTGATACAAAAAGGAGCTATTTTCATTCAACAGCGACAATCCAGAAGGAGAAAAGAAACTCAACATGGCACTGTAGTTATTTCAACTTAATCATTGTGCTAGAGAAGTTTGTTGGACCACCTGTATGGAGGATAGACTAGACACCAATCAAATAGGGGACCTGAATTCAAGGTTGTATGCGCCCCAGCACTACAAAAAGTAACGTCGGTAATAATCGACACCACTCCGTTTCGACTAAAGGTACTTTTGGTATCGACATTAATGAGATCGACATCTAGTATGGCCAGTGCCTCTAGCAGGGTCTAACCCCGCTGGCTCGTGAAACGGCTTCCCCATTCCACGGCCAAGGCATTGAGGTCACCCTTTGGGTAACCCGCTAATACCATCGGGCTTTGCCCTGTCAGCGCGGTCTTCATACTGTCTAACATCTGTGCGAACTGCTCGATCAACCACCGCAGAGGCGCAAAGCAGCTACAGAAGAAGACCCCGTTTACTTTGGTGACCACGAAGCCTTCGTATTAAGTAGTAGACACCAACTCATGTATTGGGCATTAACCCATCGTCCATATCAGCTCCAATTTTCGGACCCATCCGTAACCCAATTGCCGTTACCGCTATGATGGCGATATCCGTCTCCCACTCAGTAACTGCCTGACAAAACAGTTTCTGGGTTGCGTCTCAGTAATGGGTCAGGTTCAGCTGTGTTACTTGCACTGCGATTTGTCAGCCGTGACTCTTCTGAAGGCCGTGGCTCTTCTGAAGGCATGGGCCTCTGATGGCTCATGTAGCATCAGTTGGCATACTTATTGGCCCACCTAGTGCTTCCCTAGTTCAACAGACTTGTTTGCGTCCACCACAGGTAGCTGTACCTAGCCCACCTTTGTCTCTGCCGGGCCCTTCCATAGCCGAACGGCTGCGGTGATTACTTGCATCTCGCACTGTTGCCACACTGCCGTAACGAGCACCTTCAGAGTTGCCTCCGCTGTAAGAGTCCTCACTTCGACACCCTCGTCAAGGACCTCTTCCGCCAGACTTTTGCAAGCGGCACCCTTTTGCCGCGCTTGTGCTGGAAGTCCATTTCACCTGTACAGTACGTCTAATACTACGCAGTGCGCACGTCGGATCCCATATCCACGAGCTAGGTGACGCTTCTAATCACTTTCAAGGCTTAGATTACTTAGACTCTTTTGTCTTCATGACGTCCTCCTACGCCTTTTAGGCCTGATGTATCTACGCTTCATCATGTCCTGCGGTTTTTTTTCTTTTCCCTCCGCGTCCTCCTGATCCAAACTAACTTGTGGTTACTGAGAACCAATCAGTGGTCGAAACCTCCGGCTCCGGGAATGGCCGGCCTTTTAGGCCCACCCTTCCTATTTTTTTCAGAACGCTTGGCTGGCAACCGAGTTTTCACATATGAAAATGGTTATAAATCCAATAAGTTGACCTCCAGTAAGGCGCTGCAGAAGGCTACGAAGGTTGGGTTGGGTCTGAAAAAGCCGGATCGACCTAGGTTGAACAGAGCAGAAGCAGTGACATTGTGTGGGTCCTCACCTCAGCTACTACAAGTTAGGGCGCTCCAGGAAGAGGATCTATCCTGCCTACTCGTACTGGTGAAATGATCCGGGATATTGGGAAACATACCGAGCGCAAGGGTCCCATAATTGGACGAAGGAGTACAAATCAGAGCTATGATTGCTGAAGCAACTATCCAGTGCAAAAACCTGGATAGCATCATGGATACGGAGGAGCTTGCCACAGCACTGCGTTAGGCTGCAGAAATGCCAGTTCGGGACACATGCGGGAGTGCCTTGGCTACCTTGCAGCGAACGCTAACAAATCCGTAAAGTAGGTAAGCTCAAGTCGGCTAATCACAGAGCTCTTTGAGCAATTATCAACCACTGGTTTCAGGTGTTTCGAACCGGGACACAAGTTGTACAACTACAAAGGTTCTGACAGAAGCGAGCAGGCCATGAGGAGACGAAGGGCATAAGGCGCTGTCCATAAACTACGTAGACTCATTTTTGCCCATCTCAGAACCACCTTCCCCACCCCTGTCGTAGACTTTCGTCCTTTCGAAATTTGTATGGAGCGTAGACTTTGGCCAGACCCCCCGTCCCCAAGAGTCTACGTAGTTTATGAACAGACCTAAAGGTACAAGGCTGCACGAACATATCAAGTGTCTGAACTGTTTCAGAAAACCCGATAAAATAATCACCCGACGGGAGGCCTTCCAGCGAACCTCAGTCACTTCAAAGTGTAAAGAGGAATCCTTTTGACGAACCAGTAGAGGCGTCAAGGGTCCTTACTGATCAGGTCAGTTTGGAACAAAAATTCCTTTGACTGAAACGAAGTGTTGCCGATCACCGACGTTACTCAAGCAACATGTTATGAGGTGTGGGAGTCACCGTAACGTACTTCTGGCGTTGTTACATCGACTAAAATGACAGTGGATGGGAGGACGGGACGACCAGGCCATGCCCTCACAGGTGGAAGGCATCATTCTTCAGCGATGAGGTATTGAATGAGACGCTCTTACATGAGCGAAACTTAAGCAGTCTAAGCTTTGGGCAGTTGACAGCGGTATACTCAGGTGGACCACTTACTCTTTATGTGTCCGTAGTTACGGAAGAGCGAATTCGGACAATCTCGTCTAGAGGATGTGCCGAAACGAGATTGGTTGGAACACCAATAGTTCGACAGTTGCCCAAGTCGTCTCGAAGCAACAGCGGGAAAGGCGCGTGGAATCGAAGAGTGGATAGTAAAGTCACATCCAAAAGGTGGCCTGAGGCCTAGGCGTCGATTACGGTGGTACCCTGCGGTCGAAACAGTGGTCACGTGGAGGTTTCCTAGTAATGTTGCTGTTGTAGCGTCAGCCAGCCAGGTTGGATTTGAGCCCGTGGTATGAAAAGGAGCAAACCCTTCTGCGTGTGAGCTCTGAGTCCTCTGCATCTGCATAGGCTCAGGCTGGGATGGCGGAGTGTTAGGGGAGGCAGTGTAGCAGAGCGTTTACGTTGGTGCGTGGTTTCTGTTTGGTAGGTGGTAGAATACTGTAAAAGTGCGACACAGTTAGCTAGTACAATAACTTGTAAAGCTGGAAAGAAAGTGCTAGGGTCCGTGGCGTAGTAGTCACACGTTCACTTCATAAGTGGATGGTCATGGGTTCAATCCCAGTCCCAGCACTTGCAATTTTTCGTCAGATGCTCTTCCCTTTTAAGAGTGTATGCTACCTGACCCTCTTCTGAGCATATGCACTAACGGACCCACAAACTTAGATATCGGCTAAAAGGCTGAAAAAGGAACAAGAGCCACATATAAACATCCTCGTGCTCATCGTTCTACCATGCACAGGGTAGAAAAGTGACAGCTGCGCAAAGGCAACCAATTCGATATAGAAGAAATAAAATAGGATACATTTACGCGCTGTACAAAGTGTAAGTGCAGTTGCCAATTGGAATCGCAGTGCCTTAGTGGACAAAAAGAACTGTAAATTAGGTTAAGTAGTTGAACGATCAAAAAAAAAAAAACAATGACTATACATGTCAATGGTTACTCCTCCGAGTTGGTACCAATTGCACTGAGATCCAAATGAATAAGGGCTGGGACACTTCACTTATTCTCAAAGTGCAATTTAAGCAGCTCATATATTTTTGATCAATAACGACGTCGGCCAAGTCCTTATAGTCACCTGAGAAGGGAAAAGAATGTTAGAGTGTGATGGTTGTTGCTACTAGAGACCGAGAGCACCTCTGCGTCCCCACAACCAGCACGGATTGAGGTATTTGTTAGATGGAAAGGATGGGAGATCTGGGGGTCACGACTTTTTCAATTCGTTTCAGGTTCTAGCGATAGCTTTGAACATATGAATATACATGAGTTGTGTATGTAGAGAAGAGAGAGAAAGAGAAAGTAGATAGAAAGATACAAAGTAGGAGGAAAGGGACGAGCTAGGGATTAAACCCATGACCTTCTGCATACGAATCAGAAGCGGTAGCCACTAGACCACCAAGCCCGTCTTGTAAATTAGGTTGAGTGGCTGAAGATTTAAAAAAAATGGAAAGTAGGGAAACGGCTTTTGTTTCAAAAATAACATAAATTACATACCTATATAAATAGAAAACAAAGTGAAAGAAAATAGATGTAAAGATACAAAGTGGGAGAAAGGAAACGGGCAAGGTATTGAACCTACCCAAGCAACACTCATGTTATAATAGAGTTACGACAGCGCAAGTTTTGGTTGTATAGAAGTTTATTTCACGTAATTCTAACATTGTGTTGAAATAACGTAAAATAAACTTCTATACAACCAAAACTTGCGCTGTTGTAACTTTTATATAACATGTGTGTTGCTTGGGTAGGATCTTCTGCATATGAGCGGGAGTCATAAGATCACCAAGCCCATCTGTATTAATCATTTCAGTAGAACAACAACGTGAAGGAAAATTCGCCGAATCCAACTCTGCACTCTCACCACCAATGACAGAAACTCCCACTGTTTCTGTTTTAAATTATTAAAGCCTCCTCAGTGTTTTCGTTTTTCTTCGTCAACGAAAGACGAATTTTACTACCAGCAGTACCGCTCTTTGGCACTGTGGAGCGGATTTCCAAATTTCGTTCTAAAATATCGACCCTCAGTGTTCAATTATTTTCCATTCCAGATCCTCCCCCCAGTAGACGGTGACAACTTCCACCAGCAGCGAGCCAGCCAAACAGCCAGTTCGGAAATACGGCAAAGATACAAAATTAGAATACTTTATCGTGACACATTCCCGCCCCCTGTGTGTCGGTTTTGGAATGCTACTCGGTGAATACAAGGGACTGGCGATGACGGTAGGTCGGTCACCAGGGATTCCCTGAAAGGGGGATGGAAATTAGAATTTGAGAACTCGTGTCCTATGATTGAGAGAAAAAGAGAGCCCGACGAAGGAAACCAACCCAGCTTTGCGGTGTATCATTATTAGGATCCTCTCGCAATTGCCGGGGGGCGTTCAGCTCAGTGGTGGTTACGCTGGATAGAACCTTTTGAGGATTCTCGCTTTTTTGGGAGAAGGATCACCTCTTCCATCTCAACCCGTCGCACCTCCGAAAAGAGTAGCTTAGATTGGGTTCGTTGTCGCCTGGCAATAAAACAGTCACTCTGACGCTGCTCGAAGGCTGGCTGGCTGGCTGGCTGGTGACCGCATTATTGTCTGAAGAGGGAGAGCACATCCCAGCACGGCCCAGCTAGACGTCAACGACGACAACGACGACGTTGAGCGATGGGATCCACCACCATCATTTACATTTATCGATTTTTGACAATTTCATGGGATAATTTGAAAAGTTTTCCGATCGATAGGACGAGAGTGGTGTCGAAAAATAAATAACTCTCGAGGAGATTCCGGCCTGGGTCGGAGCTTTTTTCCCGGTCTCTCAATCGACTCTGGATAGCTGGGCAAAGGTCTAGGTTGCTTTTTCCCTCGTTTTGCTCAGAGATAGGTACAACAACCCAAATTTAACATGGGTTTTCCCCAGGATGAAAATTATGCTAATAAAGCAAACTAAATTGAATCCTACCAAAGGTGACTTGGAAATGAGTTTTCCGGTGGGAGAATACAAACAAAATATACGAGTGCTGAGTAGATATGTTACGATGTTGGACGAGGAGGGTTGGGCCGGAGGATTGCCGAAAAGTTTCACCGGGTTTAGTAGGTGTTTTGTGTGTTTTATTTTGGCCAGGATTAAATTGAGGGGAAATGGATGGGAATGCGAATTATCAATGATGATGGAGATTTAGGAATGGTTATCACACAAGATGTAAGGTTAAAATGAACATGAAAGAAATCTTGGACATAAGCTGTCTGCACTTTACAAATACTACTGCTCCATGGTAAAAGGTTATAAATAAACAATATGATAGATTTGTTTAGGAAAAGTGGCAAGAGTGGGGTCACGAAACGAGATACTGCCCCATATGGGTGCTGAGAGCATGAATTGTGATGGCACTTCACACGTAAAGAACGAATTGTCCAGTGACGAAAGATACCAGAAAAAAAACAATGTTCAAAATTTGGAGGCTATTACAAGATGAACTCTTGATATTGTATTACCCGTAAAAAATTGTTGAATCGCTTGCCTGGTAGATGAATGGAAATGTCAGTTTTTTTTTATCAAAACTCTGTAGGCAATATTTTTTTTTTACTTCGCACATTTTCCCATCAATGAACGGTTGATTCATACTAACATGCATACCCATTAGTGTGGATCATCGGAACCGTTTTCTCAGATCAAAACTTTTTTGGTTCCGTTTCGGGTCCTGGGTATCTGTGCAAAATTTGAGCACGATCGGTTGCGTCTACACTTTGCGCATTGCAATTGAAATTTGTATGGGATTTTGTATGGGAAAAAATACTTTTTTGAATTTTAACCATAAGTTGAAAAAGTTTGTCTGAAACTTTCTAACCGATACTGTAAAATTATAACCTAGGATGTTCTGTAAATCTTTGTTGAAGACCGCAAAGCGATCCGATACTTGTGAAAATAGGTATAACCAACGAACCGCATGCATGTGTTTATGTTTTAACATGTAAAGGAATAACAATAGCAACAAAATCATACTATTTCGACAAGCAATGTCAACGCTATAACTTTTTTCATAAGCATCAGATCACTTCGCAGTCTTCGACAAAGTTTTTCAGGACACCCTAGGCTATGATTTCACTTTATCGGTTACACGGTTTTAGAGAAAAAAATCGAGCTTGTTATGAGAGAAATGCAAAAAAGTGTGTTTTCCCATGTAAAACCCCATACAAACTTCAAACGCGATGCGCAAAACGTAGACATAACCGTTCGTGCCCACATTTTGCACACTTATTTGGGTTCTGAAATGGGATCAAAAAAGCTTTGATCTGATGGAATACCATTGAATTTTTCATTTTTCCATATAAACGATGAGCCACTCTAACACCCATCTAGGTCCAACAAATTTCTCTCCCGCAGTCATTACTAGCAAGCAAAATTCAAACTCAGAAGATTTTGAAAATGCACATGCCTGCTTCTGGTTTTGACTTTTATATGAACAATTACAACAAACTTTTATGAATTTCAAATAACTCAACGTACATATGTACAGATGGGTGAATTATTGGTTAAATTGGGAAAAAAAATCCACAGCTCAGGTGAGATTTGAACTCACGACCCTTGTTTGAGTTCAAATCTCACCTGAGCTGTGGATTTTTTTTCCCAATTTAACCAATAATTTACCCATCTGTACATATGTACGTTGAGTTATTTGAAATTCATAATTGACCACACGGATTGGTATTACCGAAAATTTGCACTTTGAGTGAGTCGTAACAAACTATTGAAATTCTAAAACTATGGCTGATGCAGTCCAAGTAGGAAAAAATACAAATAAAATTATCATTGTAGGGTATTGTACCATTTGGGCAGGTGTACTTATTTTGGGCACTTGTCGCTATAACTAAGTCAATTTCAAACCGATTGATTTGAATTTTTGTACAGAGTTAGATACTGAACGTGCCTAACTCTGGACAAAATCTCAAATCAATCGCTTTGAAATTGACTTAGTTATAGCGGCAAGTGCCCAAAATAAGTACACCTGCCCAAATGGTACAAGACCCTACTACATGTCGGCAATGGATTCAAATAAGGTTTGAACCAAAACTACAATACCATTATGTGAATTCGAACTCTTCACAGATATTATTGACAATGTTTAGAAAATCCTAATCCATCTTAAAAACACAATTCAAATGAACTCGAGATCCTGCATTGAAAGTTGTTTAGCAGAATACCAAATGAACACGTCTACCTAAACTAGAAGCGCAATTTCAAAACATCTTACGTCATTACTGTTCGAAGTCTTCAAGATCGTTCACATACTGTCACTGTGTTCGTATTCTTCGCACTTACCCACTCTACGTCTACTGACTCACAGTAAGCTCCTTCACTACAGTAACTAGGATAGTACTGCCAGCACAGCACGGTTCTCCGTTTCCTCGCTACCAGCTTTTTTTTACGATTATTCCATCCAATCATATAATTTAACGATTATTGCCATGGAAGAGGTCACCTAAAGGAAGATAACTCTTTACAGATCCGCCGCTCCTTGGTCCGACCAGCAAACAGCCTTCCAAGCAAGAACGGCGACAACAACAACAACGACGACAATCACATCGTCATCGCCAAGTCGGCTAAATCTAGCTCAACGACGTCGAACGCTTTGTTATGTAGTAGGTAGGTAACTCGGAGGAGTGGGACGAGGCTGCAAACCAGAAGCGAGTCTTTAAGAACAACTTTTCACCGACTGTGGCACTCGGGTGACTAGCACCAAAGGCACGTCGTCGTCGCCGGTGGAATTGATGACGTCATTAAATGTGTGCAGTTTTTCCGGACCAACTTTTCGCTAACAATGTCAAGTTTTTCACAAAAGCTGGCCGTCGTCATCGCCTTTTTTGCACGGATGTGAGTCGCAGGGAGGGGGATTGAATGTGAAATGCGTCAGACGGTAGATACAATCAACCGTGTTTGCTGTGCAACAATTCAGAATAGTCGTTTTTTTCTGCAGGAATTTCCAATAAACCGAAAGAATCAATTAATATTAAGCCACTAACCTTAAATAATCAAGAGATTCTCGGAAATTCTAGTTAGTCAGTAAAATATGTGTAACTTTTCATGGCACTTTGAACTTAGATGAAAGCTTTGTCTCAGTTGGTACGTAACGCCAGAAAAAAAAAACTACAATAATTAACACCACTATATTTTAAACATTTTTGCCTGAAAACATACTATCTATCACATACAGGGGATGGCCAGAATGTTTGGGATAGGCAACTTTTTTTTCTCCCACAAAAAAATTCAACATGCTGTAACTTTTCATAGAGTGCATAAAAAAATCTCAAATTTTGACTGTTTGTCAACCTATTATATGTACATCATTGGTACAAATTTGGGCTCGAATGATTAGTTTTTCGCGAAGTTGGAACCGTTTGGGTAAAACACTATTATTTAGACAACTAATTTTTGAACTGTCATATCTCAGAAACCAGTGAACCGAATTGAATGAATTTCATAACGTTTATCAACAATATATTGATACTTAATACGACGTTATAAAATGTAATATTTTCTCACGGCGAATTAAGTTATACCGGATTGAAATTTTCACCCATACAGAGAAAAATAAGTCAAATTTACAATACTACACAAAAATTACTAAATGTGTTCTTCCTTCAATCTAAATAGGCTCTAATATATCTGATTAGAGATAACTTGAGATCAGAAGTGGAAAATCTTTGGATATCAACACTAAAATTTTTTTACATTAATGTAAAAAAAATACATTTTTTCGAGAAAAATCAAAAAAGTGTCAATCCATGATAACTTTTTTCAACGTTTAAAAAGTACCTATGTTTTAATAGTTTGTGATGCATTTACATATTGCTAGTGTACGTTCAAAATTTCATTCAATTCGGTTCACTGGTTTCCGAGATATGACACCTCAAAAATGAGTTGTTTGAAAAATAGTGTTTTACCCGAACGATTCTAGCTTTGCGAAATATTAATCAATCGAGCCCAAATTTATGTCAATGATGCACACATAATAGGTTGACAAACAGGCAAAATTTAAGATTTTTTGATGCGCTCTATGAAAAGTTATAGCTTGTTGAACTTTTTTGTGAGAGTAAAAAAAGTTGCCTATCCCAAACATTTTGGCCATCCCCTGTATAAACAGACAACACTTTGATCAGAGACAAACAGACGTAACACTCTGATAATACCCATCGTACACCGATTTAATGGTTTATTTAAAAACTGGACCTTTGAACTCCTGGAGAAAGGCCAAGAGGAATTTCTGACGGAATTCCATGAGAAATTTTTGGAGGAAACCATGGATAAAATCCATGGAGAAATTCCTGAAAGAATCACCGAATGAAATTGAATCCTAAGAAAACTGGCCGGAAGATTCTCAGTAATGCCAAGAGAAATGTAAGAATTTATAGAGGAATCCTAGGATGTATAACGTGAAGAACCACAGTAGGGATTGCTTGTCAAATCCCTGCTGGAATTCCTGGAGGAAGTCCAACAGAAGTTACTGCTGGAAACCTTGGATAACATCTTTGAAAGAATTCCTGAGAATTCACCGCAGGAACTTCCTCAGGTACCCTAGGAAGATTTTCTTTAATGATCTCAGCAAAAATTTCAGACAAGACAGAATCGCAGAAGAGATCCCAAGAATAATTCTGAGTGGTATCACAGTAGAAATATGTAGAAGAAACCTATAGGAATTGCTGGAAGAATCTGTACAAAAATTTCTAGAGAAACCCAATCATGAACTCCTACAGCAATCCTAAAAGAAGTTGCTTGAAGGACATTCTGGTGGAATCCCTAAAGGTAAACCTACAGAAATCCCTGGAAGAGTTGGTGAAGGTATTCTGAAGGAATCCATGGAGAAGTTTTCGCAGGAACTATAGTATGATTGCATGTTAGAATTCCAGCAAGAATGCTAGGAGAAATCCCTAAAAGAATTCATAAAAAAGCCTCAGTTAGAATTTATGGATGATCCCTAGGAAGAGTTTCTGAAAGAGACACAGGAGAAATAGCCTTAGAAATTCCTGCTGGACTTCCTGGAGGAAGGCCAAGAGGGGTTTCTGGATGAATCCATGGAACAGTCTCTGGAAGAATCACCGAATGAATTTTAGAAAGAATCCTACGAAGTCTGCCAGGAAGAATCCCAGTAAGAATCCAAGAGAATCTAGATCTAGAAAAAATCCTGGAGGAATCTCTGCAAAAAAAACTGTATAGGAGTCCCTGGACGAATCAGTGGAAGTATTTAAAGTATTTATAAGAATTTCAGGGAAACCACAGCAGAAGCTTCTGGAAGAACCCTGCGAAGCATCACTTGAATGATCTCAGTAAGAATTTCAGAAAGAATCCCAGGAGAAATCCCCAGAATAGTTCTGGGAGGTATCATAGTGGTTATTTCCAGGGGAATTCTATGAGAAGTTGCTGGAGGAATCTGTATCAAAATTTCCAGAAAAAAAAACATAAGGAACTCCTGGACAAATCCTAAAAGAAGTAACTTTTTTTTTATCTGCATTAACGAGATTTTTAGCCCTGGGCTAGTTCATCTCGGGACCCACGCTTTACTTCCCTTCCGAAGGAAGAACTCACATTTTGTGAGTTTGTCGGGAGTGGGATTCGATCCCAGGTCCTCGGCGTGATAGTCAAGTATTCTAACCATCCAACCAGATCCGCTCCACAAGAAGTAACTTGATGAAATATCTGATGAAATCCCTAAGAGTAAATCGGAAGTGTCGGTAGAGATATTCTAAATAAATCCATGGAGGAGTTCTCGCATGAATGATAGGATGATTACACGGTAGAAATCTCTAGAGGAACTACAGTTATCATTGCTGTAAAAACCGCAGGAGCAATTGTTTGAGAAATCCCAGTTGGAATCCCTGAAGGAAGATCAAGAGGAGGTCCTGGAGGAATCCCGTGAGGAATATTTGCATGAATCCTTGGATAAAATCTATGAAGGAATTCCTGGATAATTTTTTAGAGAAACAGTGATATGTTGTCGAAACAAATTTGTTTTTGATTTGTTAAG
This sequence comes from Aedes albopictus, assembly GCF_035046485.1. Lineage (NCBI taxonomy): Eukaryota > Metazoa > Arthropoda > Insecta > Diptera > Culicidae > Aedes > Aedes albopictus. The sequence continues at coordinate 301,410,225 of NC_085137.1, read as the reverse complement.
CTACTGCTACGCCGGCAACATATCTCTGACAGATTATCTTAGTCGATACTATTCCCACCAGATTATCGGAGATACTTCTGAAAGAATCTCAGAAAAATTTTCTTAAATAATCTCAGCACAAATTCCGGAAGGAATCGCAGGAACAATCCCAGGAGGAATCTCCAGAAGAATTTTGAGAGGTACCATAGTACAACGATAGGGTGCCTGTACCAATTATGGCACTACCTCAGTAAAACTATTTGAACAAAAATAACGGGAAGACCAACGAATGTTGACAATATGTTAAAAGATAGCTTAGTTTCCATACTTTACAGGAAAATATAGAAACGGATCCAAAACTACATTTAGTATTTATTACACTATGTGCCAATGATAGGAGCCCTGTACCAGTTATGGTAACATTTTTAAACTTTTCACGCTATTTGCATGCATTCCTTATGGGTTTGGCAATAGCTGGTACACTATGGCGGAAAAGGGTGCAAGGAAGCCGAAATTTTAAGGAAAATTATTTATTTCTACCATAATTTGAGCAAAATATAGAGTTTAAATGAGTGCAACCACCTTTTGTGAACGTGATCTGTTGTTCACAAATTGTTTCTTGTTGATTTACACTACCGATCAAAAGTTTGGGGTCACCCCCTCGAAAACATTTCATTTTTTTAGGCCCATATCTCCGCCAATTTGCGTCCGATTTCAAAACTCTAGGTTTCATTCAAAAGATAATAAGTCAAAGAAACTTTGAACATGATTTAAAGGGAACTTTTACAAAAAAATGTGTATGTAAACTTAACCCAAAGTTGCCAATTTTTATAAAAAATGAATATAAATTTACGGCAGTGTCGCTGGAAATTGGGTCGACCAAAATTTATGATAAGAGAGGTAATATGACCCATTTTCTATTAGCTTCCAACTGCTTTTTACAGAACTTAGTTAAACAATCTAGAAAAAAAAGTTATTAAGTAAATTAATCCTTGATGTCATCGACCAAAAGTTTGGGGTCACCCCTCAATATGATGCATTGGCCAAAAGTTTGGGGTCACTATCGTAAAACGTGGAAAAGTGGTTTGGTGATATCTTCGTCATCTATAGTTCAATTTTAATTCTTTTTGGCTCATTTCAAAGATAATTAGGGGGATTAGGAGCATAATGGACACCCGGGGCGAAATGGACACCCCTGTTTTTGCCGAAACCGTTGACTTTTAAGTAAAACTTTCAATGCATAAGTGTAAAGGAACAAGTCATTGTTCTATTTTTTACAAGTACCCTTTATATTCCTTTAAAATAACCAAAATATCATTGAAATTGAAGTATGTTTTTCATATGGTGGATTTCTTATAATTTCGAAGCAGCAGCAAATAAGGTATTTCGAGTGATTGAGTGTGTCTACCATACAAACAAGTGAATTGTTAGCTTATCTACATGTATACGTAGATTTTGCAATGGATGAAGTATAATATTTTTGATCAGAACACACTGAAAATAGCAATTTTAATGTTGTATTTGATTAGGGGCGAAATGAACACTGGCAATTACGAATGGATGTACGCGCGTTGCATACTGTTAGGCGTTTTAGAGAGTTTGAAAATATTCAATCCGATTATTTTAGCCTAAAATTTATTTAATTAACTTTGAAGTTATGTAAACTCGTCTAAGATGGAGTATTATTGATTGTGGTATTGATCTCCGTTGGCAAATTACTTAACTGGTCGATATTCTCAAAGATACAGCATAAAATATGCAGGGGTGTCCATCATGCCCCGATGGGTGTCCATTTCGCCCCGTACCTTTGCTGCCAGCCCCAAAAAAACACACGGTTTTCAATTCATTGTTTCTTCACAATAATGACATTCTACCAGCTGTAAATGATTGAAATACGTAGGAAACCAGTTAAAGTTGTAAGCCAACTGATAATATATTAAGTTTTTGTCTGTTATACAGGCCTAACATACTCATTTGCTTAGGGTGTCCATTATGCCCCTAATCCCCCTAATTCAATTTACGTTTGATGTCTTGAACTTAACGTATTTAACGATTTTTGTATATAAAAATGTTATGTAAAGTTAACACATTTCACCACATTTCAAAAAATGAGGCAACTTTACGATAAGCTTTAGTATGTAAATTTCAACAAATATGTGTGGCTATGCAGTAAGTATCATTAATTGTGTTTCAAATAAGCCAAGAAGAATTAAAATTGAATAAAAGATGACAAAGATATTAACAAATCGCTTTTCCATGTTTTACGATAGTGACCCCAAACTTTTGGCCGATGCATCATTTTGAGGGGTGACCCCAAACTTTTGGTCGATGACATCAAGGATTAATTTACTTAACAACTTTTTTTCTAGATTGTTTAGCTAAGTTCTGTAAAAAGCAGTTGAAAGTTAATAGAAAATGGGTTATATTACCGCTCTCATCTTAAAATTTGGTCGACCCAATTTCCAGCGACACTGCCGTAAGTTTATATTCATTTTTTTTTTTTTAATTTAGTAACTTTGGGTTAAGTTTACATACATATTTTTTTGAAAAGGTTTTTTTTTCAATAATGTTCAAAGTTTCTTTGACTTATTATCTTTTAAATGAGACCTAGGGTTTTGAAATCGGACTCAGATTGGCGAAGATATGGGCCTAAAGATATGACATGTTTTTGAGGGGGTGACCCCAAACTTTTGATCGGGAGTGTACACCGTTAAAGGATGAAAATCAGCTATGGCGAATGGTTGTTACTATAACCATAATTGTAACACTTACCCCATATGTATTGTACTTTACTGACATTTACCAGATTTGCTGGTTTGTCTGAAACATGGTGTGTCTGAAACATGCTGGAAAAACTTAGAATTGACAAATTGAGAGATGAAATTAGTGAAAAAAATTGCGTTCTGGTGGGATTCAAACCCACGGCTTCGTATTCGCTAGACCGGCGCTTTAACCAACTAAGCCACAGAATATGTAACGATTCAGCGGAATAGAAAGCCAAACTGACTCCGAAGCCACGCCTTATGAATACTCATTTTTACACTATTCCATTGTGCATTGGCTACTGAGCCGAAAAAGATATGGATTTGTGAGAAAAAGGAGTGTTCAAAGTGTGACTTCGGAGTCAGTTTGGCTTCCTATTCCGCCGAATCGTTACATGTTCTGTGGCTTAGTTGGTTAAAGCGCCGGTCTAGCGAATACGAAGCCGTGGGTTTGAATCCCACCAGAACGCGATTTTTTTCACTAATTTCATCTCTCAATTTGTCAATTAGAATCATTTCGTGCCTTTTAATTACATGTTCCTCTGTATCTGTAGCTCCATCAATAAATTGGTAACTCTCCTTACCATCACATGAAAGTGGCTGGAATACTAGACCTCCATCATAATCAAATCATTATTCTAGTCAGTATTCTTTCTGAATTCCAACGTCAAAAGGTTTCGAAAACTATGACTTCGATGGTAGTTTTCAGCTGCAGATGTCTCTGTCTACTTTATATAGGGTCTGTTGAATGTGGGATATATCATTATAGATATAGCGTTGTATCATTATAGTGTTCTGGTGTTGTAATCGTTTTAGACGTTCTAAGACTTTTATAAATTCATTATAGGGGCCATTCTGAACCACTGTGCAAACATTTTCTTTAACGGAAAATCCGGAAAACACATTTAACCCTTCACTCCCCTAGTATAGTTTCCACTTTCTTATACGGCTAGGTGGACGAGGGAGAGGGTTCGCATCTGACTCTGGCTGGATCGCTGTGTGGTATGGTTGGTTTTTTTTCCCCCGTCTGGTCTGTCCAGTTCAGATCCAGAACCAGGACATCACCAAACTAGCCCATGTTTTCAGCGCTTTATTGTGTCAGAATTTATGAGTGTTGCTTTTGTCTGTGCTTAGGCGAGGGTGGAAAGAAAAAAAAACTATATGTATGGCAACTATTATTCTCAATATTTGCCCACGTATTCACATGTATTCGGGTGGGTGGGAGACTGTGTGTCAGGCCGGACCGGATGAGGCCAGCGCAACAATAGAGCGCGAATGGCCCCGGTTCTGGACAATAACGATAAATTCACGGGGTTTAGTGATTTCGGTATTTTTTCTATTTCAACCGACGACAAACGGGACGAGTTTGTTTCTGTTTTTATTTTAATTTTCTATTAATTTTGAGGCCCCTCCAGTCGGTCGTCGGAATCGTCGCCTGAACTGAGAGCGTTTCCCAGAGAATAAGAATTTTATATTTATGGAGTGTTTATACATAAATCCGGCTGCCCAGCCCGGGGTGGTTTAACGGCAGCCCAAAGACAAATAGCATTTTTCTGTATTTAATTTAATGCTGCCGTGCTTCGGCTCTCCACAGGTGGGAGGGTGCTTTATTCGCTACAATTCGCCCATTACTTGGCTGCACGGTTTTATGTTTAGTGAGTGCATAAATATCCTTTCGTAGCCAGTGTCATAGTGGAGCTAGTTGCTCTAGTGCTCGCTTAGAGTCGCCGACCGTAACGACACACAGGGAAAACGAACAATGAGTGCTTTAACCCCCTGCCACTGCACTGGCTGACTATGAGTGTTGTTGCCGACCGTCGCGAACGATGAAGGGGCGGGTGGCACAGCGAACAGGATTCAGGCGGTCTGTTGGGTAATGATTTCTTTTCCTGTGGCGAGGAGTACGCTTATACATTTGGCTGTCGGGGTTGACGAGCGCGCGCGAGGGCATGGACATTATCAGTCTATTATCTTAATAGTTTTCATGGGTTGCGATTATTGCGGCGAGCGAACAAATTCCTCTGTGGGGTGATTTTAGATGCTTGAATTTGTGCACGAAAACGAACCGAACGAAGTCGATAATGTCTTTAAAAAGTACATGGAAACGTTGGTATTGGCCATGGGCTTCAGTAGAATTATAGCCCGACTTAGAACAACTACAGCATTATTTTTTCATGTTTGGAAACAACAAAAACTTTTTTACGGGTAGGGCAACTCCAAAAGATTGACTTATGATTGTCTCCGCATTTCGAACTAATTGATGTTCTGGTATCTTCCTCTCCCAGACGACCTTCGTTTTCGTAAGAAGTACTACCTCAAATTATACATGTAGCTGCCGTGTGACAATGTCTCGTCCCACTAAATTTCCGCCAAACTTACGGAAATGGTGTCATGTCACTTGTATGTGAAATATGTGCTTCACATTATCGAAATATTTCAAATTGTTTTCAAAAGTGATTGAGCTTTTGTTAAAGTGAATACACTTCTGGAAACATTGAGTGGGTTTCATCTTCCATACATACAGTACTTGCATTCGGACTGCAGCAACTCCAAATCATACACAACGTGGATTTGATGCTAATATCACATTTTGTACCACTACTGGTCATTGGAAGCTACTTCATCTTCCGGATCGCCCAACAACTGGTGTATGCATTACAATTCCACACTAATGATGCTATCACCATACCGTGCAACAGAACCCCCCGACATTAATATTCATTCCTGTTTTGTCAGGACATCATTGCAAGGCAATCATCATCGCCATCGTTGAACCGAAAACACGCACCGAAGTACTTTACCGGAGTACCGTTCGTTAAGCTCCAATCAAAACCACTTTACTGCCGAGAGCTGCTCCTAACCACATAGGGGCTGTCCATTAATTACGTAAGGAAATTTTTGCGATTTTCCGATACCCCCTCCCCCCCTTGTAAGACTTTTTGTATGGAAAGCCAAATATTTTTGTATGGCGCGTAAGATTTCTCCAACCCCCCCCTCCCCCTACAAACCCTTACGTAATTAATGGACAGCCCCATAGCTGCCTACCGGGACCGAAATGGCAGGGGACCGGTAGTTGTTGTACGCACCGAAATTGAGAGTGTGATTCAAAGTCAGCTCAAGTGACTGAGGACAACCAAGACGACGACGTAGGAGAGGTACACAATTTTATGACGAATCGATTTGGCCCAAAACGAGAAAACTGCCCGCAATATACCATCAACCGAAACCAAGTCTGATTGACTGCCATTTTGGGAGCTCGGAACAGCCAATCGGAATTTATTTGTATGCCCTTGTTCCGGCTTCGACTGAGTGCGTATATCTTCGGATCGATAATGATGGGTTTCTCGGCATTCGACTCAGGGAAAAAAGGTCTCTGCTCTGACGTACTCTTATTGGCAAATCTCGGTTGTGCGGTTGAATGCTGCTCTGTTACATGCTGTAAGTAGTTGATAAGCCTTTATCCTTCCGCTCGTTCCGTGATCCTTCCGATGAATCCTTCAGGCGGTGTACGTGTGGGCGGAGAGCGAAAATTCCCATTGTTATTTTTGCAGCCAGCCGAGGAAAAAAAAAATAAATGTCGAAAATTATTGCCTTCCTGGTCCTCGCAACGAGCCGAGTTCTTTTCTTTTATGTGCTGCTAACCTACCACCACCCCCAAGCTGCTCTGCTGATCAGGGCTCGTCTTTTCTCTACTAATGCATATGTATTAGTCCCGTGCCTCGGTAATGGGGTGAAAATATCGGTGTGCACCCTCTCTTCGACTGTAGCCAGCCAGCCACCCACGCTCGTCGTTGGGTTTCTTTTACAAATGCCGAAGAAGACACGGGAAGATAAGCAGCCGCAGCAGCAGAAGCTTTGCAATTTAGGGCACTCCACTGCGACTGTGATGGCGTAGAGAAGTTCAAGAGTTCACCTTTTTCCGGCGAAGGCTGAGAATCCAAACCGGGCGAGTGCTTTCAGAGAGATACCAACCACCATTCTTCTCTTGGCAGCTGTCAGCTAAACGCGAATAAAATGGAAATAAAATAAGAGATTGGAGGATGTAAATCGCGCTGGCAAGGCCGCCAAAAGAATGAATGGAACCGGAGCTGTTCAACGATAAGTCGAGCGGAGATTGATTCACCTAGGTGGGGATTGACTGTATTTGGGTGGATGAAATACCGAGACCTTGGCGCTTGATGTTAAGGTGCTTTTCTCTTGTTGGTCTCCCAGCTTTTCGAGCGTATGATGACCACCTTATCAATATTAACTTCTTTTCTCGATCAGCCTAGATAGCACCAGACGTAACGATGACGAAATTTTCATCTCCCACGGTTTTAACGACCATTTTAAATCTCCGCAGTAATTACTTTCACAACCAGAGGCGCGCGTATCGTTTTTGTTTGCGTTTGACGTTTCACATTAACGCCTGCTGTTGACGATATTGCATAGCTCAATGCTTCGCGCAATAATGTCACCAGCAGGTGCTAGTGTAGCTAAGCGATGATTTTTTAAGGAATTTGTTCTAAGTATTACGTCTGTTTGTCTGTGGCTGTGTAGTGTCGGTGGCGGTTGTTTAGTTGGCTAAGGTTAGCACTACGGATTGCCTGCTCCAGTGGTAAGAGTCCACTAAATAGGCGACCCCTAGTTGTTGGTGTGATGCGGCTATATGCTTACCGATCCTAGGAATGAATGGCTATAGGGGGGTCTAATAAAAAACTAACCGCTAACGGAGCCTGTGAAGAACCAGGGCACCCTCCACAGTATTTTGCCCTTACTGCGCTAACCATTGCTCCGTATAGTGGACCTTGTGTTTCTCCGAGACAATCAGCTGCCCTTCTTTCAAACTTGTGACTGAATAAGGGCGGAATTATGAAGATGTTGTTAATTAGTTTAAATTTTTACCTATATGGTTTCGCATTATGCGATTTACACAGTGTATTCTGTGTATCCTCGTCTTTGGCGTTTTCCAACCGATGCCAATCTAGATTTCTGACTGCTGTTCTTTGTTGTGCTGTGATTGCGAAGAGTTTAACCTTGCCTAGTTTGGGTAGTGGCTACAGTTAGGACAGATCCATCTTTGGCATAAAATAACAGCAACGATAATAGTCTTTGCAGATTTATGCGGAATGGCACAGCCCAAGTGGTCTCGTGCACTGACAACTCGTGACAACCTTACTTTTGTAAAGCGAATTTCTATCTAAGAAACCTTGTGAACCCGTTGTTTGCCACTTTCAGTAAACATGAAATGGTAAACTTGCGTGTCATGCCCCGAGCCTCTTTGCTTGTCAACAACGCAATCGTTTCTACACTCGTCTACACGTCTATTGCTCGGTTCATTTACCGCATGTTGAACCATCCCCTACGGATGCTTTCGAACAAGTCATCGCATACTGCACTTCAAAAGGCCTTTCGCTAATCATTGGCAGTGATACTAATGCTCGCCACATAATTTAAGGTAGTTCAGACACTAACTTGAGAGGCTCCAGTTTGATGGAGTACTTAAGTTGTACAGATCTTAGATTACTTAACGTAGACAACCGCCCAACATTCATGGTGTCTGCTAGAAAGGAAGTGTTAGACATAACGCTTTGCTCTAGTAGAGTTAGTATTGAGCTGACCAATTGGCATGTAAATATCACATGAAAAATCTTAATCCGGCCATCGCTACATCTTTTTTGAACACGTGGATGTTACTTTGCAAACTTTGCGTTTCAGGAACCCCCGGTCAACCAACTGCGATCTCTTTACCGATTTGGTAGCAGCCAAATTTCATAGATATTCATTATCTAATTGACACTCCAAGTGATTTAGATGATCCCGTGGCTCTGTAACGACCTTCATCATAGGCTAGAGGAACTGGTTCACCTAGCGTGAATGAGGATGAAGCATCTGTCAAAGAAAAAGTAGATCTTCATATAAAAAAAATGCTAAAAGTGACAGATGCTTCATCCTCATTCACGCTAGGTGAACCAGTTCCTCTAGCCTATGGTAGCTTTCGAAGAAGCTTGCTCTCTGCCGTCTGTGACGACCCGTTAGTGGAACACTGATCTGGCGATGTTCAGGAAACAATGTATAAAGAGTTCCAACAGACGACGTTCGGCTGGATCGGAGGCTTCCAGAACGGCTCGCAAGGCCTAATAGAAAGCTCTTCGGTCTGCTGAACGATCCGGCTGGAAAAACCTTTGTACAAATGTTTCCAGTTTGAGTGAAGCCAGTCGGTTGAACAAAATCCTGGCAAAATCTAAGGATTTCCAAGTGAACGAACTTCGTTTGCCAAATGGCGATATCATTTCCTCTGATGAGGAAGCGCTGGAATGCCTATTTAGCACACACTTCCCCGGATGTGTGGATAGTACATCTTCAGATTAACCTGATGTCTTTTCTTGTAGTTATCATTCTCTGGCTTCGGCCCGGAGTGTAGTAACTGTAGAAACGATTGAGCGGACACTGAATAGTTTTTCTCATTTAAAATCTTCTGGGGCTGATGGGGTTTATTCTATTTTGCTTTAGGAGGGATTTGATCATTTCAAACATGTTTTGAAAAAAAAACAAACAAATATTTGTTTGCAGTTTTACTACTGGCTATATTCCCAAATCCTGGCTGGATATTTCTATAAACTTTATTCCGAAAGTGGGTCGTGCATCGTATGAAGAAGTAAAGATTTTCAGACCTATCAGTGTGACCTCTTTTTTCTAAAATGCTTAGAACGCATTGTGCATCATCACATACGTGATGTTCATCTGGCTAACATGCCCCTTCATGTGAACCAACATGTCTACCAATCTGGTATGTCCACTGTAAATACTTTACGCAAAGTTATTATGTCGAGAAATCATTCACAGTAAAGCAATCTTGTTTAGGTGTTTTCTTAGATATCGAAGGTGCCTTTAAAACGTGCCTTTCGATGCCATATTGGCACGGAGTCATGGTATATCTCCAATGATTTCCAATTGGATTCACCAAATGCTCAAAAATCGACATGTCTTCTCGACATTGCGCCAAGCTGCGATTAGGAAATTGAGTGTTTGTGGATGCCCCCAAGAGGGAGTCTTTTAACCCCTTTTGTGGAATCTCGTAGCAGATACGCTATTGAGGCTCAATAATAGCGGTTTTCCTACTTATGGTTTTGCCGACGACTAACTAACATTGTTAGTTGGTATGTGTATCACCACCCTTTTCGACCTGATGCAAAGCGTCTTTCAGGTAGTTGAGGGTTGGTGTCGCCTACATGGCCTTTCGGTTAATCAGAGTAAAACATCACTATGGTTCTTTTTACGGAAAGGAGAAACCATAACGGCGTTCGACTTTTGCATCTCTTTGGTTCTGAAATCGATGTGACTGACCAGGTAGGTACGTTGGAGTTATTCCTGGACACCTCACATTGAGTCCGGAATCAAGAAAGCTTGTATGGCCTTCGGGCAATGCCGGCGTACCTTTAGTACAGCTTGGGGTCTAAAACCCAAGTGTTTAAATGGATTTACACAACTGTTGTTCGACCAATATTGGCTTATGGATATCGTATGTGGTGGCAAAAGGGCCAAGTGAGAACGGTCCAATAAAAATTAGGGCATCCTCAAAGGATGTGCTTAATGGCGATGTCTGGAGCGTTCTATTCAACTCCCACGGCAGCGCTCGGAGTTCTCTTTGATGTTGCCCCACTTCACATTCATCTCAAACAAGAAGCTGTTTCTGGCACTCGTCGCTTATGGGAACTCGGTTTACTAGTCCAAGTGATCTTAAAATTGCTTGTAATTTTCCATATATAGGTCGAACTCGATTATCTGGAGTGGGGTTCTGAAGCTTTCCAAACATATATCTGGAGAACGGAATGATGTATAAAGCTGTAAATTTGACATTTTTTAAGTCAACCTTGATTAGTAACACCGTTCAATACTAAATTTAGTAACACCATATTTTGTAAAATTTTGTCGAGCAGTGTAATCAGTCAAATATCAGCTTTGTAGAGCGTTCCGTTCCTCAGATATATTTTTGGGAAGCTTCAGAACCTGACTCCGGATAATCGAGTCGACCTGTAGGACATTTTCCACGAAATTCCCCTCCCGGGATGAGTGGACATCTGGTTATCTGGGGAGAAGTATTTCAGACGGCATCGTATGATACACACTAATGGCTCCCTTCTCGAGGTTCGAGCCGGCACTGGTGTCCACTCTAGTGAGCAAAGGCTACACCAGTATTACAAACTTGGTAGACACTGCACCGTTTGTCAGGCTGAAATCTTTACTCTTATGTGCGATGTGCAATTGCACCTTAGATTATATATTCCCTTATCGAAGATTCATTGCTCTCCCACATATGAAATAATTTAAAAATGCTTCTTCACAACCATGCCAATACAGTAATTTAAAATGATTTCCCATCAAATAACACCCAACCTTGCTTATCGCCGGAACCGCCTGATTCCCAGTGAATAATGTCCTCTTCTCTGTTCCGCTGCCCGCCGTTCCAGTTCCAGGTGATGGAGTTGAGCCATCTAGTTCAGCGACTTACAGTTTTTTTTTCCTGCTCCTCCGGCTCCGCTTCAGTCTCGCAATGGGAAAATGTAAATTTTACGGTGTCAAATGGCTGTTTTTAGGGTTCATATTTTATCGCGCAGCACATTGCTGCCAAAAGGTGTGGGTGGTCTCCAGCGAGCACCCAGTCGGTGAGAGAGCAAAACGCAAACGCCGAAAAGTGCTCGTTTTATATCGTGTTAATATTTTATGCGCTGCTTTTTTTTTTGCTCGCTGCTCCGCTGTGTGACATTCGCATTCAATTTTTCCAACAGTTCAACGACAACGACGGGGGACTCTTTTAGCCGTCAGCTTATTTCGCAACCGTGCTCGCTTCGCCACCATGTGACACGACAAAATATATCCTCCGGTTTGGAGTAGCGAGCGAATAAATGTGTGTTCAGGAACCGAAAAAAGGAATCCTTCAAAAAGATGACATAAACACTCATCGGTTGCTTCTCACCTACCCGACCCCACGGAACCAGCCGGCGAGCACTCACACTCACACACACTCAGAGTTAAGGTTACTGCATATTTTATAACGAAAAATCAATTTTTATAAGAGATTTTCGGCACTTGCCAGGCGCCTCAGGCCGTAAAATTCATACAAAATGTTTCCGTGTCATAAATATCGAATCGAAACATGGTGGGATCCCAGGGCTGATGAGGGTGACCGAAGAAGAGAGGGGAATCGTATTAGGGATTACCAGTCGCCTCACGGATGAGACGGGTAGGTAAGCCGAACGTGGCCAAGAGGCGAGGGAAACATTTTCCACTTGACATCGTTTCTAGGTCGCCGAATTCAGGTGTCGGAACGTGGGGCTTTTTTCCCGACCCCAAACAAACCATTTTCCGAGGCGATGAAGACGAGATGGTCGGTCGGCTCGTTTTCAATAGTCGTTCAAGTCGTCGTCGTCGTCGCCATTCAAAGTCGTCGTTTGCTCAACGAGCGGAACAGCAGCGCTGCGCTGGCTGGATCCGGAAGCGAAAGGAAGAAGCGCCTACATTTCGCATATAAAGTTGGGAGAAAAATTAGTTTCCTATGCAAATGAAGATTAAGGTCAAGAAAATATTTAAATTTGCCAGTCGGAAGCTATTTTTGGGGCCATTGGGAAATCGTGGCTGGCGGTGGATATGGGGATGAAGAAGAGCCAACACATAAGCTCAATGACTTTGTGCTGTGGGATGAAGAGAATGTGGGTTGGTGCGAAATTGAGAGGAAAAACTGCGCTTTTCCGAGATTTGGAATTGAATCGGAAGCAGGTGAAAGAGCATGGAAATTGATTAAATTAAATAGGTGAACGGGAAGCTTAACGACTTTAGGGCCGTGATTGCGGGCTTGCAATTCTTTGATTTTATCATCCTTCTGGGAAGAACAAGATCAATGTATGGTGTAAATCTTGTTTTGTTAAGGAATATTTATTATCGGGGTATATCATGCATTGCTTGCTTGATGGTGTTCACAAAGACTAAAAGCATTCTCCTTCTTCTTCTTTTTCTAAAAAATCATCCAGGAAATCTTAAAGAAATTCAGTCAAAAATTATTTAAAAAAAATCCAAGAACTCCTTAAGAAAGTCTTGCACGGATAGCTTCCAAAAATGTTGCATGGATTCAATATTTCAAGAATTCCTTTGATAAAAAATTGCGTAGATTGTGCGAGTTTCTTCTGATTTTTTTTCTTAAAGATTTCTTTAGAAATTTTTCAAAGCATCCATCTAGAAAACCTTCCATTTTCAAAAATACTCTATGATTTTTGTTCAAGAAAATTATTCACGGGCACATTAAGCATCAGGAATTCAGAACTCCAAAATTTTCGCAGAAGCTTTCTGAAGAATTTTCTCCAAGGGTTGCTTTAGACATTCCACAAGAGATTGTTAAGGAAATTCCCAAGATTTCTTCACTTTCCAAAGATTTCTTAGAAAAGTCTTAGAAAATCCTTCAAAGGTTCCTTCAGATTTCTTTTCTACAGATTGTTTCAGAGATTTTTAGAAGGATTCTTATGGAAAGGCTGGAAGACATTCTAGCAGAGATTCCTGCAGAAATTCACTCAGAGTTGTCAACAAAAATTCCTACGGGTATTCCTCTATATACTTTCTCAGAAACTTCTCCAGGATTTCCTCCAAGCGTACCTCTAGTAATTTCTCTATTGATTCCTGCAGGAATTTATTGAAAAAATGTGTAGGATTTTTATTAGGGGATTTCTCCAAATTTTTTTCCAAAAACATCTCAAGAGGTTTTGTTAAATACTTCACCAGTGGTTTTCAAGTTTTTCTTTAGGTACACCTTCTAGAATTTCTTCAGAAAATCCTGAAATATTCCTGTTTTTATTCTTTCAGGAATTTATTTACTATTTTCTTCAGATTTTTTTTTTATTTCTTCTGAAATTTCTTCAGTGATACTTTTGGAAATATCTTTAGAGACTTCTTCAAGTCTAGGAATCGAATTACTTCGGCAATTTCAGTAGGGATTTCTTCACGTCGAGGACCTGGGATCGAATCCCACTCCCGACAAACTCACAAAATGTGAGGGAAGTAAAGCGTTGGTCCCAAGATGAACTAGCCTAGGGCTAAAAATCTCGATAATAAAAATAAAAAGAAAAGCTCTAATTTTACCATGATAGCACTGGAAATATTTTACCACACATCCTGTCAGTAATCTGTTGAAGCATTACAATGAACTTATATGGAGTTTGCTACAAATGATGGAATTCAATCAGCTGAGTACACGCCAAGATAGTAAAAATCATCTACTCGGCGAAGATGTCATAAAAAATATTGAAAGAAGTTTGTTAGCTTTGAGGAAAAGTCTGACGTACATCCATTAAAAATGCTAAGAGATCAGTAAAAATATTGTCAGAGAAGCACCCCATATACTCCGCTCATCGTGATCATCGACAAAGCGAGACATATTTATATAAATAAAGTCAGAAAGGGAAATATAAGAATAAGGTAAATATCTAAATTTCAGTATGGGTGCTTCACAAAATAATTTATTGATATGAAGTGCTCCACGCGTCAAAAGGCTGAAAACCCCTGCATTATTAATCATCATAATGCAAACTACAAGTTTTAAACTGTTTGGATATTGAAAAAAATACCTTTAAAAATGTACATAAAATCGAGGGTCTATATAATCGAGGGTCAACTACATCGAGGTATACCTGTATATCGTTTGCATCAGTACAGTTATCATTTAACGTGATTACTTCCACTATTTTTTTTGAGATAAAGTCAAATATTGATGGAGAGCAGACATTGAACAATTTCTTTGAAGATTTAAACAAATCTCGGCGTCCATCTCAGAAAAGATTTAACGAAACTATTGTGTAGATATTATGGTGGGCAATTCCTGAAAATATTCAGATTTATTATAAATTGGATTTTAATTTCATAAAGCTACTACTACCAAAAATCTTAACCCTCTAAAACCCATTGTTTTTAATATTTCGACCAAAATCGTTTTTTTTTTTTCATTTCTTTGTTTTTTTTTATTTTTTTTTTATTAATTGGAACATGTTTTGGAAGGTGGTTCGTTTTAATTCGCTAATTTGTGAATTTTGGTTTTTGATTTTTCTAAATTTTATTTTCGAACATTCTTGAACTTTTATATTTTTCCAGAAAGCCTAATAAGAATGCAGATTTTTTTCAGACAAAAACATTTAGAGATTTAATGATTATTGATGAAATACTAAAATTTTAATTTTCTTATGGAAAATGATATTTTTCAAGTATTTTAAGGAAAATAATTTTAGAGTGCACTAAACTCCTTTTAATTATTTTATTATAACAGAATAATTGAGGAAAATTTCATATTTAATAATTAACACTAATCAATACAAAAGAAACAATGGCATATGAAAGGTAATCAAAACATCAGTGTTGCAATGATTTAAAAAAAAAATGCAAATACGGTTAAAAATACATCAAAATATCAAAATATGTATATCTTAAGATATACAGAACAGTCCTATATATCAGCCCAAAATTTAAAAAAAAAATGATTGTTCAGGATAGAAAAAAAAAAACAAAATTGCCCTAATGTGGGGTTGGGTATTAGGGGGTTGAAAAATGTCTGACCCTAAAAAGATAATTTCGACAAACTTTTTCCAATTTTTAGAAAATCCCGGATAAGGTGAACTGCCCGTGATCGCATAGTCGACGTAACCACCATTGACAATTTCAGCATTCACGAGCTAATGTCTATCACATGTGCATAATTGTGACCAGTTTTATTCAATAGAGCACATGATTTAATCATTAGCTAGATATAAAAAAAAATACTTGAACTTTCCGTTGTTCATTGTTAAAATTTCAAAGCTGTGTTGAAAAGTACAGTGGCACTTACGTCAGCTATACGAATATAGGCAGTGAAGAATGCATTACTATGGAGATTTTTTAGTCTATACCTTTGTGGTGGAATTTGTGGCTGAATTCCTAGGGATTGTAGTGTGTTCATTCATGAATACAACTTGAATACAACTATGAACATCATGCAGCAATAGTAACACTTTGTCGCAATCTCCGTTTGTTGTGATAATCCACCCAGTACGACATGGGATCTTCCCAACTTGAACTGAATAATATTGACCGTATTTTTGAAGAAATAACTTTCAGTTAGTGAACAATATATTACTGTTAAATAACCACCACCAAACAGAATGATTTTCGGTTTACCATAACTGATAATTCACTAGTTAAAATATACGTCACATATTTTAAAATATTTTGTTTTGTCACAAACAACCATTTTTGAGATGTACAAGTTGGGACAAAGGATAAACTTTCCACCTTAATTTTGTGGCTCTTCTATCTGGCAATTTTCTTCTCTTTCTTTTTGTATAAGAAGTCCCATTATATTTTTTATAATAATTTCATTAAAATTATGTTTGAAATTCTACTAGGAACATTGGTTCAGAACGCGTGAAGAGTGTTTATCGCACGATTGCGATTCAATCTTTTGTGGATATTTTTCTACTGGTATGCATATGCACAAAGATACACTAGGCCCAAAAATCAAAAAATTTCCATTACGAAAAGTTCTTGGACCGACCGAGTATCGAACCCGTCACCCTCAGCATGACCTTGTCAAATTCTCTCGCGCTTACCATGCTGGCTATGGGCTGTTATCTATAATCACATAAACTCTTATAGCCCCTAGGTTTCTTGTTTCTTTTCCAAAAAAAATAAACCAGTCAAGAAAACATTTCTGCTCATCCTTTTCCCCCCAGCATATCGACATAGCTCCCCTTGAGCATCCGTATATCGACACCAGCTGTGGGAATATAAATCCCATCAGTATCGATCGCGTGCTTCTTCCTAAGCCCCAAACACGAACAAGCTATTCAACCCTTCTACTCCGAACTATACGGTTGCGTAAATGCGCAGCAGAGCATTAGTGAATCAGCTGTTTCACCAGGTGACGTAATTCCCATGCTCGTGTATGCCACACCAGCGAAAAAAGCTCGACTATTGCCAGTACATCAACAAACTTTATCGCCATTTAAGAGCACCCAACATATTGACACATTGATTTACATTTAACCTTTAGCGACCCTCCATCCGAGCTGCAAAAAAAGAGCGCATTCCAGCTCGGAAAGGGTTATAAAACATGGAAAAATGAAATTCTCATCCCCACATCGGGAAAGGATCCACCCACTTTTCCTTCGGACATGCACACGCGAAAAGGCAGCGAGCCGGGCAGCACACAAAAAAAAACCGGTACACTTTCATACCGGGGGCCGAGATTTTCCGGCTGTTGTCGTCTTTGTCATTTGCTGGATAGTGCATGAAAACTATTTCGGTGTCATTCCGGTTTTTCGCTTCGCCCAAGTGTTTGGCCCCTCATTTTCACCCCCCAACGACCCAAAGCACCGGCTTTGCTCGCTGCCTGGCTGGCGCTGCTTTCCGAGGCCACGGACAGAATATGACAGCAGCGGCTGCCAAGCCCGGCCCGATTTCCAGCCCAAAGAGCCGAAACCAAACCCACGAGGATGATGATGAGGACGAAGACGGCGAAGCAAAACCGACACGGATGGGTGGCGGGGGTCGGCCTGTTTTCATGTGAACGAGAGATGAAAATTGGCAGAGCCAAAGCTCGTTTCTGGAGAGTGGAGAGAGAAACTTGCAAACACTGGCCTCCTATTGGGGCAGCGTGAAGAGTGTGAGTCGGTACGGCACCGACCGATGACGACGACGACGACGGCCGGGGCGCTGCTGGTTGTAGGTAGTGAGCGAGCTCTAAGAAAACGGCCGAAGAACGTGAAGAGGAAGAAAAAGATTTTCCTCCAAAGCTGCGCCGATAGAGGAGAACTTCCACAGGAAACGACTTCAATGCATCTGTCGAGCCTTTGCCTGCCTGCCTGCCTGCCTGACTGCCGTGTTTGTGCAGGGGCAACTGCATTTGGAAATGGGGTGGTGTCTTTTTGCTACTTTTCCCCCGGGCTTTCCAAGTATCGATGCAATTTTGGTGAGTGCAACGATGGGGAAAACAACGAAAGCTTCGGTGATGTTATGCAATTTTGGGCCTTATTTTGAAGTGATTTGGTTGCTGGTGGATTCTTAAGGTACATTGATTACTCAATAGGGGAATATTTCTATTTGTTAATAAATTGTCATCCAAATAGGGATTTTTGAGGTAATAAGAAGCAGTTAGGAAAGATAAATAAAGTAGGAGATGCACCAACCAAGGGCTACAAATCACTCTAGCTTAGACAGTTGATAATAAAATGTATATAATACTGAGTATTTCATCTTGATACTAGATCATCCAAATTATTCTAACTAAATGTTTGGCCAAAATGTTTATTTTTAAATTTTTATTTTTGTGTGTCTTAACTAATTCAAATTCTACACTTTGATCAAAATGTGTAATGTGCTCTAATGTGTACCAAGAGCACACATAGGGTATGTGTGCCATCAGTAATCTTACGCTCCCATATTCATCCTATTCGATAACAAGCGATTGCGGCACCGATTGATTAAGTTCTTTTTGTTTTCATGGGTGCTCACTTCTAACAAAAAATACAAAAATAAGAAACAAAACAAACAGCGCTTCAATCCTTTGTTTTTCGTAGGATGAAAACGGGAGCCACATGCTTAATAAGGGAATCAATACCCTTTTTGGAATTTCCGCGTTTGGTTCCCAGTTGCTATACAAAGCATGCTTGATTCATTCCAGAGCTCTATTTATCTCTAGGGGTTTCTCATAACTTTTTTGAGTTGATGCCTTCAGATCAATACTTGTTACGAAGTATTGATTATATATCAGACTTAGCTCTACATTACCAATTCAAACATTCTATGGTAAATATTATATAACATATCACATTTTTTTCAGTACAGAGAAGACGCCGCACTCAACTTGCTCTCCGTAGATCACCTTTTGAATGGCTAATTCAACTACAGGTCGGATTCGATTATCCGGAGTCGGGTTCTGGCGCTTCCCAAAATAATATCTCGCAAACAGAATGCTGTAAGAAGCTAATCAAAGTTGGTTCGACAAAATGTAAAAAAAATCAGCATTATAGAGCATCCGTTCCTCAGATATATGTTAGAGAAGTATCAAAATCCGACTCGGGATAATCGAGTCCGACCTGTATTAACCCTCGAGCGGTGTTGTATTTTGTGTTTGGTCGCGAGTTCAAATATCACCTAGGCTGTGGATATTTTTCTAATTTTCTCCTATAATGTATCCATCTGTACATACATATGCAAATTTCTTATTCTTTGTCGTTAACGATATAGAAAGCGAATGGCTAGGATATTTCAAAGAAGGTACTGTGAGGTTTTAGAGAGTTAACAAGGAAGTTTTAGGAGCAGGGAGGGGTGTTCAGAGGCGTTACAGTGGCGTTGTCTTAGGAGGGTCTCACTTGTTTTACAGGGGGTCCGTGGGAGTTTTCAGAGGCATTTCACACAGCAAAAAAAAGTGATATCACATCATTGACCCTGCACATTAGTCGCGTCGTAAAAGTGATACTAATTACCACCTTTCCACGCAGCAAATCAGCCGCCGCAGCTTCAAAGTGGGTCTTGCAATCGCTAGAACCGGATCGATGGATGAATCATATATAAGTTATCATCCGAACCTCACCCACAAGATGAAAGAACATCCAAAGCCACCCAACAACGGCTGGATTTCACATTCTTGGAGTAGAACGCTATCAACGATATCGAGACGAGTCAGCGATCTTCAAGTCCAGAGGCCAACCACGACACCCTTCGATCGATAGTGCAACATCATCATCAACGCACCAAAACCAACCGGGTGCATCGACTTCAATGTAGGAGCGCAGCGTGGAATAACAAAGTCCATCGATTGATCGAACCACACCGAGCGACGAAGAACGACGACGACGGGAACGGACGGAGTCAGCATCTTCGAACAGTCGTGTGCCTTTCGGTAGGGACCTGTAGGTTAGCTTAGGGTAGAGAGTAAGAAATAAAGTTAGTTCAGTTTTAGCAGTTACTTTGATCGGTTTTAAATTCTCAAAAACACTCCGAATTCCATTCGAGTGATAACTTACAAGTAAAATATTGGCATGGATTCGTACACTGATCCATCAAATGTGAGGCATATCCCTTACCTCTCGGCTATTTCACCGAGATAGAAGATAGAAGATAAATAAGATACTGATTCTAGGTATCTGCTGGAATGAGTTAGTTGGCACTTTCCGGTGCAAACCAAGGTGTACATGGCGAGAGTGGTAATTGTTGGAAAATGAAATATTCGAGTGAGATTACGTTCAAAAATGGATACATCGCCATAAATTCGGCGCCTGGATATTACAAAATTATTTGCTGTGCAGGATGTTTCACAGGATTTTTACGAGGTTCCAGAGGCATCTTCGTGGGAGGGTCTCAGATGCGTTACATGTGGTCCGAGGGGGTTTCAGAGGGTTTTCGGTGGCATTACTAGAAGATTCAGAAGACTTTCAGCGGATTTCGGAGGCGTTTCAGTTTTTGGAGGTTTTAGAGGTTTTTTTTTCTGTATTAACGAGATTTTTAGCCCTGGGCTAGTTCATCTCGTATACATTTTGTAGGTTTGCCGGGAGTGGGATTCGATCCTAGGTCCTCGGCGTAATAGTCAAGTGTACTAACCATAACACCAGGTCCGCTCCTCTGTTTTAGATGTTCTCATGTGCATTACAGGAACCCAATGCGGTTTCATGGGATTTCAGAGCCACTTCAGGTACTTTCAAAGGATTTTCAGTGGGTTCCAGAGGAACGTATTGAGGAATTCCGGATGATCTCAGTGGCGTTACATTTATTTAACCTTAAATAGATCCAAACCCTCTCATCTTGCACCCTTGAACACGTTCCAAACTCCCCTTAACTCCACTCTACTTCTTTTAATAAACCAATATTATCCCTAATCTTAAGTACTCCAACTGTTCTTAACCATTTTGAAAAAGAAATATTTTATGTATGAAAACACTTGATTACAAGTCTGGATTTTTAGCATGATCCCCAACCAAAACATCTTCAATATGCATACTTTAGAACGTCACAAAGGTCAATGTACAAAGTTTTGCAAATATTTAAAATATTGTGCACTTACAAAAAGCATAATACCTCATTTTCCAAAAAAGATATTTCATTTTTTACAGGACTTATGAGCTTGAGCTTGATTGGCCGCCCGTAGATGCTACTCCAGTATAGCCAGACCAGCTACACTCACACAAGCCACCAATAACATATCTGTTGGAGACTAGCGGGCATCTTCAGTATGTGAGCGTTGCTTATCTTCTATTTTTAGGCGACGATGGCGCCTGCCACGTCAAGATGCAGGTCAATGTGGGGAAGGGGACGACAGTGATGATTGCAATCGTTTGTATCCACATCAGACCGAATATAACTCTGCGTCTGCACAAATTCGTGCGAATGTCGGAATGTTGGTAGGAATTTGTTGGCAGAGGGTTCACACATTGGTGCGTGGATGGCAGGGTAAGGAGATACACACTCAGTTGAGCTCGGCTAATTTCCATTCTTTTTCCGAGATCCGCACAGCCGATTGCTCGGCAACCTAAATTTCACTGAAATATCGGCAAAAAATCAATTTTATTCGTAGCAGCACCTACGGTTGCCGCTGGCATCAAACTTCAAACGTCAAGTATTTAGCCGAGATTCAGCAAATGAACTTTAACCGAGATTTGCACAGCCGATCTCGGCATTCTGTTTTAAGTGTGTAGAATTGTGTGTTTTATTATTCTGCAGATGTGCGGCACAGTTCACATGATTGCATAACTTGTAGGCGTTATCTGATAGTTTGACACTATGCTGTGGAAGTAAGGAAGGAAGGAAAACGGCTTTTTCAATCCGTTTCTGTTCCAGCGATGGCTATGGACATGTGAATATACATGAGTCGTATATGTAGAGAGGAGAGAGAAAGTACATAGAAAGATACAAAGTAGGAGGAAAGGGACGGGCCAGGGATTGAACCCAGGATCTTCTACGTACGAATCAGAAGCGGTAGCCACTAGACCACCAAGCCCGTCATTTTGACACAAATTATATACATGAATAAAACTTCCATGGTGGTAAATAAAAAATGGTGTACGTATTTTTTGACAAATTTTGATGAAATATGCTGCAAAACAGATACTCTATCTGCACAAATAAGGTTCTACGATATAAATAAATGTAATATTTCAAAAACTAATACCTAACACTTAATAGTGTTCCTTAGTAAAATATAAAATATATAAGAAAAATCAGAAGTTTGAAATATTAATGTATTGTAAAATTGTTTTTTTTTAATTGTCAGGTAATTTTTTTTTTTAATTACCTGGTGAAACTTTTGAATATTGTTGAAGAAAATTTAAATGTTTTACAAAGGTGCTACAATTATGTAGGTGTTTCATTTGAAGGTTGATTACCTTGATTTTTTTTTCGGGTGGCCAAACATGGACATATCAAAAGAGTGTTTAAATGTCGTTTTGTAGAAATTCAATGAAATAGTGATGGCGCAACATAAGAGGCAGCTCATAATTCTTTTTCTGAATGAAACTTTTTGATCTAGGCAAATCATAGGACATTGTGTTGTCCGTTCACAGGCAATAAATTTCTAATAATCATAGACGTAACTTCTGGCGGTGTACTCCAACTCCACTTGGTTCCATCGTTTACGCTCACCATGTAGTACGAGTGGGTTAC
Source organism: Aedes albopictus (assembly GCF_035046485.1). Taxonomy (NCBI): domain Eukaryota; kingdom Metazoa; phylum Arthropoda; class Insecta; order Diptera; family Culicidae; genus Aedes; species Aedes albopictus. Next base: position 301,387,840 of record NC_085137.1, on the reverse strand, counting down.
GTTAGTTTTCAATAAATGCATGCCACGTGATACACAGAACCAGTATCGCATTTTTCTTCTACTTGCCAGTACTAGGATTACCCTGGAAGTAATCTTCACATGAATTCTTAACCCTGTTAAATGAAAAATCCAAAAGTTCACCCTAAATATTTTGATGATATTGTGAAAAAAAAATCACACGGAATGATGGTAAAATTGTAGGAATGTTTAGCAGAATGCAGAAGCATTTTAGGAATTCTGAAGTTTGATTTCACCTATTCAAGCTGAAACCAAAATTAGGTATTTCAAGATTTCAACACAACTGCATATTCTGAAATTGCTACTGCAATTTTTTTAAACTGAACTGAAATCCAAATTTAGATATTACCGCCAGAAACATGAAGAATTTTTTTCAATAGTGGTCTTTGCTCTTGCCATCCCGGTTCGGGTCATTTTCATTGAACTGGTGCACCAATGTTTTGAGTAGAATCTTTTGTAAGCGATATGGAACAGATATTCTGATGGATTGTGGTTGTTCAATGTTGATAAAAATACAACGTAGATTGTTTTTTTTTTAAATAAAATTCATAGCACTGTTTGCATGTAATTTTTCAGAATAATGATCAACCTAAAATTCCAATTGAAACATGAAAATCAGCTTTAAAAATAGTTCAATTGCAAAAAGTTGCACTACTTTACGAACAATGTCAAAGGTTTTATTTTACTTAAAAACAACAAATTGGATAAAACCGTCCTACAAAACCAGAAGTGTCGTCGTAGTGACAGTTCTTATCATAAACCTGTATTGATGCATTTGCTAAATTGGTTAATTTCTCGATAGTTAATTCCAAAAACTTGACATATTTGTGGAGTAGTATTTTTACAATACCAGAAATTAATATTTACAGTTTTTGGGAAAAACAAGTTAAGGCGAAACTGGAAGCATTTTCTCGTTTTTCGGTTTTTGATTCTTTTTATTAAATAACGAAACAATATTCTCAAAATCGGTTTTCACATGCACATGTAGAGTATGGATCAAGGTATCCTCTGAATTTTTTGTAGTGGAAAATGTTTTTGGTTTTTGCAGAAACCATTTTTGAACAAAATTTCACAAAAAAATGGTTTCTGCAAAAATGGAAAACATTTTCCACGTCAAAAAAATTCAGAAGATACCTTGATCCATACTCTACATGTGTACGAAAACCGATTTTGAAAATATTGCTTCGTTATTAAATAAAAAAAAATCAAAAACCGAAAAAACGAGAAAATGCTTCCAGTTTCGCCTTAATAGGAAATATTTGAGTTGTCAATCATTGCCTATTTGACCTAAAAATCATTATAATCGAAAAATTATCTTGATCTGATTCTAATGGAGAAACGTCTTCTTATTAGAAATTCTATAACACAAGAAGGAATTTTATCAGAATTTACTTCTGAAATACAGCTGGAATTTCTAATAAATTACAGAAAACTAGCTGTCCCCGGCAAACTTTGTCTTGCCTACTACGTTTTTGACGTTTCAAGTCCCTAGCCAAGCGCTCAAGTCCCCGTTCAAAATGTATGAAAACCCGATTTTTAAAAACTCTCAATTTTCCCATGTTTTAGGCCTCATAAACCTTCCTTGGGTGAAAACTAACAGAACAAAACTTAGACGACCCGAATCGGACCATCCGTTCGCAAGTTATGCGCGGTCCCACGTATGCCACTGCATTTTTATATATATAGATACGCCGTGGCTTCCAATTTCCCCAATACTTTTTTACATATTCCGTTAACATTAAACATCATTTAACAAACTATTGCACATCCAACAGAGCATATCCATCTTGACCGTTGAGTACGACCGACCATGTTCAAGTACCGAAAATCGTTTGCCCTCAAGTATTCACACCAAAATACATGACAACACAGCCAAGGCCCAAAATCATCCACATAAACCTCTCGAGCTTGGAAAAATTTCCCACAATAAACCGTTTTCGGAAAGCCGCACTCACTGCTCACTGCTGTCCCTTGATCCTTAAACATCCCCGAAGAAAATACCTACGAGGAAAAAAATCTCCGGTCGCTCCGATCCGCTGTAGTAACCGTTACTCAACCCGTTTTCCTTGAAGAGTCATACCCTAGCTTGCCCGACTGTTGTCGTGTGTCGGTCGGCGCGGTTGGGTTTGGGTTGTTTACATGGGATCCAGCAAGAAAAAAAGCAGCAGCAGGAAAACCTCGCTTCGCAGCATCATCAACCGGATTAGCCCGAGATGTTTATATAGAAAATAATATGAAAATCGATAAAATTTAAACGGATGAATGAAATACTTCATGGGGGTGGCCGCCGCCAGTGGCAGCGTTACATACACTCGCGTTGGATTGGATGTTGACGGTTGTGCATTGGGTCGCGAGTAAACCGTAGGGGAGAGTTATCAGCAATAGGGAATGTTTGACGTAAGTTCTGAAGATGTGGGGTTCGAGTATCTTTATGGTGACCGACTCCTTTTGGGTATGTAATACATCCAACCGATCCCGCCGCATAATCGCAGCAGCAGATTCTCTAATACAACGGACTACATATCTATTTCGGTTTTGTTTGGTCGCCGACGACGACGTCTTGAACCAGGCAACCCTGATGCGCTTCTTTTCGGAGGACGGCTACCAACTACAGATATGGAACGCTCTGGTGGTTATCGAACTGGCTGGAAGACGACTCCACTACGGCCTGAGCGGAGGGTCTTGTGATCGATCATTGAAATTTATACGGCTCGTGTAGTAGCGAAAAGGCACATGAAGCGGAATGGAAGATGGGGTTAAGAAAGAAAAATTCCTGGCATTCTTATTGCATGCGGTGAGGTCTGAGGGGGAGTAAAGCTCTGTCGAGCTTCTTCGGGTTGGATGGATGGATAAGATGGATGCTCTGATCGTTGAAGGAATGATTACAGAAAATGTAGAAAAAAATAAATAATCGAACCGATGGAGCAGAGGTTCCTAATTACCGTGTGTTACAAGTTATCTTGGTTTTTCCTACATCCAATTGTAAATATGTGAACCAACTGCTGTGTTTTCATGCAAATAGAAAATAGGATGATATAAACGAATTTGCCAGCATATACAAAGCATTCCAGTTGGGAATTTTCTCGACTCTCTGGGCATAGTGCATCACTGTAAAGTATGGAAACTAAACTATATTTTAACATATTGATGACATTCGTTGGTCTTCTTGTTATTTTTGTACAAATAGTTTTCCTTATGTAGTGCCATAATTGGTACATGGCACTACATAAGGAAAACTATTTGTACAAAAATAACAAGAAGACCAACGAATGTCATCAATATGTTAAAATATAGTTTAGTTTCCATACTTTACAGGAAAAATATAGAAACGGAGCCAAAACTACTTTTAGTATTTATTACATCGTGTGTCAATGATGGGAGCCCTGTACCAGTTATGGCTACATTTTTCAACTTCGGTTCCTTTTCGCACTATTTGCATGCATTTCTTATGGAGTTAGTCATAATTGGTACACTATGGCGAAAAAGGGTGCAAGGAAGCCGAAATTTTAAGGAAAATGATTTATTTCTACTATAATTTGAACAAAATGTGGAGTTTAAATGAGTGCAATCATCTTTTGTGAACGTGATCTGTTGTTCACATTTTTTTTGTTGATTTACATCGTTAAAGGGTGGAAATCAATTATGGCGAATAATTAGTACTATAGCCATAATTGGTACACTTATCCTACTTGCCTCACAATATACAAATTCATGTAATGGCAGGCAAAGAAAGCCCTTTAGTCAATAACTGTGGAAATGCTCAAAGAACACTAAGTTTAAACGAGGCTGGCCAAGTCCCAGTGGGGACGTAGAGACATAAAGAAGAAGAAGAAGAAGAAGAAGAAGAGTTTCCACAGTTATTAACTGAGAGCTTCCTACCATTTTTCTTTTTTGAATATTAATCCAATATGTTGACTAAAAGAATGTTAAGTGGAGAATGCTCACATACGGCCTTGACATGAAGTACCTATTTTTTATAGAATCTTTAAAGAAATTTGTAAAGAAGTCCAGGCCGGATTTTTTTTTCGGATGAATTCCTGGCGTATTCCTCGTAAGAAAAATAAACAAACTTACTAAAAAAATTTTGTGGGAAGATTCGCCGAAGCTCATTGCGAAATCTTAAGAGAATTCGTAATAGAAAATCTCAGGAGGAATCCACGGAGAGAGAAAATATTGTAAGAGTTTTGGGTAGTTTTTTTTTCAGAAAAATTCTAGAGAAATCTTTGTCAAAATGTGAGAATAATCTGAGACGTTGTTGCAGGAATCTTTGAATGCAAGGCTTTTGTTATGGAAGAATCTTAGAACAAATTTGTGGAAGAATCATCACAGGATTTTTTTTAAGAATTCTTTGGTGGAATTCAACTAAAAATTCGAGAGGAATTTTGAATTTTGGGAAAAATCTTTCGAGGGGTAATTTCCTAAGATTTATTAGAAAAAATCGTGAAACATTCTGTGTGAGATTCAAGAACACATTTCTAAAAATAATTGGATTAATTGTTGAAGAAATTCTTGTTGAAACTTATGACGAATTCTCTAAAAAAATCTTTAAAAAAATCCTAGCATGACAAAATCCTAATGAAGTTTTAGGAAATATAATCCTGGAGAAATTTTTAGAGAAGTTCTTGGCGTTTCCCTCAAAGAAATATTTGGAATAGGAATATTTAGAATAAGAATATTTGAAGGTATACCTGAAGAAATTTCTGTTGATCCTTACAAAAAACGAGAACCTTGAAAAACAAAAAAAGTGCAGAAAATTTGGGCGGAGTTCCCGTAGAAACCATCAGAGCGATTTCTGAAGAAATTCAAGTTAAAATCTTTTGGAGGCATACCTGAAAGTATCTCTGAAGGAATTTTGAAATAATAAGGTGTTTTTTGGAGGAATTACCGTAAAAAAAATATCTTAAAAAATCTCTAAAAAAAATCCATGGACTGTAATCTCTAAAGGAATTCGTTTCAAGAAATGTATCGTGAGAAAGTTTTTGAAGAATTTACTGTTGAAGAAATCTCCTCTTTGAGGGTAAACTTATTCCTCTTAGATCAATCTTCAAAAAAGATTTTGTTTTCGATTCTGCGGAAAACTCTTTTCAGGAAGGAACTCTTTTCAGAGGAAAGTTCGAAGGAATTCTCCTTAAAGTTTCTTCTGAAGTATCGCCAAAAAAAGCTCTTAGAAAATTTTTCGGAAGAATTTTTTTTATATAAGTTTATTAAGAAGTTTCATGGCAGAAATATCTTCATGAAGAACCATCAACAGAAGCTCTTCTAGGAGCATCTTCAAATTATTTTCTTTTGGAGAAATCCCCGAAAGTATATTTGAAAAAAATCCGAAGGAGCTACTGTAAGGACATTTTTAAATTAATTATTTCTAGAAAAAAAACGTTGAAGAGTTCTTCTGGAAGGAAACTTCTTAGAAAAATCTTTGAACTCATCCTTCTTTCAGAAGGACAGCTCCAGATTTTTTTTATCTGCATTAACGTGATTTTTAGCCCTAGGCTAGTTCATCTCGGGACCTACGCTTTACTTCCCTTCCGAAGGAAGAACCCACATTTTGTAGGTTTGTCGGGAGTGGGATTCGATCCCAGGTCCTCGGCGTGATAGTCAAGTGTTCTAACCATCACACCAGGTCCGCTCCACGGACAGCTCCAGAGGCACGTTATCCTACATCTAAGGAGGAATCCATGGAGAGAGAAAATATTGTTAATGTTTAATAAAAATCCCTGTTGAAGTTTCAATTGAGAGCTGGCCAAACGTCAGATAAAATTTGAAGGAATCGCTGGTGTAATCCTCGTGATAATTCTTGAACAAATCTTCGAAGACACTTTTGGATGGATATTTGCAGGAGCTCATGGTGAATTGCCTCAAGAAATCAATAATGACATTTATGGTAATATTTTTACAAAAATTTTTTAACGAATCTTTGAATAAATTTAGGAATTTTCAGAGGGGTTGTTGGATCAATCTTTAGAAGAAGTCTTGCAGGAATCTTCATAAAAATTGCTTGATTAACTCCTGGTGGAATCTCCGAAGATTTTTTCAAAGAAATCTTGGAAAGACTTTCTGAATCATGTGGAGTCTTTAAAGGATTTGGGTGTAAATTATGCAATTAGATATCTTCGAATAAATTTGTGAAGGAATCCAGAAACAAAAAATTTAAGTGTTTTTTGAGAAATCCTTGTAAAAATTTATGACGGAAACTTCAAAGGCATTCGTTGAGAAATCTTAGGCCGAATTTCTGGAAGATTTATCGGACACATTTCTGAAGCAGTTCTCGAGAAAAAAAATCGTGCAGGAAGCTTTGGAGAAGTTCTTGGCAATATCTACGATCTATCTATGATAATGTCATATTTGAAATCTATGGAGAAAATTTCTGGAGGATATTAAGAAGGAGTTCCTACCCGAGCAAAGGCGAATAACAAAATAATAGCAAGTTCTGTTTCCTGGTTATCATTCGTTTGATAACTAAGTTTGTTATTATTTAGGTTGAATTAAGAGCCAACATAACAAACATGATAACTCAAATTTACTCCTCGAATATCAACATGATAAGAAGTTAAGTTATCGTTGAGTTCAAGTTGATAACTAATTGTGTTATACAATATTTTGTTCAACATTGCATTTAGTTATCAACATTTAACAATACAGCTGATTGATAACTGGTTTTGTTATCAACATTCAGAGCTATTTTATCGACGAAAATAGTAAAAATCTACTTATCGACATCGTGAGCAATTGAAAAAAGTTTCTTATAATTCAGATCGAGTGATTGCCGGTCGCAGCCAATAGCCCCTATACCAACGGGACTCAGTGAGAGTAAGAGTAATTGAAAGCAACGCTTTCGTACCTCAGTCGCATTGAATGTGGGAAGCGGAATCTTTTTTTAGTTTTACTATTAAAAATTGTTTTGAAAAATTTTTGAAAAACAATTTTTGGCTGTAATTTTTGAAGGAATTTGTCTTGATGCCAATATCCGAAACAATTTCTCTTCAAAAAATGTATCTTGGAAAAAACTTCGAAGGCTTTACTCTGGATGTATTTTTTTTTAAAGAGAATCTGTACTAACCCCTGTTATAGCAATCTCCAAAAGATTGGTTTTAGTGTAAACAAATTTCTTTTGAAGAAATCTCCAAAATAAATGGTCTTAAAAACTTTTTTGGAAAAACTACTTTAACATAAGTCTCTTTTGGAGTTTCTAAGCAGAAATATCTTCTTGAAAAAAACATGATGGAAACGCGAGAATAAGTTGGTAAAAGGCCCCTAAAATTTGAGATTTCAAGCAGATTACTAAGTTGTCTCTATTGATGCCGTAAACTAACTGTATGCGCAATGTTTTTTTTTTCTACGACCTTGACGTAATGTTCACGTGGTATTTTATCTGGAGTTTGTAACATTGTTTTAGAGTTTCTGCAGTTCTTAGGTGCCCGAAATTTCACGTGGACAGGCTTTAGAGGCAGTGCATTTTAGGAGCCACTTGGAACGGACTACCTATTTGGAATAGTTTTTGAAACTGGAAACCAAAGTAGTAGAAACTTTTTCCGAAGCGAAAGAAGTTCAGGAGTATTTTACAATTTGAATACACGAAATGCTTATACAAATATGGATGCGCTTAACAATCATGTAAGTGATTGAGGATTGAGCAAAATTTTACAAGGTGTGCATAGAAAAATGTTCTAGCTCAGTGAGTTTTCAAAACTCAAATTTACCTAACATAACAGCTAATGTTTTTCAACTAGCAATAGCTAGTTTTCCCTCTCGTCTCACCTCACACGAGTTCTTTTGAAAACAAAGAGAGAAACATCAACACATCAAATTTTCATCTGTGGAGGTAGCCTAACTAGCTCTTCTAACCATGTGGGTTTACCTTTCAAGATGCATACCTCTTTGAGGCAAAACTGCACCGTGCTCACACTGTAAGCGAGCGAGATTTTTTGGCGGAGTTGTACTTTTTACAGCAGCGCGCGTCCTGAAGGGTTAATTTATGTTTCTTTGATAAGGGAGAGCTACATTTTTTGCATTATCTTCCACGAAAGACCGGCAAACACTTGAACGACTGAAAATGCATTCACATTTTTTAGGTCTAAAATAATTCAAACAATGTTCAAAAATATTCTAAAGTACTTTAGACTTAAAGTTATACCAGTATTTTGCGCTGGAATTATAAAAAGCTTATGAGATGTTTTTTTTTTTAAACAAGGTTTATTGACAATAATTAACCGCGCTAACCTTAAGTTGCTATAAAAATAAATTTAATTCTGTTTGGCGTTTTATCTTCACAAAATTAAATTCAGAAGCTTATTTGATGTAAATCCAATATACGCATTAAGACCAAAATATCTTTAAAAGAAAAAGGCCGGAACAAATCTCATTTTCTCCTTTTGTCACTTTGCTTGTTGACTCGTCAAGAGGGGGGGGGGGGGGGTGATAAATAATAAATGTATTTCATCAACAATTACCCAAACAATTAGGCAAAATCGTCAAACTCATCGGATTTGTCAGGAATTTTCTCGAAGACTCTAATTTCACTTTAAAATTTTTAAATTTCCTAAATAATTTATTTGCGTCCCCCCTCAAAATGTCGAATTCAGACAAAAAAATTCCGAGGGGGGTGACATGAGGGAAAATTGAAATTCGTGTCAGCCTAATGGCTGATGTTAATAAGGACGATACAAATATTTATTTCACTTTATGTCCCGCCACTCTTTGGCTGGTTGATGGGGGGGGTCTTAAAAATAACGGAGTATTTAATCTGAAAAATAATAAAAACTTATCGGACTTGTTACAGAATTTTTGAAAAGATTCGACAATTTGTCAAAATCCAAAATCTAGTCGAACATTTTTGAAGAGGGGGTGGGGGTGGTATAGAACTAGTCAAAATTAAATTTGTATCAGCCTAACTAAATTTCTTCAAATATTGAAATTTTACAAAAAAAAATAAACACAATTTTTTGAACAAAAAAAAATCACCTTTAGGGCTCTGTGATTTATATTTTTATTTAATTGACTAACCATGCCTGAGTGCTAAAAAACAGTATTGGTGGGAACCTCTGCAAAAGGCATGCAAGAAGGACGAAGGAATGCCGGGGTTATCCCCTATCATTGGGCATCAAGCTCTAGTCTAGGAGGGTATAAGCGAATAAGAAAGGCGAAAAATCAACTTACAATCACTTGAGGAAAGTCAACTTTCCCTTGACGAACGATTTCTATCATGTGAACCATATGGAATGTATTGAATTCACTTGCAGGAACCGAAATTAATATTGGAATAACTTCAGGCTTCTCTTTTGGATGCTTCTTCTGCGTGTTTTTTCCTCCTCTTCTCTGGATGGTAGTAGTGCGGCTGCTTTAGTCGTCGTCTCCTTCAAGCTTCAGGAACGAATCGAACTGCGAGAGTTTTTTTCTTCACTGTTGGCGATTCACTTAAACTGTGGGTATGTTTTTCTGTTTTCTATCAGAGAGCGGTTTTTCTTCGGTGTTTTTTTTTTCCTCCGGAGAGGGTGGCTCGGGTGAATGTTATTAAATTGATTAAACTCACACAAGAGAATGCGTTTTCTCCCCCACCGACCGATCAAAGGGGCTGTGTGGGGTGTGCAGCAGCTCTCCGCGCGCGCCTCTCTCACTGTGTCGCCACCTTCTACGTCACCACCAACACTTTCGATGGGTTTTCGGGAGTTTCGGGACTTGTTGTTTTGCGGTATGTGTATTTATGATTTATACTGAATTTTTCTTCTTCTACGGCTGCTGCTTCTGCTCAGCTTCTTCTTTTTCCACGTGCAATCTCTTCTCACAGTGCCTTCGGTATGCGGTTAGCGATCTAGCTGGAACGGCAGACTTTCCGCCCGTTTCGACACCCACTACTTTAACGAGCGATAAATTTTGCCTCGCTTTTCAACGCGAAATACTTTCTTCTTTGCTCTGAGCTCAAACCGGAGAGACGAGAAACAGTTTCAACTTCTTTGGACTAACTTTTATTATATTTATTTTTTTTTTCTCCAAGGAGGATTTATAGATTTTTTTTTTCTGCTCAAACTCACTTCACTCGTGGTGCACACTACAAGTCTTGATTTTTTCCCGCACTGGATGCTCGATATTTTATCAAACACAACTCACTGCCTTTTCACTTTTTTATGCAAAGCACAAATTTAATTGTTTTTATATTACCACTTTTTTCTGGAAATGTTTTTGCTGCTATTCAATTCTGTTAACGAAAAACGAAAAAGTTATAAACTTCGTTTTAAGTTGGATTCGTTAATAGAACTAATAACTCATGGCCAGGTTCTACAATATGCTGACTGATAAGTTGATTGATGGATGAGACGATAATCTATGTGAAAAAGTAACATGAAAAGTTTCTACTGAATGGATTGTATCCTTTTAGGAATAAACTTAATCGAACTAAGCTTTGCATTGAGACGAGAAATGTTCAACTTGGAGATGAAAAATTAAAAAAATCAAACGAGTTTGACAAAAATGTAAAAAAAAACAACAAATTGAGCATAATAGCAAGAAATTCGGTAATTTGGAAACTTAACTACCGTTTAATAGTATGTTTTAAAAATATTATTTTTTTTTTGTTTAGCCGAAGCATGTTGTTTTAAAAACTGTTCAATGCGTAATTTATTATAATCTCCTATCTTTCATTATCTTTTATCTTATCAACAAGTGTACCATATGCTACGAAAAAATCCCACACGGTACTACCTCAATGCGTTTTAATCACAAGAATGCGTCACTTTAAGAATATTTGGGAATCGTATAAGTTTAATCTGCACTACTTTAATAAAAATAGTTTATGTAAAACTTTAAGTTGGAACGGAATGTTCAACATCTGTTAAGTTGCCATCAACTGAATATCAATCAACCATATTGTAGAACAGCTGACCATCTGTGCCAAAAGCTCGTATTACTTTTCAAAATCACCAAACTGGCGGAGATCGAAACGATCTATCTGAGAACGCCGGATCGCGCGACTCGCTTGGAAACACACGTTCTAGCCGAGCGTACGAATCTCCTGCACTTGTGTAGTTCAAAAACGCTTTATTGACTGCTGTCGGTTCGCTGTCTGGCCGGAAGGAGGCTGGAAAGAACTTCCACACTCTCTGAACTCCCCCTTGGAGAAGAATCAGGTGTCAACCTAGATTCTTCCGCAAAAATCGCGATCTTCCACTTCTTGTGACGGTTTTTCCGAAAAACACAGACACAGCTTATAGACAGATAATTAAATATAACAACAAACAACAAGTGTATATGATCACGACTTAACTATACAAAACTCAATTGTAGACTAAAGCACGGACCGCACGTCGGTTGTTTTGTAAGTATGTAGTAACACACCGGGGAAAACGGGTGCTTCCGAACGGCGACTTCGGAAATCGGTCTCCGTTGTTACTCTTTCCTAGTTTCCTTTCGTCGTGCTAGGAAAAGCCGAAAATCCCCTTCACGCAAACGACGGTGTACGTGTTGATGCGACAGTATGCGCCCACACACAGCGATGGCTCATCACAACCACACGTGCCTCCGTTCTGGTTGAACTCGAGAGGATAAAACACGACAAAGCGGAAAGGAATCAGAACCACTTGAAACACGTTGCACCGAGCGACTAAGCGGCTATGACGAGGGGGAATTCGACAGTCAATCTATGACCATTAACTGTGAAAGAGTTATCATTCGAGCAGGTACGACCATTTCGAGCAGTTCCCCTCAAAACCGATGCACCCACACAGCAAGACTGGCGCCAACAAAGTAATGTTGTGCCGACACCGGTCGAACGAAAAAAACGAAAACAACCTGAAACCTTTCCACCCCCACTAGTGAAACCTTCCGTGAGCCTTGCAATGCGCATGTCGATCACCCGCTGAACCCACTGTCTCCTCCACCCTTTTACCCCCTTGAGCCCTCACTCGAAACAACAGACTGTTGATTCTGCTCGAAGAATTACATAATTTTCACCCCCCGAAGCCTCGAAGCTCCGAGTCACACGTACATCCCGCACAACTACATCCACCGCAAACCGATTCGCCTTCGAAAGTTCGGAGCCCCAAGCTTCGGCTCGTCGCAATGCCTCGCCAACCGACCGACACATCCATAGGACATCAATAGGACACACGACGACACGACACGGTGACCTATACAGATAGCAGCATCCTGACCGGAGTTCCTCGCTCGCTTTCCGACAGGGCGCCTTCTACTGCTGCACACAGAGGCGGGGTTTTCCCTCAAATACACATGCGCAGCACCTTATTACCTCGTCTCGAACACCTTGCACCATACCCCAAGCCCACCCTCTCAACCCACCGCCACCCACCACACGCAGTGCAGTTGTAAGTGGGCTCTGTAAGTGTGTAGTAATTGTCTCTTCCGTCCGTCCGTTCGTCCGTTCACCGCTCGTTCCGAATTGCATCGAACTTGTGTCATTCTTATTCTTCCTCCGTATCGGAATCCTAAAATCCCACACCTCCATAACCCAATTCCACCCGGCCCTGTCGCCCCAGAACTGCAGAGTCGACCATCTTGTGGACAATTAATCAAATTTGTTTCCGAAAAACGGACAACTTTAATCGATGTCGAATCTCGCTTCTGGTCCGCAAACTCCGCAGCTCAAATATTAATTACTTTCCTCTGTCAATTTGGGAAAATTTTGCCAACTCGAGTGATGTCGGAAAACCAGCTGTCCGCGCGATTTCACCATGATTGCAATTGCCACCACCATCATCAGGAGGACGCAGGATGAAATGTGCGACTATTTTTACGTCTTGTGAATGTGCTTCTCGTGACCTATTCTCTTCGAAAACAACCGCACCACACCGCACCCCGTTCCAGGATCCAGTGCCGTGTCGGTGTGTGATTGTGAATGTGGGCTAGACCGGTTCATGGGGCTCTGGATGGAAGTTCTGTGATGTGCGTGTTACAGCTGATTGAGTTGTCGCCCTGAGTGTCAGATAAATACTAGCTCCATATTTAAAAACCAAGACGCCAGAGTCCCAGGACTGTAGGAGCCTTTTGACACTGATTGCGCTTTCTACAAATCTGCGGACCAGGCACTAGCTGACGTTGAGCTTGTCATCAAATCAGAGCGTAGACAGATTTGCAAGTAAATGAACTTCATCATTATATGACCGATAGTCGTGAACCAAAATGCACATCTCGTCCATTCACATAAAGTCTGTATCCGCAATAATCGGGACACAGAAATACAGCTGTAACTCTTCAATAGATATATTAAAATTGCTAAAATTTGGCCTAATAACATCTTTCAATGTCTTCATTTCACCTATAAAATTTCATGTGAATCAGTGCAGTACTTTTTGTTGTAGCAATGAAAAAGTTGAATGTGCGCCATTGAAATTTGTACAGCCCCAAGTTTTGCTCGTCAGCGCTGTAACTTTTGAATATGGCAAAGGAAATGGCTGAAATTTTGCACACAAACCTCGCAATCTACATTTGTTGCATCGGTAAAATTTCATAAAAATCGATTCACTATCAATAATTTTATAGTCGAAACATGTATTGGGACTGAACGTGGTTTTAGCACCTTGAACAGCAATTAGTGAGCACCATTTATTGTTTCGATTGTACTATTGAAAGTACTAAACCAATATTCATCAAATTTTGCAGGCATAATTTACACATAATCAACTACCTTCTGTGAAAATTTCATGAAAATTCGCAGAGAAATGCAAAAGTTATGAATAGGAAAACATCGCACATGAAAAGCACGAAAAATATTCACTGTCACTCACCCCTATCAATACCAGTAGCTTTCAAACCAATTGATTAAAGTTGATGAAATTTTGCAAGAATATGTCTCTATAAGTATCATAATTGCTAACGAAATTTCATAATTATCATCACAGAACTTTGAACTGTAGCGTGAAAGAACCATCTATTATGCGAAGGAAAATTGGTCATGATTGTACAAAATGCTTAAAACCACGTCTTTTTGTTTTTCATCCACAGTTAAAAGAAATGCATCGATTTTTATGAAATTTTGCACAAATAATAAACATACACCAAAGAGTTCGCAGTCAAATATATGGCCAATTTTTCCGATTCATTACATAGCTACAGCCGTGCTTCTGTGTCCCGATTATTGCGGATACAGGCTTTATTTCGTTCATAGTTCACTCATTTTTGCTTCTGCTCTATGAGCAGATTTCTACGGGTCATTTTTATCAAACGATTGTGACAAAAATATGGCACTGTTCCTTCAGCAACTTCTTTATGTTTGTTTACGAGCTTCCATACGAAACTCCCGCTTAATTTAACCTAAATTTTTGAAAATTTTTTTGTACAGTTTTTTTTTAAAGATTAATTGTTTACATTCGTTGCTTTCAGAACTTTATATTTTATAAAATATAAACTAACTCACAAATTGGAAATATTACAAAACTCAACCCTAATCCTGGAAAACTAAGAGAACTTCATTTTGTCTTATGAGCAGATACCCTGGAGAAGCTTCCAAAATTCCAAATCCAAAATAATTCTGGGACGCTTTCAATTTTTTTTCTTCCAGATTATTTTAGGGATGCTTTCATGTTCCTCCTGTGATGCTTCTAGAATCCTTCAGGGCCACTTTTAGTTTCCTTCTAGGTTGCTTTCAGAATTCTTCTGGGATAGTTCAGAACTAATTTCTAGAATGCTTCCAGAATTCAAGATAGATTCTGAAAGCGTACCAGAAGGATTCTGGAAACATCATATTAAAAATTGGCGGGCATCCCTGAAGGAACCTGGAAGCATCCCAGAAGGTTTCTGGAAGAATAACTGAAAGATTCTTGATGCATTCAAGAAATTTAAATGTTTTCAGGAAGGATTTTGGATGCATCCCTGACGAATTTTAGATGCATCTCAAAAGAATTCTGGTAGCCCCCCCTAAGGAACTTGAAAGCATTCCAGAAACATTTTGGATGCATCCCAGAAGAACTCTGGAAGCATTCCATAACGAATCTAAAAGTATCACAAAACAAATTCTCCAAGCAACTCTGAAGGATTCTGAAAGTATCCAAGAATGATTCTGGAAGCTTCCCATTGGGAATTCTTAAATATTCCAGAAGGATTTCGGAAGCAACCAAGAGGAATTCTTGAATCATACACAAAGGAAACTGAAAGCATCTCAGAAAAAAAAACCCTGGAAGCATCTCTGCTGGTCCCTGAAAGTATCGCCGAATGATTCTGGAAGTATCCTTGAGATTCTTTCACAGTAGGATTCTGGCAACATACCTGAAGGACTTTAGAAGCATCCCAGGAAGATTGTGGACGCTTCCCATATGTAATTTGAAAGCATCCCACAAAGATTTCGGAAGCAGCCAAGAATAATTCTGGAAGCATCATATAAGAAATTTGGAGACATCCCTGGAAGAATTTGGAAGCATCCCAGAAGTATTCTGGAGTATTCTGGAAGCATCTTGAAACGAATCTGCAAACATCCTATAAGGAATCTAGAAGAATTCCAAAAGAAATCTGGAAGCATCCCAGGATAATTTGGAAAGCATCTCAGAAGGAATCTGGAAGAATCCCAGAAGAACTCAGGAAGTGTCCCAAAAGGAATCTGGAAGCATTTCAGACTAGAAGCTGCCTAGAAGATTTCTGAAATAAACTCAGAAGGTTTCTGGAAGAATCCTAGAAGGAATCTGGAAGTATCTCAGAAGAAATCTGGTATAATTCCAGAAACATTCTGGAAACAACCCAGAAAGAATCTGAAAGTATCCCTGTAGAACTGGGGAAGCATATCTAATGAAAAAAAAATCTGGAAGCATTGGATTTTGGAAGCATCCCAGAAAATAAAGCTGACCGTTTCCTACAAGAAAGAAGAAAGCATCCCAGAAGGATGGCAATGGCACAAATTTTCCAAATGTAGGAGAACGTGCCTCTGGAGCCGACCTACTGTTACCTGGTCCCAGAAAGATTCTGGTAGTATCGCAAAACAACTCGGAAGCATCTCAAAAGAAATCTGAAAGATTCTGCGAGCCATCTCGAAGAATTCAGAAAGCAACGCAGAAGGATTCTGGAAGCATCCCAGAAGAAATCAGCAAGCATCTCAGAAGAATGTTGGAGGTGTCCCTGGAGAAATCTGGTAATATCCCTAAAAAAACTCGAGAAATGTCCAAAATGATTCCCAGAAGGAATATGGAGGTGTCCCGAGCCAGAAGAATTCAAGAAGCTTCTCTGATGGATTCTGGAGGCATACCTGAAGGAATCTGGACACATCCCAAAAGGATTCTACAAGATTCCCAGAAGGATTGTGGGAGCGCCCTAAAATAAATCTGGAAGCATCCCAGAATGATTCTTGAAGCAACCTAGAAGAATTTTAAAGGAAACCAGAAAGATTCTAGAAGCATCCCAGAAGGAACTTGAAGGCATCCCAGATGCATTCTGGAAGCATCACAAAAGTATTCTGGAAGCATCCAATAAGGAATCCGGAAGCATATCAGAAGTATTTTGAAAATAACCCAGAAGGATTCTTGACCCAGCCTAGAAGAATTCTGGAAGCATCCCTGAGGGATTCCGGAAGCATTTAGGATTGCCGTTTAGTTACCACCCATTTAGTTTTGGTGAACGTTTGTTTGAATAAATACAACGACATTTGATTTAATAAAACGGAATGTATTCTTTTAAAAATAAACATTGTTGTTTTAATACGAAGAAAATTGTAATTTCAAAAATAAACAGTGTAATTTCAATGCATAAAATTTGTTGTTTCAACAAAACATTTTGTAGAAGTGCTAGTAACCCAGCTGTCAAACTCAAATCCAAATCGCATACAATCTATAAAAGCGTATTATAGGCCGGCAGATAATCCGAAACTTGCGTTGAAACAATACATGATTCATTTAAGATTAGCATTCTTTTCTCTGCGTGTAAAACTAGATCTTTGCAGATTTACTTATCATACTTTCAATATGGGTGTGAATGTAATATAAATGTCTATTAGAGTCAGTCTTCTGTATAACCGTTTATAACGGATGTTCCGGATGGTTCCGAAATCACACACAGATCATAAAATGCAACTGTTATTATCCGGAATGCGATTTACTTCTGGTTTACGGCTTCAAAATAAATATCTGGTGCGAAAGTATTCTTTGATGACAATGATTTTGGTTTCCGTAAGGAGCTCGGGTTGATTCCGGCCCTCTAACTGGGGTAAGGCCTCCGGCCAACGAGACCGCTACCAATCGAGTCAGCACACTTTTTCCAGACGAAAATGGTCTCAGTCGTTGGCAGAACCCATTACTCAGCTGAGAAAATGAATTGGGTCGTGTTTCGCGTCCATTTTTTCCCACTGTGGGGTGGTTTCTGGAGTGAGGCAAGGATTTATACAATCACCGCTATTTACTGCTATTCCTCATCGTAATCGACGAGATCCTGGTAGGTACGATTGATCGTAAACCAAAGCATGGGTTGCTGTGGCAGCCCATTAACATGGAGCACCTACACTTTGAAAAAAATCTTCATTTCTTCTATGTGTCCGGGACATGGATTTTTGCAATGGGGGTAAACAAATGTTTTCCATTAGTGCGACTCATACTTTTGATGAGGCACCATACAGCAACGACTCATACAATTTGGAGCACATATTATTCATGCGCTAATTTCCAAGCGTAATTGGGTATTTTTTTTTTTTAATAATCTTTATTAGTATCTCAATCAATTTTTACATTCTTCAACTTAATCTAGGTGTTCTGTGTATTAAAACACACTATCATCCTAATTTGGTGAAATAAATTGCGTAATTGGGTATTGGTTGCATATACTTTGGATGTGGTTTGGCACATGGATATTTGCTATTAAGTATGATGCAATTTTCCTGAGTGTAAATGACTTCGAATTGGCTGATGACGTTGCTCTCCTACACAGAAAAAAATAATGAGATTTACACGTCATGTACACAGAAAAAAATATTAATGTAAAATTCAGCGAGAAATAATGCACATAAATGGAATGCTAGAGTTAGTGCATATTTACATGATATATCATGTAAAATTACGTTACAATCGTGTAAATTTCCGCTAATAGTCACGTAACCGGTTGGAGTCCACGATGGATGGCGGAAGTTTACACGATGGTAATGTAATTTCACATTATATCTCATGTAAAAATGCACTACCTCTAGCATTCCCTTTATGTGCATGATTTCTAACTGAATTTTAATAACATATTTTTTCTTTACATTATTTTTAGTAATGAAAACTTATTGTTATGATGGTTTACATGATATATCATGTACATTTGTGTTATATGCCATGTATACACTCAGAGTCATGCTGAAATACATGACATATAATGGAAATTCACAGGATATTTTATTGATTTTACATGATATGTCATGTAAATTTCTGTGCATCATATGTCACAGAATTTTACACTATTTTTTCGATCTGTGTATCTTAACGGCGCTCTGATATGCAGAGTTAGATCAATGATCTTACAATCGCTCCTCGGCGGCAGGTCTTACCATCGAAATCAACAAGGCCAAATCGTTGGATGTAAACACGGTTAACCCTTTACGGTAGTTGGGCAAGTAGTAGAGAATGTTGAAAGTTTTCAATGTCTTGGTAGCCGAATGGCGACTAATGGCGGCACCAAGATCGACATAGGTGCACGGATCAAGAAGGTGAGAACTGTTTTTGCGAATTTAAGAAATGTATGGAAAAACAACCAGATTAGTTGACGTTCCTAAATCCAAATTTCCAACTCCAACGTTAAATCTGTGCTGCTGTACGCCAGTGAAGCTTGGTGTGTATCAGCGGAGCACACTCAACGGATGCAGGTCTTCATCAAAGATGCGTGGTATATAATTAGTGCATGGTGGCCTCACGATCTCCAACGTGGAATTACAAAAGTCGATAGCGACAGAAATTCGGGAACGAAAGTGAAGATGGATCGGCCATACTCTATGCAGGGGCGGGAATAAAATCTGCAAACATGCTTTAGATTGGAACCCAGCAGAACATCGCAGCAGAGGTAGACCTGGAGGCTCATGGCGGTGCAGCCTCAATAAGGAAATAAAGGAAATCAACAGAAATTTTATCTGGCCACAGGTCAAGGCGATTGTGGGCAATCGTACAGGATGGAAATCTTTCAAATCGGCCCTCTGCACCACCATGGGTGCTCAGGACTGAAAGTAAAGTAAGAAAGTTTAAGCTCAATAACATACTCTTAAAAAACCGACGAATTGTTGATGATGAGCAAAAGTTGAAGCAAATGGAAACTCAACCTGTTGTAATTCCATTTCCAGTGCATGGACTGAGGATGTATTGTTTATTATTCCTCACATCATTGTTGTCCCTGGCATTCGGTGAAACGAACAATACGTACCTGAAAATAGAAAAAGAATAAACTATTAAATTCTACACGATAATGCACGTGTGAAAGTTTGTTCCTTATACATATTATAAACAAAACGTCATGGAGATTACAAATTGTTTTGACTGCGAATTTATGGTATCATTTTTAATGTTTGTCACGTTACGCAAAAGCATAACATCAAGAGTGCGAAACAATGGCAGCACTGTAAACTCTCCAAAAACCGATAGTGCAGAATTGGTCAATTGACCTCCAATGATTATATGTCTCTCGAGAAGCAAGATTTAAATTATGTTTAATTCTCGTGTGTTTAGCAACACTCGCTATGTCCAAAGGTAGTTATTATGAAAAATAAATGTACCCCAAATAATATTCCCTTCTTGAAACCACTGGAAGTCAACAAATCGCTGCACCAGTCTAGTGCGTGGGTGGCTGGGTGGTCGAGGGGAGGGTGCGTATGTCTGTGTATGCGCCCTGTATTTGTGCGTGAGTTCGTGCGTAGTGGTGCATGACGAAATGCGTTGTAGCGATAACAGCAAAACCGACGACCGACCGACCATCGCACCCCAACGAACACCCTGCACCTCGAGAACGCGGTATGAGTGAGTGCTTTCCAACCAAGCAACCATCCAACCATCCACCCCTTTCCTCGCTGGCAGTATGTGTCTTCGCCACCCACCACGAAGTAGGTACGGCGCGCGGGCGGTAGTGGAAGGCAAGGATCGCAACCTGATTTTTCTGTCCTCCTACCGCGCGCGTGTCGCAACCCACCACCACACCCCCTAGCGACCTCGGGGTTTTCTCGTCGTCTCTATGACTTCATTACGCTACGGTAGTCATTAAATAAATTAGCAAAGTTAAATTGAGAGGGAGATGTGGTGATCCTATCTCCTCCGCCGTCGTCGTCGGCGCAATCGGAATCGTCACAAATCGCATCCCTTTGGCAAATCCATCAACTTTTCCGAGTTGGCCGACCGACGGAGGTGTGGAGCGCGTGTGTGCGCTTGCAAGGGATTTGAACCGACTTGTCAGTTGAAATCGGCAAAGCTTTGGTTCGTTTTTGTTTTGTTTGTTTTTCCCACTCTGAGTTCTTCGTCGGGGAAAACATTATCTGGGGCCAAGATGTTTAACCACCGATTTTCTCCAATGGCGTGAAGAGAGAATGTGGCGATGGGGGTTGAGCTCTGCAATATGCTTGAACAAATACTTTATGATTCGCGTAACTTGATTTACTTTAAATTCATTTTGATAAAAAAGGGATATTGGTTGCAGTTAAAAATAAATTAAAAATGGAAACTTCAACAAATAATGACCATTAGAAAAAGCTTTTTATTTTCTTTTCTTACGCAACGTCCCCAATGAAAAAGAGTCTACGTTTAGCGTTCCATATTAACTGAGAGTTTATTTTGTCAATTCACCGTTATTATGGGACAGGAACGAAATTATTGAATGCGTAAAGAAATCGATAATGTATCTATTTCGAAATTTTTTTGGACCGAACGGGAATCGAACCTACCACTCTTAAAGCGAACCTGTTCAATAGCCCCAAATGTGCTCCAAAACTCACCGATTACGAAACACACACACAAAAAAAATCAAACAGATTGAGCAAATTTCAATCCAATCTGGGAAAAGAGTTGTTCCCGTCGCCGCACAGCCTAAACTGATGAGTTTCGAGAATTGATTGCGGCCAAAAGTGTTATGTAATCGCTTTTGATTTGTTTTGAATGACACATCGGGTATGCCGGTGCTCTCTTCACTTTTTCAGGAATTTTAGATTTTATTTTCTATGGTTTGACTCGCTCACTGATGTACACGCAGTGTGAAGTACGTAGAACCTGAAGTGGGTTGTTTGGTAAACAAGAAGACAAACATTAGGTAGGTATCATCGCATGGGGACCAGCATTGCCGGTCCAAAACAACTAAATCATCATCGGAAGAGTTTTTCCATGAAATGCGCGTTTGATGGAAGAATCGTTTATAGGAAACCCGTTTTCCGTCGTCGTCAGACAAACGAAGGGTGGGCTTCCGACGTAAACGGTAGACATGATGCCTAATTAGACTTCGATTTCTTGGAAATGTGGATCTTTTAGATGATGGCTTTTGAAGATAGGTAAACTTATGTTTAAATTTAGATTTTAGAGTTTTGCAATGTTTCATGATTATCTGGAAATTAAATTTATAAATATAAGTGAACATACAATTAAGTCTTCGTTAGCGACATACCTCTCATCCATCAATTTTCATCAGTTTTCTACAGAAAGCTTGCTTAAGTAGCTCCAAAATCTTTTTCACGAATGTATTTTATATACGGAAAATGATGGATGAAAATGCCATTAACAATATGACAGTAACACAAGTTACTAAATAAAACGAAAGTCGTGAACTTCTTTCAACGACCAAAGTTTTTGAAGTACAATTTAGCACTGATTTCGAAACCGTGCTTCAAAAAATTTTAAGTAGAGCGATTTTTGAGTTTTAGCTCAATATCAAGTTTTACAATTTTTAAAAATATGGAATTTACTAAAATTCAAATATCTTGCGTTTTGTTCAACCAATTACAAATCTTTTGTCATAAATTAAAAGCTGAATACAATACCATTCGATCATCTGAATGCAGGTTTTGCATCAGATTGATGAAATTCAATATATTGGAGAGTTTTAGGGACGATCTCCTTAAATTTTAGCCAAATTTCCAAAAATATATGAAGAAATGTATTTTTTTTCAATAAGAATAAAACAATATAAAAATTCTTTCTCAACGTTTATTTGACATATCATATGTAGGCGAGATACAGTAAAAAATCAACTCAATCGGAGCATTGACTACGGTGAATTAGATGTGTGAAGTGAGTGACGTTGCTTAAAAATAGAATAAAAATCGATTTCAAATCATCACCCTTGTATGAAAAGTCGAAAAAATTTCCGCTCTTCTGTATTTTTTCCCTTCGCGTTTTCGAAATCAGGGCATGATTCTACACCAAAAATGATCATCAGCTTACCGAGTTCAAAAATGCTGTAAACTAGTGTAATTATTGTGTAAAGTTTTACTCGAAAAAAAAAAGTTCCTCCTGGAAAAACTTTATACCAAATTTTAAAAGTTTCGAAACGAACTCTTGTAAGAAATAAAAAGAAAACTCCTTGAATATTTTCGAATAAAAAGAAAACTCCTTGAATATTCCTGGAGAAATTTCCCTATGAAATACCGAAGTTAAAAAGGAACATCTGAAAAAAAAAATCCACTAAAACCACAGCTGCAAAGGCGTGAAAACTCGGCATAGTCAAGGACCTTTAGTTCAACTGCACACTATGGCCCTCCGGAAAGTAGGGGGTTGTTGTCCGGCCCTACGAGCCAGCCGTTAAAAACCATTGTAAAGGACAATCAGCAATAAACCTTGCGATTGATAACTCGGTACGCGGAACTGCCGCTCTCTAAATTCCATTGGTAGCACCAGCATACTCGCCGATCTACTGAAGGATCGCGGGTTCGGCATCGTAGCGCTGCACAGTGGAGTACCTAACACATCAAAACTGATCAAAATTATATCAACGTATTTTCCCAACCCAAATGCAACTCAAATTAGAAATGAAACGTATTTCATAGTTTTCAATGAATTTTAAAACAATAAATTCGCCTAGCAGTGAGAAACAACCAACCTAACCGACTTCAACAAGACTTTTTTTTAATAATACAACAATTCCATAGAAAATCGATATACACAGCTAATTGCGTTCGGTAATTTTTACCGAAATCTCAACCGCTGAGCGTTCGGTAATGGATTTTAAACGAAATTCTGTAAAAAACTTACAAAATTCGGTAAAATGTTATCGTTTATCTGTCAAACTCTAACGAACTTCGGTAAAAGTTGCTACCACACAACACAAACTTAACGGTTGAGATTTCGGTGAAACATTACCGAAGTCGGTGATTTTTTCTAACTGTGTAGTGTGTCTCCGAACATCGTGATACTTGGTGGTTTTGTAGTTTATCAAAAATAATTAGACCCGTTTTTTTGTACATATTTCCTAATTAGGGTGACCAATTTTATGATAGTAGAAATCAAGATTTTTCAAAACGAAACTTTTCCAAAAAATCACAGCTTTTGAACCAGTTGACCGATTTTAAACTTTTTTTTTGCTTGAAAGCTGTTGAATTTTAGTTTCCAGCAAAAATGCGTCCGGAAGGCCAAATAGTGTTTTTAGGCAAATAATATTATTATCACGATTTTATCAAAGTGTTGTAATTTTTGAAACCGGAAACATCCGGAAGGAAAGGAAAGAGGAACACTAGTTTTATCATACACTAAAATAAGATTTCCCGGAAACAGCCGGAAAATCAATTTATTTCCTTTTGAATGTACGGTAAAAGATTCCATCAAATATTTTTTTCCTCAATATTTTTTATATATTGTGTGGAAACTTAACGTCAATTTGTTTGGGTTTCAAATAAACAGAATAACAATAGGGGGATTCACTTAACGGCGTAAACTGCTTATTAAAGTTTATTTTGATTAAACGTCGCGATCACCAAGGCTATCTTTGATTATTTCATTCGCAAAATCATGAAACATTTCAAATAAGCAGTAAGTCATGGCTTACGCAGCAATTTAATCTGTTTAGTGAGTACCCTTAATATTAACCTTCTTTAACAAACTGTATCGTTTAATTGATTGACAATCAATTTTATTCACTTTATACGGTCAAAACTTGCACGCGCTGTGAGTTATATCAAAGAAAACGGCTAAAATTCAGCTTTACTAAACCTCTTCTGATAAGCGTAAACAGAACATTTGGACACAGTTTAGCTGTCAAACGATTACACGAAAACTACACTTGGCCAAAACACAACGGAAAACAAAATTGATTAATTTTGAATTTTTCCACTTATGATCAGGTTTCGATATGATTTACTCCAATGTGCGCTGCAGGAGGTATGTTGGACAGGATACATGGTGTGAACGTTTAGAAGTAATCATACCGTCTACCAGAACTTGTAACAGTATAGCGGGCAATGATCTGTGCGTTCGCGCGTAAGCAACCAACGAATGCTTTAACAGTACGGGTCAATTTAAAAGCGATAGCGAAGCTAACGCTACCTTAGCCAGGACCCATCTAGAGCGATCGGTGATCATTCACCGTGTATAACAGTTATACTGTTATGACTTTTATTTTGATTTTCTCCTCATCACATCAGCCAAACTGATGAGCCTCATCAGATGGAAAACGTCATGATAATCTGTCCCGCGAGTTTTCCTCCTGAGTCATTTTCAACAACCTGTTCTCTTTGAACTTTGGACGTCATAGGAAACAGTTGATTTAAACAGTTGATAAAACAGTATAATTTATAGTGGAAAACTAGCCAGAAGAGGATGTTTTATAAGTAATAAAAGGTAGGATGTGCAAGCGATTAATTCTATTTGTGGCATGCAGCTAATTTCTTCTGTTATTTGAAGGCTGCGCCTTTCAGTTTCGATTAGGGTGAAGATAAGTGAACGGTCGAATAACCCGACACCACGTGGTGACCCGCTGGCATTCCGTCGGCGCCGTCGAGCCGATTCCCGACCAAGCAAAGCATCGCTGGCGATCCGCTGGCAATCCGTCGGCACCGTCAAGCCAGATTTCCGACCACTCGAACCGGCCATCCGCTGCTGGTAACCCGCTGGCATTCCGTCGGCGCTATCAAGCCGACTTCCGACCAAACAATCCGGCCATCCGTCGCTGGTGATTCGCCGGCAATCCGTCAGTACAGTCAAGCCAACTTCCGACCAAGCTAACCGGCCATTCGTCGCTGGTGTTTCACCGGCAATCCGTCGGCACAGTCGAGAGCCAACTTTCGACCAAGCAGACCGGCCTATCGCCGCTGGTGATCCACTGGCAATCCGTCAGAAATCCGGCGCCCATCCGTCGGCACCATCAAGTCACCTTCCGACACGTCGAGACGCCGTTCCGCCGCTAGCTATCCGCTGGCCCAGTTACGCCGTAGAGTCGCCCAAGGATAGTGAGTCCGGGCAAACCATCGGCCAACCAAAGCCACTGTAGCCGCCATCGCATCAACCACTTCGTCACGTGAGTCGAATCATTAGTATTAATTTGATAGAGCATAGTAGCTACTAGTTTATAACTTTTATATTTACAATATTCTGTGTGCGCGCACAATAAGCTAGGGAGAGAAAAGGTCAAGTAATGAATATAAGCTGAAACACTAGCCCCCAATAGTTTTGTTAACGAAATCCAAATTTCTTGATACGGTTGTTCGTTTGATTCCTTTTGAGTTTCTTTTGTGGAATGGATCGTCCCAAAACCCGCCCTGAGTGAGGTAGTCGGGCAATTTACTAAAAAAACGCGGTTCCGCATCACATTTATTAAGTGTGTTGGCGCATAAGTGGGACTTGTATACTTTTACGGGGTTTGGAAATCGGTCGCAACTGAAGGGTAGCTGCGCTAAGCCTGGACCTAGTTCGTCTCGTTTGCGATATAACGCTAGCGCACTACAAAGGTTGCCCCTAACCGTGACAGTAACCCTCGGTCGAAGCAAATTCTGGTTAGCATTTTTGTATCGTGTGAGGTTTATCCTGTTACAAACTGCGACAACACACGCGATATGGGAACACTTTTAATCGTGATAGGTGATATGCAGAGGCGAGTGATCAGTTAGTGGCCGATCGACGAAAGAATGTGCAGGTTGAGGATCAAGGGCCGATTCATCGACTTCAGCAGAATAAACGTACACAGCCCACACTCCGGCAACACTGATGATGACAAGGACGCATTTTACGAGTAGCTCGAACGCGAGTACGACCGCTGCCCAAGTCACGACGTCAAGATCATCATAGGAGATCTAAACGCTCAGGTAGGCCTGGAGGAGGAATTCAGACCGACGATTGGAAAGTTCAGCGCCCACCAGCAGACGAGCGAAAACGGCCTAGGGCTCATTGGTTTCGCCGCCTCCAAAACCATAGCCATACATAGCACCTTCTTCCAACACGGTCTCCCGTATAGTTACTCCTGGAGATCACCACAGCAGACGGAATCGCAAGTAGACCACATTCTGATGGACGGACGGCACTTCTTCGACATTATTGACGTCAGGACCTATCGTGGCGCCAACATCGACTCCGACCACTACCTAGGCATCGTGCACAAATTACGTAACGCTATAGGGGGAGATGGGGAGTCTAACTTAGCGTTACAAACCATACAAAATTTGTTTGGTTTTCATACAAAAAGCTTTACAAGGGGGAGGGGGAGTATGAAACCGCCGATTTAGCGTTACGTAATTTGTGTAGCATGCTATAATGATGGTCAAACTGCGCCCAAAACACTCCGTCATCACCAATAAACGGTACCGGTGACCGCCACGGTACAACCTGGAGCGACCTAAATAACCTGATTTAACCTCAGCATACGCGCAGAATCTCGAGGCCGCGTTGCCCGACGAGGGCGTGCTCAATGAGCCCCTATAGAGGACTGCTGGAATGCAGTGAAAGCAGCCATCAACGACGCTGCCGAGAGCAATGAATGCTTTGACGAAGAATGCAGAACGGTTTTGGACGAGAAGAACGCAGCGCGGGCGGTAATGCTGCAGCAAGGGATCCGACGGAACGTGGAACGTTACCAACAGAAGTGGAAACAGCAGACCCAGCTTTTTCGGTAGATAAAGTGCCACCTGGAAGAAGCGGAGTACGAAGCAATGGAACTGCTATGCCATTCCCAAGAAACATGGGAGTTCTACCAGAAGCTCAACTCATCTCGCAACGGCTCAGTGCCGCGAGCCGAAATATGCAGGGATAAGGACGGAGGCCTCTTGACAAACGGACGTTGGGTGATCGAAAAGTGGAAGGACCGATCAGCACCTGAGTGGGGTGGAGATAGTATTATTTTTTAATTTTTATTTCTGTGTATTTTAACTAATGCTAAATCTACACTTCGTGGATATATAAGGAACGGGAGATCTCGGCAACGGAGGAAACGACGACGCCAGTGCAGCGGAGGACGAAAATAAACCAACTCCCACGCTGAGGGAAGTTAAGGATGCCATTCCCCAGCTTAAAATCAACGAAGCAGCTGGTGAGGATGGCATCGCAGCTGAAAATATCAAGATGGGCTCAGAAAAGTTGGCCACCTGTCTGCATTGATTGATAGTCAGGATCTAGGAAATCGAAAATCTACCGGAGGAGTGGAAGGAAGAGGTTTCTGCTCAATAACAAGAAAGGCGATCATTTCGAATGTGAGAACTTCAGAGTATTAACTATTTTGAATGCTGCCTATAAAGTGCTATCCCAGATTATCTTCCGATGTATGTTACCTAAAACGAATGAGTTCGTAGCAAGTTATCAAGCCGGCTTCATCGACGGCCGATCGACAACCGACCAGATCTTTACTGTACGGCAAATCCTCTAGAAATGCCGTGAATACCAGGTCCCAACGCATCATCTGTTCATCGACTTCTAAGCGGTATACGACAGTATCGACCGCAATGAGCTAAGGAGAATCATGGACGAAGACGGATTTCCTGGGAAGCTAACTAGACTGATTAAAGCAAAGATGGACGGTGTGCAAAACTGCGTAAGGGTTTCGGGTGAACTATCCATTCATTCGAATCTCGTCGAGGACTGCAACAAGGTGACGAACTCCCATGCCTACTCTTCAATATCGCTCTGGAAGGTGTGATGCGACTATAAGGGCTCAACAGCATATGTGTGCTTTGCGGACAACATCGACATTATCGCCAGAACATTTGGAACGGTGGCAGAGCTGTACACCCGCCTAAAATGCAAAGCATCAAAGGTCGGGCTATTAGTGAATGCTTCAAAAACAAAGTACATGCTGGTAGGTAGAATCGAACACGACCAAGTCCGTCTGGGTAGAAATGTTACGATAGACGGGGATACCTTAGAGGTGGTAGAGGAGTTCATCTACTGACGGCTGACAACAATTTGAGTCTAGATTTGAGTCGTGAAATTCGAAGGCGCTTCATCAGTGGAAGTCAGGCCTACTACGGGCTCCAGAAGAAGCTGTAGTCTAAAAAGATTCACTCACGCACCAAATGCACTATGTGAAAGTTGAGTAGATATCCACCATAGCAGGTGTCGATAAAAGTGTAGGCGAGCAAATCCCAAAAAGTTCAGCTAAAAGCGAAGCAAAAATAAGCTTAAAAGCTAAGGGAACAGTTTATACCACTACAGCGTCTGCAAACCGAAGGTGGCGCCATCCAAATTCCGTTGGATAAAGTTTCATGGGCTTGCATGGATTCTAGCAAGAAAGCAAGCCTTTAATCCCCTGAAAAAGATTTAAAATAAACCGAAGCCGTCGGAAGTTGAGGCAAACCCTTGATGTTTTCGGTGTAGAAAACTGCACTAGCCCATCTTCGAAGCAATATGTCTAGTAGCTCTGAGGAAACAATAGGCTTGGCAGCAGCGACACAGTTTTAGGGTTAGGTCTGAAAAGTCGGTTCCTTCTTCTACGTTGACGTCGAAGATGGTCTCAGTCCACACTACCTGAATTTTGTATTTCCTTTAGGTGTCTGTTGAATAGATTTACGTAAATCTCTTGGGAACATCTTCAAACCAACTCCTGGAGAAGTTTTTGAAGAAATTGGGTTCTTTTTAGATTTTTTAGATGAATTTTCAAATGAACTCTATCGAAGTCCTTCAATTTTATGCTTCCGGAAACCAGAACCACTTCACCAATTTTTTACAAACTGTGACTATCACCCGAATCACCTTTGCTCCAAGTTTGGAGTTGGATGCGGTACAATGCATCATATTACACTACATTTCGTGCATTGTACTAAGTTTATGGAGATGCCCTGGAAGCAGGAAAAGATGCACAGTCAAGCCCATGCACAAGGGAGGGGTTTTGGGGGTTAAACCCCTCCCATTGCCGATGTTCCATAAACTATGCGCCCGTCCGCATAGTCCGGAAAAAACCCTTACCTTGTCGCCTTTTCAGTGCACGGGTTATAGATTGATAGTTTCCTTCATTTTAGAGAAATACCTATGATAAGTGAATGTAAGGTTTGCATCATCAAAATCAAACTCCTTCTTCGCTTATTATCTGTTTAGGTAGGCTCCTTCATTAGCATTAATAAGGGTTTTCGAGCACCACGAAAGCAAACGCCATGTATAATAAAAACATATTAACCTTGTCACATCAAAAGATATGCGTCCTCAATGGTCCCATTCAAGTATCCCCACAGTCACCAAGCTGGTGTTATCGTCAATTTGTCCTGGATAACTATCCAAACACCATCGCGATCCAGAAAACGAAAGATGAAAAACGAACCCCAATGAGCAAACTCCTCATCGTCCTCGTTGCCTCTATTCATCCATGACGAGGATAATATTTCTAGCTCACACGTCGGCAGTCGGACGGGTGACTGTGGATGGCCTTTGTCCGTTACCATCGCAGCCCGTGTGTTTGTCACATCTTGGACAAAGTTTCGGCTTGAGTTGGTTTCGTTGTGACACTTCCTATCGATAGCAAGACGGTCGGTGCTGAAGCAGAAGATAACGGCGGCGACGGTCCAGACGCAGCCCAAGCCCAACTCGGCCGAAACCATATCGCTCACGGAAATCTTCAACAGCTCCGGACAAATAATAATGAGCGGCCTGGCGAAAAATACATAAAGCAAACCAGCCGCCTCGACTGGCACCAACAAGTTTTCCTTCTCTGGAGGTTTTCTTCTTTTCCCTTTTTTCTGAATCCGTGAGCAGCCAACGAGGAAGATATATCAGAATCTTATCATCTGAAAATGATCTAGAAATGTCATAATAATTTCATCAAAGCGTGAAATAAGAAATTTTATTCCAAAGGACGACGACTCCGGCTGTAGAGAGTCACCGCTGGATGCCTACATAGAGCCGCAGTCGGACGGTGCGCCTGGGATCTTCTTCAGCCGGAAAACTTTTTTTGTGCTTTGACGATTTTGGTGGCATTATTCGTTGCGCTTATTTTTTATTGTGCTTGTTATGATTCAACGCTTTTGTTTTCCTTTTTTTTCGACGTGGTTCCACCGTTAGTCCGAGTCGGAGTTATGAATGCCTCGTTGCCTCTTTATTATACGCGTCTTATCGAGCCAGGATCTACGATAAAGCAGAGGTTTTCCTTTTGGCGGAACTGATGCTGCTCAACTGTTTTGGGGATTTTTTGGTTTTCATAAATATTTTATACTTACAGAGATGGTTGTCATGGGAAGTAGAGTAAGTTATGACATCGCTCTAATAATGAGTTTGATGGATGAGTGCCATTTTTGCGGGTCGTGATTGATGTCGTTGAGAAATCGCAATATACAGTGTAGTCTTTCGATGCAGCTTCCAAGCTCAGAAATGCCTTTGATTCCTCAAAGGAATTTCCTCTAAACCATGCATGAATTATCTTTTCTAATGTCATCAATGTATCAATGTGGTCAATATTATGTTTTCGAGCGACGCGTGCTAAGGATGATTTTTGGTGGTGTGCAGGAGCATGATGTTTAGCGGCCATAGATGAACCATGAGCTGGCTGCGCTCTACGGCACACCTAGAATCCGCAAGGTGGACAGAACTGGAAGAATTCATGGCAGGACATGTTTAGGCATGCTGGAGAACAAACCTGCAAAATGGACGTACGTCACGGTTTGGCCAGCTTTTTTAACAAGGAAAATAGCACGTT
Organism: Aedes albopictus; assembly: GCF_035046485.1. Lineage (NCBI taxonomy): Eukaryota > Metazoa > Arthropoda > Insecta > Diptera > Culicidae > Aedes > Aedes albopictus. The sequence goes on along the minus strand of NC_085137.1, from coordinate 301,356,880 downwards.
GCACTCAACATTACCATTTTATAATCAAAACAAGTTCAGTTATTGTATTTTGGCATCATGGGGTCTGAGACCATTTGGGCAGGAGCACCTATTGTGGGCACTTGCTACTGTAACTTAGTCAACTTTCTATCAATTGATTTGATTTATAGAACACGATAAGATACGCACAGTATCTAGCAATGTACAAAAAATCATATCAATTAGTTTGAAATTGACTGAGTTATAGCAGCAAACGCCCAAAATAGGTGCTTCTTCCCAAATTATCCCAGACCCTATATTTATAAATAGCAGGACGATATCTCGTCGAACTTTTGAAAACGTCAAAATATTTTCGAATAAATTACACATTTCTACTTCCTTTGAGCCTAACGTAGGTAGTATAACGCTGTCCAATTGTTTAAACCATTGCCGTTTCAAGATGCTGAGGGACTCTTCTTCTTAGTTACGACTGACTGGGACCAAACAAACGTCAATCGTTGCCTTTTGAAATGGTCAGGTAGACATCTTCAAATAGGTGCTGAAATCACTTCATTAATGAATTCTCGTCACAATATGGAAAACATACTAAATTTACGTCTTCTTTCCACAGATGCCCTTAGAAGATTTCTCCATGAACACTTGAGGGCCGTTCATTAACCAGCAAGAGTTTTAGGGGAACAAGGGGCCCCCGTCTAGCCACAGTCTGCGTTTCATACCAATTTTCAATTTTTTGTATGAACGAAAGCCTACGAGGAGGAATTTCCCGTAACGTGGGTAGATCACCTTGGCTTGAAAGCGGACAATAGGACTGTATTACCTACGAATTTGTGCAACTCTCTTAAGGCTAATGCTAATGCAAACGAAAGTCTACGAGGAGGAACGGAGAGGTCTAGGTAGCTTATGAACGGTCCCTTGTTGAAATTGTTACGCTTCGGAATGTTGGCTTTGCAGTCTTTTGGGGAATCGAAAACACTAGTTTATGATTTTTCCCGACGTTTCGGTCCGTATGGGACCTTTTTCAAGGGTTCAATCGGTCAAGGTTTCCTAGCCAAGATGGCTTTGCTAAACTCAAAAATGTCATGCGGAAGTTTTGGTATAGATTGAGTCCGTTCGGTTTTCGACCGTCATGATGCGGATAATCTCCTACCTATCGGGCGGTCTAGAATTCGGTCTCTGTTTTTGGAATCTTCCACCATTGCCATCTTGACTAGGAAACCTTGACCGATTGAACCCTTGAAAAAGGTCCCATACGGACCGAAACGTCGGGAAAAATCATAAACTAGTGTTTTCGATTCCCCAAAAGACTGCAAAGCCAACATTCCGAAGCAAAATCATCCCAGTCGCATCCCAACCATGAAATTGTTACGGAAATTTATGCTGAGGTTTATGCAGTAGATTTCTGATGGATAGCTTCAGGAATTGCTGCCAGGAAGAATCCAGAGATATCACAATGATCCCGATGAAATTGAAATATCTGCAGCTTAACATACTTACCTAACCAGTCAGATAAAGGCCTGAATGTCCAGCTCGTTGTATATTCGCCTTCTCCAAATCCCTTATTCCATCTGCACTTCGCCGTACCTGGTACGCAACACCTTCCGGTCGAACACTCCAAGTGCGCGTTGAACCTCTGCACGTAGAGTCCATGTTTTGTGCCCATAGAGGACGACCGGTCTAATCAGCGTGTTGTAGATAGTTAACTTCTTGTGACGGCAAACTTTGATCGATCGATCCTTCCACAATGCTTCTCTGAATATCTCTGATGGTGTCGTTCTCGGCGGTCATCAGTGCGGCCATGTACACGAATCCTTCAACAGCCTCGATTTCATCACCGACTATAGAATTTCGGAGTGGTGGGCGCGGTTATTCCTCCCTAGAGCCCTTTGCCATCATGTACCTTGTCTTCGACATATTAATGACTAATCCGATTCGGCAGGATTCATTCTTCAGTCGGATGTACGATTCCGCCACCATCTCAAATTTACGAGCTATAATATCAATATTATCGGCGAAACCAATCAGCTGAACAGAATTCGTAAAAATCGTTCTACTTGTGTTTGTCCCCGCTCTCCTTATTACACCTTCTAACGCAATGTTGAACAGCAAGCTCGTAAGACCATCATCGCCTTGCCTTAACCCTCTGCGTGATTCGAATGGACTCGAGAGTGTCCCTGACACTCGAACTACACACATCACTCGATCCATCGTCGCCTTGATCAATCGTATCAGTTTATCCGGGAATCAGTATTCGTGCATAATCTGCCATAGCTGTTCTCGGTCGATTGTATCATACGCCGATTTGAAATCGATGAACAAGTGATGTGTGGGCACGTTGTATTCGCGGCATTTTTGCAACACCTGGTGGATGGCGAACATCTGGTTCGTTGTACCATGTTCACCCATGAATTCTGCCTGATATTGCCCCATGAACTCTCTTGCAATTGGTGATAAACGGCAGCATAAAAATTGAGAGAGTACCTTGTAGGCAGCGCTCAGTAGTGTGATCGTAAGGTAGTTCCCGCAATCCACCTTGTCGCCCTTTTTGTAGATGGGACACACGATACCTTCCATCCATTCCTCCGGTAATACTTCCTCCTCCCAAATCTTGGTAATGACCCAGTGCTTCGCCACCGTATTTTAGAAGCTCGCTTGGTAGTTGATCTGCTCCAGCGGCTTTGTTGTTTTTTAACCGGCCAACCTCCTGCTCAACCTCTTGGAGGTCAGGGGCCGGAAGTCTTTCGTCCTGTGCACATACACCTAGATCTGTTACCACGCCACCTTCGGTACTTGCAACATCGCCATTGAGGTGCTCATCGTAATGCTGCCGCCACCTCTCGACCACCTCACGCTCGCTCGTGAGAATATTCCCGTGATTTTCTCGGCACATGTCGGCTTGTGGCACAAAGCCTCTGAGCGAGCGGTTCAGCTTTTCGTAGAACTTTCGAGTGTCCTTAGCGCGGTACAGCTCTTCCATCGCTTCGCAATCTCGTTCTTCCTGCTGGCGCTTCCTCATACGGATGACTGAGTTCTGCCTCTTCCGCGTCTGTCTGTAACGTGCCTCATCCCGAGCAGGAATGAATAACTGACACATAACTCGTACATACTAAAGTCAGGTATCATACCAAGACAAGGTATTGTGCAGTTATCCAGGTATTGAAAATAACTTATTTTGGTATTTTGTAGGTACATATTGGTAAAATACCTCAACGAGTTATTGGTTTGGTGTTGGGGACTGCTTCAGGTATTATGCAATTATGGAAAAATCGCTATTTGTATGGAATAACCGCCGATTATTATTTAGGTTTTGTCATACTTGATGTCATTATTCGCCTGTTATGCACAGAATACACACCAGTTATTATTTTATGTATTTTACCTCTTATGCAGGACTACTTGATACCTTATTCAGGTTGTAGGTATTCGGTTTTCCATACCTGAATAAGGTATTCTTCAGCTATTTTCTCCTGCTCAGGATTCGCTCTCGTACGGTGTTGCAGCATTCTCGCCCATGCTGCATTCTTGCCGATTGTATCTAGTCGTATTTTCTCCAAGGTTATTCGTAAAAAGGATTTTTACTGGTAGCTTATTGGACCTACACCAATACTCCTGTCTAGCCAGAGGGCCATGATACCAGTTCTGTTAAGCGTCCCAACTAACACTGGAACGACCACGCTGATGCGGCTACCACATTGGATCTAGCTGGGCAAGATGCAGCGTTTCTTACTCAGCCGCTGCACAGTGGGAAAAAACCGACCCAAAAAGGCACCTAATTATTGCGGCTGATTGCGATCTTTGAAGCCCATCTTTTCCGAATGGAAAAATGCCTAGGAATCGATTGGTGATAGTTTCATTCACCGGAATTGGGTGTAAGTGTCCATTTTGCCCCATTTTCCCCTAAAAAACACTGTTTTTCTGAATTAAATAATGGTTTCAACTGATTGCGGCTAACCAACCAATTTTTTATTGATGTAGAATTGACAGGTGCATTTTTTGGAGCATACCTCGATCTGTGTCTTTGACTGGAAGTGCTCATTTTGCCTCATTTTCCCCTAAAAATACTGTTTTTCTGGATGAAAAATAGTTTCAACTGATTGCGGCTAACCAACCATTTTTTTCTTGATGTAGAATTTACAGGTGCATTCTATGGGACACACCTTGATTTGTGTCATTGAATGAAAGTGCCCGTTTTGCCTCATTTTCCCCTAAAATACAGTTATTCTGAATTGAAAAATAGTTTCAACTGGTTGCGGCCAACCAACCAATTTTTACCTGATGTAGAATTAACCAGCACATACTTTGGGGTGCACCTCGATATATGTCATTGACTGGAAGTGCCCATTTTGCCTCATTTTCCCCTAAAAATACTGTGTTTTTCTGAATTAAAAAATAGTATCAACTGATTGCGGCTTACCTACCATTTTTTCTTGATGTAGAATTGACAGGTGCATTTCTTGAGGCACACCTCTTCCCGTGTCCTTGACTGGAAGTGCTCATTTTGCACAATTTTCCCCTATAAAAACTGTTTTTCTGGATTAAAAAATAGTTTTAACTGATTGCGGCTAACCAACCAATTTTTACCTGATGTAGAATCAACCGGCGCATGCTTTGGGGCACACCTTGATCTGTGTCGTTGACTGGAAGCACCCATTTTGCCCCATTTTCCCCTAAACATACTATTTTTCTTAATTATACAATTGTATCAACTGATTGCGGCTAATCAATCAATTTTTACTTGATGTAGAATTAACCGGCACATACTTTAAGGTGCACCTCGTTCTGTGTCTTTGTGTGGTAGTGCCCATTTTGCTCTATTTTCCCCTAAACTACGGATTTTCTGGATAACACCTCGCGGATGGGATACACCTCGCGCTATGCGTTAGTCTGAAATTGCCCGTTTAACCAATTTTCCCCTAATTAGTTCCAACTAATTGCGGTTCACCAAGCATTTTTTTCCTAATGTGAAATTAATCGATGCATTATGACTACCCAGGTAACCACTAAGCACTGATATAAGTGCCAACAGGCTCTAAAGAAGGTTTTCAAATGTTTATAGGCCTTGTAAGTCGTAAGCATTGAAATAAGCCGTATATGGGTATATAACGCTATCTTTTAGTGCTTGTTAGCCCTGTGCTTTCAAGCCTAGTTAGACAGCTGTCAGTGCTGTTGAACGGCTTGTCTAACATGACATTTGACATGACATCCACACCAATCAAAATAAATTTTAATCAAACCATAACTCTCGCCAAAACTAAAATTGTGAAAGCAAATCTAACATAGAAGAAATGTTCAGGAATTGAAAAAAGTTATTGACAAGCGGCAGCATGTAGTGCACCATGGATTTGATTTTATCTGAAATCGAGATGGATCCCCTTCAAATTTCCAGATGATTCATCTGATTTAGCAATATCTTTTCCTTTATAGAACCAACGAGCTCTCAGTTTGTTCTAGTAGATTACTCCTGATATTTCGCTCGCTGTCCTACCTTGATACCGAAAACAACCCAAATTTATCATCACTTGTATCGATCGAATCTGGCTTCGGATCCGATCGTCTTTGTACCTGATTTAGGATCCCTCTGCTACTCCTGGATGGAAAAATCAACAATGCATCGCCTCTTTGCTTCAAATACCATTCTGAGCGTATGAAGTTCACGATGCATTTGTGGAGTATATGGTTAACACGTAGAAAATCAACGCAGGAACATTGAGGACATTGGCCGGAATCTGGATCAAGTAGCAAAAAGATGAACGTCGATGAGAAAGTGGAAGTAGAAAATCAAGACAAAAATAGAAGTGTTTTTTTTTTCTTTTTTTTATTTACATTTGACATTCCTCTCGCCAGAAACTCGGTACGGGAAGCCGCTTATCAGCCGAATAATTCGCCAAAAGTGGCTTTTGAGCAGCCCTATTAGAGGATATAGTTCCAATTAGCTCTGTTGAGCATGTTCTATATTCAACTATAGAACCGACTTAATGCCATTTTTACGGCTTAATGGTTACTTGGGTAGAAGTGCCCATTTCCCCCTTTACCCCCTAAAACACTGTTTTTCTCGTTTGAGAAACAATTTCAACTTATTTAAGCTAACAAGCTAAGCAATTTAAGCTAACAGCTTAAGCTAACAAAACAAGTTTTTCCTCATGTAGAATTGATCAGAGCATATTGTCAGACAAACTTTGTGTCATTGATTGGAGGTGGTCATGTTGTCCTATTTTCTCCTAAAACACTGTTTTAGTTAGTAGGAACAAACTTTTTAACCCAGAAAACAGTATTTTAGGGGAAAATGGGGTGAAACGGGCAATTTCAGAATAACGCATAGCGCGAGGTGTATTCCATAATATGCATAGGTCGATTCAATTATAGGAAAAAATATTGGTTAGTTGAAATCAATTGAAATTATTTTTAAATCCAGAAAATCCGTAGCTTAGAGGAAAATGGAGCAAAATAGGCACCACCACCCAAAGACACAGAACGAGGTGTGCCAAAAAATATGCGCCAGTTAATTCTACATCAAACAAAAATCGATTGGTTAGCTGCAATCAGTTGAAACATCTCTTTAATTCATAAAAATAGTATTTTTAGGGGAAAATGGGGCAAAATGGGTACTTCCAGTCAAAGACACAGATCGAGGTGCGTCGGTTAATTCTGAAACAGATTGAAAATGGTTGGTTAGCCGCAATCAGTTAAAACTATTTTTTTAATCCAGAAAAACAGTTTTTATAGGGGAAAATTGTGCAAAATGAGCACTTCCAGTCAAGGACACGGGAAGAGGTGTGCCTCAAGAAATGCACCTGTCAATTCTACATAAAGAAAAAATAATAGGTAAGCCGCAATCAGTTGATACTAATTTTTAATTCAGAAAAAACAGTATTTTTAGGGGAAAATGAGGCAAAATGGGCACTTCCAGTCAATGACATATATCGAGGTGCACCCCAAAGTATGTGCCGGTTAATTCTACATCAGGTAAAAATTGGTTGGTTGGCCGCAACCAGTTGAAACTATTTTTTAATTCAGGATAACTGTTTTTTAAGGGAAAATGAGGCAAAATGGGCACTTTCTTTCAATGACACAAATCAAGGTGTGTCCCATAGAATGCACCTGTAAATTCTACATCAAGAAAAAAATGGTTGGTTAGCCGCAATCAGTTGAAACTATTTTTTAATCCAGAAAAACAGTATTTTTAGGGGAAAATGAGGCAAAATGGGCACTTCCAGTCAAAGACACAGATCGAGGTATGCTCCATAAAATTCACCTGTCAATTCTACATCAATAAAAAATTGGTTGGTTAGCCGCAATCAGTTGAAACCATTATTTAATTCAGAAAAACAGTGTTTTTTAGGGGAAATGGGGCAAAATGGACACTTACACTCAATTCCGGTGAATGAAACTATCACCAATCGATTCCTTGGCATTTTTCCATTCGGAAAAGATGGGCCTCAAAGATCGCAATCAGCCGCAATAATTAGGTGCCTTTTTGGGTCGGTTTTTTCCCACTGTGGCGCTGGATGCCAGTACAGACGCTGTTTAAGGACAAACGTCTTGACATCCCGCTTCAACAGTGCATCAGAACTTCGGACGCACAAATCTCAAGAAGCAAGCTTCAAACAACAGAGTGTTTTATTATTCTGTTCTTGCTCACTTGTAATAAGCTTAAAATGAGAAGCTGAAGTGTGCTAGTTTTGTTTACGAAGAGATTTGTGCCCTCGAAATCGTGAGTAGGTGCCAAAGTCGGCCATTGTGGCGGCCATTTTGGGATTCTAACAAGTCTGTCCTTAAGCCGCACCTTCTTGGTGAACAGACGCTGGGGTCGTACCTCCTCAATCTAGCTGAAGTCAGAAGGACAACAGTGCCCAGGCTGCACTACCAGTTAAGCACACAACTCTTAGTTGGCAGACTTTGTCATCGCTTGACCCGTGGAAGCATGAGGTAGGAACTTATGAGGACCAGAGCTTTGTTGAATGCTCTCCTTATCGACTCACCGTTTTGCAGTTTAACGTACCGACTTCTAATCTCAAATCCCATTTTTCGTCGATGCAATGGCGCTGTCGCCATCTGCAACTTCTATCTCAAACTCCATCTGTGTTTGTTTTAACGCATGCATGATAATTGATGACCAAAACACTGCAATCCAATCAGCCTTTTTGGAAAAATTATCAATCAATTCTACTTTCCGCCTGGAGACACATGGTCAACTTTACGTCATCACTCACCGCGACGCCAGCGAAGCAAATCAATGCCGCCTGCAAATAAATTATTTTTAATGCTCGTAAACAAATCAACGGAATTGGTTCCGTTTCATTTGGTGGCAACAGGTATGGCACAATCCTACCTCTACCAGAAGCACCACCAACCAACAGACCGACAGCTGTAGCGTGCCATGGCAGGCAGTGATGTTGATTTATTTTTTCCTCTTGTTTAATATCCTTCCCTCATTTCCTTGGACTTGATTTCTTCCCTCCGCCCCTCTCAGCCCAACCCGCAGTAGATTCTCGGCAGCAACGCCAACAGGTCGTTTTTGCACTATGTGTGACTGCTAGGGTGGCTCCAAGATATCGTTGGGTTGTTCTAACGTCGATTGGTTGATAAAAGCTTGCGAAATGACTATGCAGGGGCTCCAACGGCAGCAATCCCTGATCGTCCATGAAAAACACAACCATCAATCATGGTGTCACCCTATACTGAGGTGGGGATCTGTTGCTTCCGCTACGCATTGGACCACCCCTGCACTGATATCACGACCTTCGTCCAGGACACACACGGACTGTCTCCTACATATACGTAACATGTATCGCTGAGCTCAGTGCACTATTGGTGTTGTTATTCAGAGCAGAGTCCAGCTAACCAACAAACGGGGCGATAAAGTTGCACACGCACATGTGAGACACGGTCGCACGTTTGCCAGTTTCCGAGCACACAACACACTTGTGTGTCTGTCGAAAGCAGGTCCCGATTCAGGAATAGCTTCAACCGATGCGATGAAGACATTTTAACAGAAGTTATCTATGATTGACGAACCCAAATGGTATCTGACTCAATATTTTCGGCCTCCCAGCATAGCCTGCCATGTCGTTATATCTGATATCATATATAAGACGCAATCGCAAATCGACTACTTTTTGATTAAAGAACGGCAGTTTTCTGACACCATAATCGATGTCAGGACCACTCATGGCGAAACATCGACTTTGCTTAGTATGACTGAAGCAACCGGATATAGCCTCTGCATGCAGAATCGTATATGTACCATCTATTTATGGTGATAACTGTGTACCAACTTTGTAAATTATCAAAATCTTCGATTCGACCCTGCTGGATAGTACGTATGAACACACATATTTGCTGTGTTTATTCCGCTTTTCCTCGCATTATTACGCCCAGGAACGGAAACGAAAGGAAACGAACGTAGAAAAAAAATCCATTCCTCTATCCCTGCCGTATCCAACCCATCCAACAGGTTCCAGGTCGCAGGCATGTGCCATGATATGAGGCGAGTAGCTGACGCTGAACAGGCGCCACCACCGTAGCCGCTTGATCGCTTGGGTCGGATGAGGGTGTGTGCGAGTGCGTTTTAGTTTTGGTGCCTGATGTTTACCGCTTGCTATCAATCTTACTCGGTTCGAAGTTGAGCTTGTTGAAATTTTCATCGGAATAAAACACGCTGTGATAGAAAGGGTATGAAAAAAAACTACAAAGTATTGGTGCCGATGACGGATTTCTGCACGCTGGGACGACAGGGGAATGAATATGTATCGGGGACACGTGTATCCAGTGGAAGGATGATGAGGAGAGGAGGCTACGCAAGTCAACAAATAGAACAGCACGCTGCACCATACTCGATACATATGTATACTTTAGACTTATAATCATTGCTGGTGTTGATGTTGATAGTGCCGATACGACGAGGAGGCTAAACATCATACCATGTGTCGTCGATAATATCGATACTGAACCGATATTAAATGCGACTATTTCGAAGGTATGTGATGGGAAATTATGATTTATGAATTTATGAATGCTTGAAATGGTTAACAAAACTTCTAACACCCTAATCAAAATACGAATCAAAATCATAATTAAAAATTCAAATATTTATTACTTGCGAAATGAGTTGAGATAAATACCCATCACCTGTGGACTTCTGAGTTCTTTTGTAGTCAGCAGCCAGTGCCATCAAAGTCAACTTGCCGAGTCACAGAGCTCCAATTTTGAGAAAAGCTGGCAGAAACTCATTTTTTGAACATGTCTTACATGGGATACAGTATATTGAGCATTCATCCATAATACCAGGAGCACCAACTGGCGTGAAGAAAAATTGGAAATATTGATTTTGTATCTTGTTACAGCACTGAATAGCTGCTGATGGGGAAAGTGCTGAATTTTTGACAAAGAACACAAATAAGTTCAACCACTACAAAAGTCTATTGATATAAGTAATACAATAGCTTTCAAAAGTTTATTTGAGGGGGTTAGAAGCAAAGGGGTGTAAGTGACAAAAACCCACATTCGAGTGAATGAGGTTTAAAGTTTTTGACCAGCCGTTTGCCAACCGATTTGAGTTCTCTTGGAAGCAAATGAAAGCTACTACATCCTAGTAGAACGCTATTGAATTTTTTTTTCGATTGGACGTTTGGTTACCGAGATATCTCTCGAAGAGTACTTATGAGTCATACATCTAAACTTTTTGAGATTTTTGACCAAGTGTATCATAATGAATATTCTGGCCGTCTGTCAACCGATTTCGGTTATCCTGGCACCAAATGAAAGCTACAACATTCTAGTAGAACCCTACACAATTTTATTAGGATTGGACATTTGGTTACCGAGATATCTTTCAAAGAGTACTTGGGAGTAAGTTTAACTTTTTGAGAGGTTTTTGACCAAGGGTACCATAATAAATATCTCAGCTGTCTGTCAACCGATTTGGGTTCTCTAAGCACCAAATGAAAGCTACAATATCCTTGTATAAGGCCCTGAAATTTTATTTCGATTCGACATTTGATTACTGAGATATCTTACGAAGAGTATTTCTATAAATTCTTTTTTATTAATCTATTCACTTACTTGATATCTTGCATTAGTTTTTGACCAGTCTATGGGAAATTATTTTTCAAACGGGCTTGGTGGTCTAGTGGCTACCGCTTCTGATTTATATGCAGAAGGTCCTGGGTTCAATCCCTGGCCCGTCCCTTTCCTCCTACTTTGTATCTTTCTATATACTTTCTCTCTGCTCTCTACATATACAACTCATGTATATAAACATGTTCATAGCCGTCGCTAGAACAGAAACGGGTTAAAAAAAAAGCCGTTTCCCTTCCTTCCAAACTTTCACAGCACAGTGTAACAATCCTATAAGAAAACGCCTACAAGTTATGCAATCAAGCGAACTGTGCCGCACATCTTCAAAATAATGAAACACACAATTCTATCACCTTCCCCTGGTATCCACACACCAATGTGTGAACCTTCTGCCAACCAATTCCCACCAACACTCCAACATCCGCATGAATTTGTGCTGGCGCAGAGGTATATTCGGCCAGATGTGGATACAAACGATTGCAATCATCACTTCCTTACCCCTTCCCCACATTGACCTGCAACCTGACGTGGCAGGCGCCATTGTCGCCTAAAAATAGAAGATCACCAACGCTCACACACTGAAGATGCCTGCTAGTCCCCGGCAGTTATCTCATTGGTCCTTGTGTGAGTGTAGCTGGTCTGGCGATACTGGAGTAGCATCCACGGGCGGTCAATCAAGCTCAAGCTCAAGCTCTATGGGAAATTATGTTTCAATAAATAATGCTGACAAAGTGTATTGTTGTTTTCAATAAAATTATAAATAACAAATTACAAATACACAGGAATTTTATGAAAACAATATGTTAAATGAAAGCTTTGAATTTATATATTGTGGGAAAAATGCAAGAACCGGACAGCGAAAATAACTAGCTAATGCCAAAACTGATTAACTTAGTGGATATATAATGTGTGTCCTTTTTGCACCATAACCATGAATACCAAGTACTACAGAGCTAATTTAATCGACTGATTCAGAGATGAATCAGCCTAGGGCTGAAAATCTCTTTAATAAAGACAAAAAAAATCGACTGATTAAGAGGTATTAGACAAAGTGTATCGCGCTGATTTTCTTATCCATTTGTTAATCGATTCAAGATCTTTTGGCAGTTAACTAAAGATACAATATTCCAGAATATGTAAGCTATTTTTTAAAAATTTCACACAAGATTCTAGAAGGTGTCTGGCATTTCTGGTAGTTTAGTCCATGGTTCATGATGCTATTTTGGAAACCAATTCACTAGATGCCAAATCCACAATATTTTCTAGAACTTTTGGCCCATCACACTAAATAAATATGTTAAATACAAATAATACAACAATAGTTTTAATAAGTGTAAGAAGGGTTCTGTTCAGCATAGGTGGATTAAATCGGGTTTTTTATTTAAAATCTACAAGCGTGAATACCACATGAACCGTTTATATTGACAAAAAAAAAAACACTTGCCTCGGGCGCTATTGCGTCCACAAATAAACTAGTATGTATGTAATATATATTTTTTTCTCTTCTTTTTAGATTTTTTTAGGAATTCCTCCAGGTACATTCCCTGGTTTTTCTTCAGACAGAGATTCAAAGTGTTTCCCTTTATAAATTCATTTTGCGAGCAACACGAAAATATTATTGATTTTCTCAATAGATTACGTCAGATATTACTTTATATATTCAGGGTTTCAGGTATTCAAGGAATTTTTGAAGATGTTCTTCTGAGAATCCTTCAGTTTTTTAAAGAATTCCTTCCGATTTTTTTGTTTGATTCTGCAGGTATACTTCAGAAATTTCTACAGGAATTTTTGTGTATTAATTTCTTCAAAATATCTTAGAGAAATTATTCTAAGAATTCCTCCAGTAATTCTTCCGAATATTACTTCAAGGGATCCTTCCGAATTTTATTGAGGGATTTGTTAAAGAATTCTACCAGTACTTTTGCTTGCCATTTCTTCAGACATTTTCAAAGAGTTTTTTTTTTTTTGAAATTCCTCTAAGTATTTCTCCAGGCGCCTTTTAAATTTAAATTTAAATGTAAAGGGTTTCTTCCATGAATCGCCAAAGGTACCACCAGAGTTTTTTCCGATTGAAGAATAACTTGAAAAATACCTTGCTGAAATTCGTGAAGAAACCTACAAAATTTTGAAGAAAAATTTGGAGACACTTTTGAAGGAATTTATGAAGAAATCTCCAGAAGAATCTCTGCAAAAATCTCAGGAAATACTCTTGGGTGAACTTCTAGAGAAGTACATGAAGAAATCAGAGTGATATTCCTAAATGAATTCCAGGAAGAACTGCTGAAGACATTCATGAAGAAACTACTAGGGAAATTTTTGGTGACATTCCTAGAAAAGATTATTGAGGATTTTTTATGGAAAGGGTCCGGGAAGTATTTCTGAACAAATCATTTAGTAAAGTTCTTAGATGATGTATTTATGAAGGAATTTCTGTACGAAAATCTAATGAAATGCCTGGGTAAACTCTTGAAATATTCCTAAGATAGTCCTGCAGAAATTCCTACGATATGTTTCTAGAAAGCCATGGATGGTTTCCTGAAGGAGCTCTCGACCGGATTTCTGAATGAATGTATGGATGAACTTCTGAGGAGTCAGGGAAGGAATTCTTGGAGAAATTTCTGGAGGATCCTTTCGAAGAGCTTCTGAAGGAAATTCTGAAGCAATCCATGAAAGATGTTCTAAAAGAACTTTCAAAAAGAATCCTTGAAAGGCTTTTTGAAATCAATGTTACCTCGAATCATGGTAAACGTACTGAATGGCTTATTTAGTGAATATCTCTTCACATTCAGAACAAGAACATTGAGTTTTGAAAGAATTTTGCTTCCATATGGTGCAAAATGCGTCCACGTCCCCAGCATAGTGTATTTCGCTGTGATTTATGCTCTGTCAGACTATATTTGCAGCGAACACAATCCGTATAACAAGTTTATATAACGCCATCTCCATCCTCAATACGTAGAATCAATTTAATTTACAATTTTTCATCAAATCATCCTCGTTCTGCCGAAATCCGATTTACCTCAAAGTGAGATAATCCGAGTGATTGCCATATTCGGGAGGAAGTGCCAGCCTGCCGCCATGTCGCTTCCACTTACGGTCACTCCATCTCTGCCCCTCCAGCTGAGGGATAAAGGCTAGGCTCACATTGCTGCTGCTGCTGCTGCTGCTGCTGCTGCTGTCGTCCAACAAAGAGAGACCAGAGCCGTTCACGTGGAGCCATAAGGCAGAAAAAATCGCTTAGTTGTATAATCAGATTTAGCCGGAACGGAACGTAATCTAATTGTGGTTTATTAGTTTCCATTTCAAAATCAGAGGCCTCGGCTTTGTGTTGAATGTGCGTTGGCCGGTCTGTCTGGGTAGCGCACAACTTCCTGACGTGGCATTCCGTGAGACGAGCCATCCCCCCAGTATATAGCCCACTCCATTCCATCCGGAAACGGGGAAGCCGGAATCAAATCATATCAGCGGAAAAATTGGCTCTCACTCTCCGCACTGTGGGCAGTGTGCGTGCATCCTTCTTGCAGGTTCGGCAAACGTAAAAAGTGATTTGTCATTACGGAATCTATTCAACGAGATGGACTATCTGCCTGTCAGTCCGACAGTACCAGTGAGTGGGTAGTGGTGGGGCGCCACCAGTCAGTAGTGACGATGAATAAAACATGTTTGCAATGATTTTTATTCGTAATCAACTGAAACGCAGCCATACGCAATGATAGGATACGTTGTTGGGTGGATGTGTGCTGGTCTTCCGCAATGGACGTAGAGCCTTCAATCAATAAAGAACCGAGCAGAAATAGTCCCAGTTTAGTGCTGTAGTGTATTTGTACGAGTAGGGACTAAATCTTGTGCCTATTTCTGGCAAGTAGGGTGATCCATTTAGGAAATTTAGTTCAAAATTGTTACATCTAGCATACTTTTATACAGGTCGTGAAATGAGCGCAAAAATGTAAAGGTATAGGATAGTTTATTTCGCAAATCAGTTGGTATTTATTTGATCTACCTTACCGGTCAGAGTAAAGCCTGCGTGACCTCTGTGGAACAAAGCCGTCGTCTTCATTCTGCTCGATCCATGGCTGTGTGTCCCAGTTCCACACTCGAGAACCATTTTAGTCGGGTTGCTATCCGACATCCTGATTCCTGACGACGTGACCCGCCCATTGTAGTCTCCCGATTTTCGCAGTGTGGACGATGGTTAGTTCTCTCAGCAGTTGATGCAGTTCGTGGTTCATTCGCCTTCTCCAATTCCCTTCATCCATCTGTAATCCGCCGTAGATGTGTTTCCGTTCGAAAACTTCAAGGGCGCGTTGGTCCTCTGCACGTAGCGTTAATGCTTTGAGCCCGTAGAGGACTACCAATCTAATCAGCGTTTTGTAGATAGTTGACTTCGTGTGACGGCGAATTTTTTTCGATCGCAGAGTTTTGCGGTGTCCAAAGTAAGCTCGATTTCTTGCCACAATGCGCCTCTGAATTTATCTGCTGGTGTCGTTGTCGGCGGTCACCAGTGAGCTCAAGTACACGAATTCTTCAACCGCCTCGATGTCATCACCGTCGATAGAAATTCGCGGTGACAGGCGCGGTAATTCCTCCCTAGAGCCCTTTGCCATCCTTCTTTAGTCGGATGTACGATTCCGCCATCGTCTCTAATTTGCGAGCTATATTATCTATATCATCAGCGAAACCAAGTGTAGGGTTTGTACTGGCATGCACTCTCTATGTTTACATTGAGTGTGTAGATGGTGCGAATTGAGCAGTTACGAATGAGCGTGTAGAGTGACAGTTGCGATAAAGTGGAGCGTCGGCGGACGACGGACAGCGAACCTGTGGAAGTCTGGTGAATCCGAACGACCGGAGAAAGCTTCTGAACTGGAGAGCTGGAGTTTGCCGTTGCGAGAGTTGCTTCCGGAAGTGGACCCTACAATTGGCGACGAGGATGGGATGGTGAATGTTTTTTGACCCTTTGAACGTGTTTGTTTTCAAATGGATTGCTGGCAGGTTGGTTGGTGTTATGATGATGGGAGAAACGGTGCAACAATTCGGCAGGTGAAATTAAAAGAGGAAGTGTAATTATTTGCACGGAATTGATGACACAGTGTTTTGTAAATGCAGGTGTTGATTAATAATTTTGGACAGCTCATTGAGAGAGCGTGCTTGTATGATATTTTCAGTGGAGAAGTGTGAATGTGCGTGGTACAATCGGTATTTATCTGAACATTTTTTTCAACCGTGGCGGGTTGCTGGTTGAAGAAAATTTTAACCGTGGCGGGTGCCGGTTAAAAGAACACATGAGACCGTGGCGGGTGCCGGTCGAAGCAAATTTAACTGTTGCGGGTGCCAGTTAAAATTGACAAAAAGACCGTGGCGGGTGCCGGTCGAAGGAAATTCAACCGTTGCGGGTGCCGGTTGAAAGGACAATTGAGACCGTGGCGGGTGCCGGTCGAAAGGAATTTAACCGTTGCGGGTGCCGGTTATAATCGAGGCCGTGGCGGGTTGCCGGTCGAAAGGAACATTTGATCGTTGCGGGTTGCCGATCAAAGAGAATGATTAACCTTGAAAGTCCCTACAAGGGTGCTTGGGAGCAAGGTAGTGATTCCATGACTTGGGGGCGCCCGGAAAAGGATCCGTAAATTCTTGCAATCAGATGCAATCAGATGACATCGAGGTGTTGTGTTGCCATGACTTAAAGGTGCGTTGAATACACTATAGTAGTTGGTAGTGGTTTTGACAGTTCCTGTAACCACAACATGGTAACATTTCCATGGCTGGGGGCGCATGACAATAAAATAATTTGCTTTAGAAGCTCCTTCCTTCAGGAAGAAAACCTGGGTATATTAGTGGATCCATTAATTGGAACAGTGTGATGATTGGTTGGATGATGGAGGGGCGATGCCTTGCATGTTGTGTTTGAAGGCAGTGTAGTGTTCCCATGGTTTGAGGATGCCTCTAAGAAGATTGGTCTGACTTAGAGATTCCAAGTTGCACTTGAGACTTTCGAGAGCACTAGAAGTAAATCGTATTATCGCCTGATAGTTCTTGCGAGAGACGTGCGGGCATGAATTATTGTATTCCATGGTTTGAAAGTGCTTGTAAAGGGTAATACATGTATATAATGGATCACTAAAATAACTAAAACGGCTGCTATGAAGCGAACAGAAAGTGCCACTGTAGCCTTGTGTGTTTGACGTAACTCCACTGCTGTCACAATGTTAATGCCCATATACAATGGCGCCTTTGTGCGGTGAACACTAGAAAAGTTTGCTTTCATTGATCCATTGATTCTGTCATGGAAGAGGAGAACAGGGTTTTCGTAGTTCGATGGATTTGATGCAACAGTTGTCACACCAAGCGAACGTGTGATGTTTGATGGTTTGTGCACGGAGTGGAAGGGAAAGCGAGACATGTTTTGTTTACTGACTTGGATGCTGGATTCAAGAATGGATTGTTGATTATACCAAGGGTTGTTGAAACTTGGTTGTTGAAGGTTGGCTAGCTATCTGTACGCGGATGGTTGGGATTGGAATAAGAAAATTTTGGTTGGACTTTGTGCGTCATTGAATTGCGCATTTGAGAAGTTGGCTGAAAAATAAAGTACAGTAGACGTTCGCTCGGTGCAAACGCTTTATCTGCAAGTTCGTAAAGTGCAACAATTTTGCAGTTATCGCACCGCTATTCGTCAAAATGAAATGTCAACAGCAATGCGATGCTTTTCGCATGCACTTTTGTTGCTATGTGATGTTTTTCGTCTGCAGCAACTAACAGCTATGTGACGTCTGTCAGTTATTGCAGTTATCAAATTTCATTTGGTAAGTGAAACGTAAACATGTTGCAGTTATCAAACGTCCACTGTATCTAGTGTTGAAAAGAGTTGACGACTATGATTAATATATCTTACACGGTTGACCGAAGGGGTCAGCAATATTATGAAAAGCAGTGTGTAGTTCAAATGAAGCATAAGTTCAGAGAGTGACACACGTGGCTCCTATCAAACCAAATGAGTATAAGGCACAGACAGAAAACGTGACTAAAAAAAGAAAATAGTGACTTCAAGTTTTGGGTTCATTGTGGATGGCCAAAATGTGTTGTGCCATGAAAACTGAGATTTTTGAGAGGTAAACAAATCCTTAAGGTTGTTTGGATTTACCTCTGCACCAATGGGAAAAATCAACTGGTTGAACAGTTAAAAGTTGTCTTATAAGTATACTTTGTCTAGTTTCTCTCATATACATTCTTTATATTCATTCATTCACTTGCTTGACGCATCGGTGCAGTGCGGCTAATAGAATTCTATTGAACTTTGACTAAGTATTTCCTTGTTATGGAAAAGTGAACATCATGTGAAACTATTGACGAAGCTATTGACTGTTGTTCATTGATAAAAGGTTGGAATTAGAATTGGAAAAGGTTTGAAAAGCCAAGGGGATGTTATTCGAAATAGTTGAGCCACGTCACATCACGTTGATGTTGGGGAGCATGTGGGCCGGCATGCAAAAAAAAATGCAAGAAGATTGATGGTAGCTGCTGAACACAGAGTCTTGTTTTGTGGATTGTTCTGATAATTTGTGTGACGGGGTTTGATAATTAAGAAGGGGAAGGTTATGGATAATTGTTTTTGGTTTCGCGGATGTGTTTTCGTATTTGATAGATGTTGGATCTCCAGTTAGTCCAATGCAGTGGTGCTTGGGCTGAAGCATACCTCGGGCTAAATTGAAATTTAGCGTTTAAGCCGTGGGCCGCAGTTTGAGCAACACTGGTCTAATGGATAGGGCTTGCAATTGCAGAGAAGCTGAGTTGCCCGAGCACGAACAAATAACTGACACATAACTGCAGCATACCCAAGTCAGGTATCATACCAAGACAAGGTATTGGTCGGTTATCCCGGTGGGGAAAATAACTCATTTAGGTATTGTGTTGGTATTGATATAATACCTCAACGAGTTATTGGTTTGGTGTTGAGGACTGCTTGAGGTATTATTCAATTATGGAAAAATCACTGTTTGTATGGAAAAATCGCCGATTATTATTTAGGTATTGCCATGCCTGATGCCATTATTTACGTGTTATGCACAGAATACACATCAGTTACTATTTTAGGTATTTTACCTCTTATGCAGGGCTTATTAATACCTCATTCAGGTTGTAGGTATTCGGTTTTCCATACCTGAGTTTGGTATTCTTCAGCTATTTTCTCCTGCTCGGTTGGATTCCCGTCTCGATCGTAAGGTATTCGAGATTTCCTGGATGTGATATATCAATGAGGTTTCCACAATGTGCAAGTTCGTCCAATAGCAGGCGGGGAAGGTCCTTGATGTTAGATTGCTTATGGAATGTTGCTACTGGGCAGGCCAAAGTCCAGCGGAGGCATTGTGGATTGTTCCCGCATAAACGATAACCATACGATTTGCTTAACCACCCATTCGGGGTACAATTCGAACAGTATGCGGTATTGTTGAACCGTCTACATTACGGTCCGTGTATTGTGTTGGTTTTTTAGCGTTGTTTTCAAGTATTGCGTTGCATAGCGTAAATGATGGGTGCTGAGTGATAATAAGGCTGGTATTGCATTTCAGAGCATGGGTTAAATTTGCTGAATTCAAGGGAGCCTGTAGTTTTAGTGTTACATAAAGAGAGATTGTTCAGATGTCAGGTTCATAACATTTTTTAATGAAAGATGGGGGTGTAGGGTTTGTACTGGCATGCACTCTCTATGTTTACATTGAGTGTGTAGATGGTGCGAATTGAGCAGTTACGAATGAGCGTGTAGAGTGACAGTTGCGATAAAGTGGAGCGTCGGCGGACGACGGACAGCGAACCTGTGGAAGTCTGGTGAATCCGAACGACCGGAGAAAGCTTCTGAACTGGAGAGCTGGAGTTTGCCGTTGCGAGAGTTGCTTCCGGAAGTGGACCCTACACCAAGCAGCTGAACAGACTTCGTAAAAACCGCCCTCCAAAGCAATGCTGAACATCAGGCAAGAAGGACCATCACCTTGCCGTAACCTTCTGCGAGATTCGAAGGGACTCGAGAGTGTCCCTGATACTCGAACTACGCACATCACTCGATTCATCGTCACCTTGATCAATCGTATCAGGATTCCGTATTCGTGCATGATCTGACATATCTGGCCTTGATCGATTGTATCATACGCCAATTTAGAATCGATTAACAAGTGATGTGTGGGCACGTTGTATTCGCGTCATTTCTGCAATACCTGGCGGATGACGAACATCTGGTCCGTTGTAGCACGTTCACCCATGAATCCAGTATGATATTGTCCCACAAACTCTCTTGTAATCAGTGATAGTCGGCGGCAAAGAATTTGAGAAAGGATTTTGTAGGCATCGCTCAGTAGTGTGATCGCACAATAGTTCCCGCAATCCAACTTGTAGTCCTCCTTCTAAATGGAACACGCTATACCTTCCATCTATTCCTCATCAGTGCTTGTCCACATTATTTTAGAAGATTGCTTGGTAGTTTATCGGCTTCAGCAGCTTTGATATTTTTCAACCGGCCAATCTCCTCCTCAATCTCTTGGAGGTCAGGGCTGGAAATCTTTCGTCCTGCGCACGTACTGCCAAATAGATCTGTTACCACGCCACCTTCGGTGCTTGCAACGTCGCCATTGAGGTGCTCATCGTAATGCTGCCGCCACCTCTCGACCACCTCACGCTCGCTCGCGAGAATATTCCCGTGACTGTCTCGGCACATGTCGGCTTGTGGCGGTTTAGCTTCTCGTAGAACTTTCGTGTGTCCTTAGCGCGGCACAGCTCATCCATCGCTTCGCGAAGTCGTTCTTCCTGCTGGCGATTTTTCCTCCGGAAGACTCCGGAGTCCTGCCTGTTCCGTGCCTGACTATAACGTGCCTCATTCGCTCTCGTACGGTGTTGCAACATTCTCGCCCATGCTGCATTCTTCCCATTTTTAACTGTTCACATTCGCCGTCGTACCAGCCGTTTCTGTGATTCGGATCGGAGTCGCAAGGCCTAATGCTGTAGCCGAGGTACCACCTATGGCGGATCGGATGTCCCTCCAGTCATCTTCAAGTGTAGCTGCGCCAAGCTGCTCTTCCGTTGGTAGGGCCACTGCTAGCTGCTGCGCGTAGTCTTGAGTTACTTCTACATTACGTAGCTTCTCGATGCTGAACCGCGGCGTTCAACTTTGATGCATTGTAATAACTGTCGAAAGTTTTGAGCGCATGCATACAGCGGCTAAATAGTGATCTAAATCTATATTCGTACTGCGGTATGTGCGGACATTGGTTATATCCGAGAAGAATTTACCGTCGATTAGAACGTTGTCGATTTGGTTTTCTGTTTAATGGTCGGGTGACCTCCAGGTGGCTATGTGGATATCTTTGCGGGGGAAGAAGTTGCTTCGGACTACCATACCCACGGGAGGCTGCAAAGTTTACGCATCGCTGGCCGCTATCATTCGATACGGCGTGCAGGTTGTTTCACCCGTTTGTCGGTCTCGAAATACGGTTCCACCAGAATCCGCCCAGAAGAAATTCTTTGCCATGAGTAGCAAGCTCACCGAGGACTACGACAAGGTAATGGATACTCATGCCTGCTATTCAATATCGCCCTGGAAGGTGTTATGTGACGAGCCGGATTCAACAGCTGGGCTACGATTTTCACGAAATACAACCAATTTGTCTGTTTTGTGGATGGCATAGATATTATTGCAAAAACATTTAGACCGGTAGCAGAGCAGTACACACGCCGTAAACGCGAAGCAACAAAAGTCGGACTGGAAGTGAACGCGTTAAAATGAAAGTACTTGCTGGTACTGGTAGGAGAAACCGAAAACGACCGAATACTTCAAGGTAGTGATGCCACGATAGACAGGGATATCTTCGAGGTGGTGGAGAAATTCGTCTGCCTTGGATCTTTATTGACGTCTGACTACAATGTGATTCTGGGTGTGACCTGTTAATTTTGAGTTACACCAAGTGATGGATATTCACATACTAATCAAGCACAGCAGGTTTCGACAAGGGAAGATAATATTCAGTAGAGAATCAAGAAGAGGCCCGGCTGGTGCCTGTTAGCAGCTGAAGAAAGCCTAAAATCCAGTTCCTAAAAAATCAGCCCAAAGATGTTTAATCAGTGTGAAAAAAACACTAACGCAGTCACCCACCAGCATGACACCAAGAATGGACATGACAAAGAGAAACAAACCAAGATAAATGCGATGCCTCGTAATGTAATTAGCTGAAGTTCAGTTTAGATCTCCACCGCGGGCTCGGTAAATATGAACTTGTTTTGCCTTTCTCGTACACTAAGTGTACCGGAAAGGCTATATGTTCACTCCAAAAATGACTTTTTGATAGAAGCCCCGGAGGGTCGAGTCATATATACCAATCAACTCAGCTCGACGAATTGAGGTGATGTCTGTGTGTGTGTGTATGTGTGTGCGTGTGTGTGCGTATGTGTGAGTGTGTACAAAAAAAACTCACATCACTTTTTGGCAGTAAACCTCAACCGATTTCAATGACCGACGGTTCATTCGACGCGGAATCTGGTCCCATTGTTTCCTATTGAAAATGGTTCGGATCGGTCCAGCCGTTCCGGAGAAGTGGCAAATATCAAAGTGAACCAAACCCATGCATGAGACACATCAAACCACGGCATTTTCGATAACCTGATGAGCGGTAAGCAGGAAAATAGTCTCAGACCATATCTGAACCGGTAGTGTTCCCGAAACGGTTCTGGGCGTCCCGCTATAAGTGGCCAAATATACAATTGTACCCAACCCATGCAAGCGACACATCAAACCACGGCATTTTCGATGACCTGATGGACAATGAGCAAGAAAACCATCTCAGATCATATCTGAACCAGTAGTGTTCCGGAACCCGTTCCGGGGTTCCGCCGAAGTGATTAAATCTGAAAGAAAAACAACCCCGTACATGCGTCACATCGAATAGCGGCTTTTTAGATTACCTAATGAACGGTCAGCAAGTGTTTCGGAATCGGTTTTGAGTGGCCGGAAGAGGCCAAATGTAAAAGTGAACCAAATCCAGGCATGTGACACATCAAATCGTGGCTTTTGCGATAACCTGATGAACAGTTAGAAAATAGCCTTACGTCACTGGTAGTGGTCCGGAAATGGTTCAGAGAGTCCCGTCGAAATTGTCAAACCCTGCATGTGACACCTTCAATTTGCAGCGTGTTTGGTTAACCGATGAGCAGTTAACAAGACAATAATGTTAGACCATATTTGGTTCAGCCGGTAGTTACCCGGAATCAGATCCGGGTTGTAAAATGTTAAATTTAACCAAACCCATGGATGTGGTACATCAAATCACGACCAGTCTTGTAAACATTCGACACTTTTTACTACCTTCATTTCGTTGCCGCAGTCGGCTTTGTTACATTCGTGTGCTATCGTTACCTCTTACCTACACACAACACGAGCAGTAGAACGAAGACTGATCACGACTTATCAACAACCTGATGGAAAAATAGGGTCAGACCACATTACACGGTGTTCAATAAGTTCGGATACACAGTAAAATTGAATTTATTTCCCATATGTAATTCAGTTTTGCAAAGTAAATGTATTAATTGAAAGCTCACATAATACTGATCAAATACAGTATATGTTTTGAAATAAACTGTCCTTTATCCTTTTGTAATAATTGCAAATGTGTATCAAGTTCCTTTTGGCCGGCACGCACGTCTGTCATTGGTATTTCGTCTAGCTTTTATTGAGTAATGGCGTTAAGTTGAATTAAATTAGGTTGTTGTCCTCAGCATTAGTGGTAGCAACTATGGCCATACGAAATAATTTATAAGATTCAGATTGGGTGAAATACGGACTCATTTTATTTTGATCTTTAAAATTTCTAAAATTGCCGCTGTACCTGGTTTAATGATTTTTGTTTTGTCAAAAAGCAAGGCTGCGTTATATCTCAGTTTAATCCATAGTTATCTTTTCCAAAACTTGATTATATCCCTATTGTGGCAAATTTGAAACAAAATTGGCTTTATATAATGTTTTTATGTCATTTTCATAGATTTAAGCACATTTTGACTAAACTTGCAAATTTATCACCATATCATCACTGAAATAGCAGTGTAAAGGTTTTGTCTATTAATTTATTTATTTTAATATAGTATAGTGAGATATAAACTCAAAAGTCAACGTTTTAGACTTCTGTAGCTTGAGCAACTTATCGAAAATTATTCCAGCGTGCCGGAGCTAACAAACTTTAGATACATCTAAGGCTTATAAAAAAAGTAGAAAAAAAACTTTATTCAAAACCATATGCTATATTTGATCAGTGTTATCTGACCTTTCAATAAATACATTTACTTTGAAAATCTGAATTACAGATATGAAATTAATTGAAGTTATATGGTGTATCCGAACTTATTGAACACCCTGTAGATTCCCGGTAGTGTTGTGGGTTCAGCTGTGGCTTCGAAAGTGGTTAGAAGTAAAAGTGAAGCAAACCCATTCATGTGATATATCAAATCGCGGTAAAATATTATCAGACCATAATTGGGACAACCGGTAGTGTCATGGTCCATAACTCATGGAATCAGATCCGACTATCCCACCGGAAATTATCAAATATAAAAATGAATCAAACCCATACATACGACACATCAGATCGCAGATTTTTTGATAATCTAATGAACGGTTAGCAAGAAAATAGCCTTAGATCACATTAGAGACTAGCTGTTGTGTAACAATCAACGTTCATGTGAACAATTAAATCGTGGCTTTGTTTAATGGCCTGATAAACATTAGGTATGAACAACAGTGACAAATAGGTCTAAGTTCGCATATATGAGAACAAAATATAGACAAAACTAAAGCGATCTCATCAAATCGTACCATTTCAGATTCCTAAGGTGTAAAGTTATAGCAGGATTGGTCAACGTTGAATGGAAAAATAAAAATTTGATCGCGTAAACAGAAGATGGTGGCTGTTTTAAGGAATTTTGAGCTCTAAAACTATGTAAAATAAGTGTATTTGGTATGGGAAATTTGTTTGGAGTCCACCAGAGTATCCAAAATAGCGGTCCAAAGTCCAAGATAATGGCCCAGTATTCAAGATAGTGCCTATTTTATAGGATTTTTAATTCTTGCATTATGGGCATATTTTGTATGAAAATATGTCCAGAATTCAAAATTTGTAATCAGAAAACCCAAGCTGTGCGCTGTTTCACAAGGTCTGCAATATGACTATAGTTTGAATGGGGAAGAATGCCGGTCTTCGTCCAAAACTGGGAACCAGAAAATCATAAACGACATGCCAAAATTAAATACGGCGACTATTTTATGTAATTTTAGGTGCAGAGTCCAAAAATGAATACCAGAACATCCAAGATGGTGTCTCAATGTTCAAGATGGCGGTTAGTTTAGTTGGGGTAGATATCCGGAGTCATAAAATGATGACCGGAAAATCTAAAATGACGTTTCAAAGTTTTGCGGCTTCATGACACTTGTTTGGTTTGAGTTTTGGATCGTTGTCTTATATTTTCTGAATATTAGATGTTATGCTAATATAAAATGTATCCATATTGAGTAGATTAACCAAGCAGTTTTCATTTTGTATTTATGTCAATGTCATCAACATGTCGCTCGAGTTTTGTTGAAAGGATATTTCAAAGCACGAGAAAGGCACCATCACCGCTAGGTGGATTAATTAGGGTTTTTTTTTTTCAAACGGATGAAAGCAGCAATTTTTTTTTGTTCGCCGCATGTAAACGAAGGCGCCACCGTATATGGACATTACCATTGTGACAGCAGTGAAGTTATGTCAAACACACAAGGCTACGGTGACGCTATCTGTTCATTTCATAGCGGTCGTTTTAGTTATTTTAATGATCCAAAGAAAATGACTTTTTGTGATTTTAGGCACGCAAATGTTGCCATAATTCGTACTAATTCTATTTACTTTGCATGCTTCAGGTAAACAGTATGCACCAGCAGCAGTTTTTGCTTATAAATCGTGCTTTAACCTTCCGTTAATCGCGCTGTTGTACTTTGTACAACATATGAGAATTATCGACTATTACTTTGATACCATCTTTTCTATCGATGTCAACCCCAAATGTATTCTACAGGAATCTTATTTGGAATATTATGAGACCTTTTTTGAAAACAGTGTAACTCCTTATAATGCGGAAAGTTGAAAATCACAATATGAAGAACGTACTATATTTAAGATAAGATAGACAGTTGAATGTGAATTAGTGTATTTCAAAATCTAAATGATCTAGAAATATGGTGTCTTCGGCAAAGTTACTTGGAATATCAAGGGCCTTCGCGAAGTGATCTGAGAAATTCAGATTTCAATCGATAGGCGGCGCTAGTGAGCATGTAATTTTTATATCCCATATAACTCAGGATCCTGAGTACTTGAAAAGATGGTGTCTTCGGCAAAGTTGTTTGGTAGGTTAAACACTAACTGATGGAGAGCCGTTTGGTTTGAAACTCCACATCTAGGTGGCACTAGTGGGCATTGAAATTTTATAACTCATACATCTCAGGACCCTGATTACTTAGAAAGATGGTGTCTTCTGCAAAGTTGTTTAGTAGATCAAACACTAACTGATGAAGACAAGTATGATGTGGAATTCCACATCCAGGTGACGCAAGTGAGTACTCAAATATTATAACTCATATATCTAGAGATCCTGATTACTTAGAAAGATGATGTCTTCAGCAAAGTGGTTTTGCAGATCGAACACTAACTGATGGAGAGCCGTATGATTTGAAACTCCACATCTAGGTGGCGCTAGTGGGTATTCAACTCATGTGTCTCAGGACCCTGATTACTTAGAAAGATGGTGTCTTCTGAAAAGTTGTTTAGTAGATCAAACACTAACTGATGAAGACAAATATGACGTGCAATTCCACATACAGATGGCACTAGTGAGCATTCCCATTTTATACCTCATATATCTCAAGATCCTGATTATTCAGAAAGATGATGTCTTCGACATTGTTGTTTGATGGATAAAGGATGGATGTACTTATTCCGTGACATTGACAACCTTAAGATGGAGTATATTGAAATACGACGGTCAGATATTGAATATATTACTAAGCGCTTTAACTTCATGTAAAATTAATCAATCAAGTGCAAATTTAAACAAATTATAATCAACTAGTTGTGTAATTTTCAAATTTTGAAAACTTTCGGAAGTATAAAAATTTACAGCTCGTTGATTTTTTTTTCTAGATAAATAATAACACGTTCATGCTTTTGCAAATTTTCAACTAGCGTCTTCTGGTGACAGAAGCACGAATCAAATGGTCAATCAACTGAAAGCCCTAGATGTACCAACCAACCTTGCCAAAGATATCAACTTCCCAGGTAATCGGACTCGGAGATATATAAGATATAAAATTTTCATACTCATTAGCACCACTTACTGGCGAAATATTGATTTCAACGACCCATAAACCAATTGCACTTAACCTATTTGACAACTTTGCCGAAACTACCGTAACCAGGATCCTGAGAACTATTGCATATACATTTTTTTATGTTCACTATTGTCATCTAGTGGTGAAATTACGATTCAAACGGACACCTATCTGTAAGTTTTTGATCTTTTAGAAGGTCGGCACGAGAGGTAACTTTTCCTCCATTTGGTCTTTGATCTACCAAACAACTTTGCCGAAGACACCATCTTTCTGAGTAATCATCCAGTCGAATAATTACGCAATTTCTGAGTAAAGTGGAGCTTCGTGGCCGTTCAGTTAGCGTTACCAAGCATGTAACCGCACCATGCTATCCACTGGTGCATGTAATGTATGTCGTGTCCATGGTCTAGTGTTAAGTTCTGTACAGTCTGTACAGCCTCTGGCTGAAGACGGTGTCCCGTGCCTTTTTAATCGGGATACTGAGCTACATGAGAATAAAAATTTACATGCTCACTAGCGCAACTGTCACTCATCTATAAGCCCTTGATATACCAAACATCTTTGCCGAAAACACTATCTTTCTAAGTAATAAGGGTCCAGAGTTACATAAAATATAAAATTTACGTGCTCACTAGCGCCGCCAAGTGATGAAATTTCCAATTAAACGGCCAATAATCTGTAAGCCGTTGACTTACCAAACAACTTTGCCGAAGACACCATCTTTCTAAGACATCAGGATACTGAGATATAAGATATAACATGAAATTGCTCACTAGCGCCGCCTAGTGGTGAAATTTCAAATTAAACTGCGAATCGTCCGTAAGTCCTTGACCTACCAAACAGCTTTGTTAAAGACCCCATCTTTCTAAGTAATCAGGATCCCGAGATTCATAGAATATAAAGTTTATTTGCTCACTAGCGCCGCCTAGTGGTGGAATTTCCAATTAAACGGCCAATAATCTGTAAGCCGTTGACTTACCAAACAACTTTGCCGAAGACACCATCTTTCTAAGACATCAGGATCCTGAGATATAAGATATAACATGATATTGCTCACTAGCGCCGCCTAGCGGACGTATTACGAACCAACTTTGTCAGCATCAAGTAGCCCATGACATTTACAACAACTTTGCCAAAGACAGTCCTCCTCTAAACAATCAGGATCCTTAGATATTTCAGAATGTATGGGTGTTGTACAAAGTACAACGCGCGACTGCTCGCGTTACAAAAATTGGCGCGAGTACTGAAAGGTTAACCAAAAATATCCAATGAAGAAAAATTCCAGCGTAACAACTGACAAGGGCCTATCTTTCAAGCGACACACATGTTTTATAAAAGTTACGGCAGCGCAAGTTTTTGATGTATAGAAGTTAATTTGACGCAATTCTAACATTATGTTGAAATAACGTCGAATGAACTTCTATACAACCAAAAGTTGCGCGGTCGTAACTTTTTATATAACATGTGTGTTGTTTGGGCTGCGTATCTGTCTCTGCATAAACCCACGCACATCCGCCACATTTAACAGATAACTTGAAGTTTTTTCTTTCTGATCAAGGTGTTGAAGTACGTTGGAGGATGCCGTAATGCCCTAGAGAGGCAGAAACATGTTGGTTTACGCAAAGCAGACATACCGTCAAGTCACCATTCACCGCGGATCTAAGAAAATTTGAGGCGAATAAAGGCTGTCGTTTTACACCAATCTTATAAACATTGTTGGTACCGCTGTTAATTGCCTTCATTATAGGTTAGAATAAAAATAAAAACCACAAAGTAGAAAAAAATTCTCAAAAATTGATGATATAGTACATTTAGTTGAGGATGGGAAGGTCGCCTGATTCCGTGGTAGGTCACCATTCATCGTGGTAGTAGATACCCATTCACCGTGTGTCAGAAGATTTCTTCTCTTTTGTTTGAAAATGATCAAAACCACCTAGAAAAGTAAATTTTCTTCGTTTATATTGATTTTAAGTAATAACTTGCAAGATTTATTTAGAAAAATGAATTTTCAAATTTTCATTTTTTTTCCACATGGGTCAACATGGGTCACGGTGAATAGAGACCATTGATTTTCAGGGTACCCACCCATTTTCCATGCCCTTTTGTTTCAATAAAAAAAAATAAGTGGAATCGTACTTTTTTGGTAAACTTGCTTCGATAATGCAAAATAGATACCTGATAGGTGAATTTAATGCTTCTGGGTGAAATAATATCGTCACTATATTTAGTTAATCGCTTAAATCACGTAAGCGCAGTTTTTGTTTTTTTACTACGAATGCAGTGACTGAGCAAAATATTGCTTCATGAAAACACACTTTAGTGTCAAAATGGTACTGTAAAAAGTTTCTAACCCGCGTTTTTACATAGGAACAATCCATTAGTGTCGTGTTGGTGAAATTAAAGTGAAATTGTAATACCATTCCATTGTAATATGCAAATAATGAAAATATATTTGAAGGCCCACGGTGAATGCCCCCACGCTGAATGACGACTTGACGGTATATGTTCTTCTTCTTCTTCTTTTTTTCTTTTTTTTTTCTTTTTTTTTCTTTTTTTTTCTTTTTTTTTCTGCGTACAACTTGCAGACCCATCATCTGTTTATTGATTTCAAGGCGGCGTACGATTCAGTGAAGAGAAACGAGTTATGGCAGATTATGATCGAACATGGTTTTCCGGCGAAGCTGATTAGACTGATTCGTGCGACACTTGACGGGTCGAGATCAAGTGTACGGGTTGCTGATAAAATTTCGACATCGTTCGTAACCTTTGACGGACTGAAGCAGGGCGATGCTCTTTCGAACTTACTGTTCAATATAGCACTGGAAGGAGCGATATAGAGAGCTGGTGTGCACAGGAGCGGAACCATTGTCACGAAGGCGCATATGCTCCTGGGCTTCGCGGACGATATCGACATCATCGGAATCGACCGTCGGGCCGTGGAAGAGGCGTTCGTACCTTTTAAGAGGGAGACTGCGAGGATTGGACTTACGATCAACACCACAAAGACTAAGTACATGATTCCTGGTGTTCAACGTCGGTCTGGCCGTGGTAGTGGTGACGAAGTGGTGATAGGTGGGGAAAAGTTTGAAATTGCGGATGAATTTGTTTATCTTGGTACCCTAGTGACGTGCGATAATGATGTTACCCGCGAGGTGAAAAAACGGATTGCGGCTGCAAATCGGGCCTTTTTCGGTCTGCGAAACCAGCTGAGGTCCCGCAGGCTGCAAACGAAGACAAAACTCGCGTTGCACAAGTCTCTGATGCTCCTGGTCGCTTTATACGGTCATGAAACGTGGACGTTAAAAGAAGTTGATCGGAGAGCTGCGAACAATACTCGGCGGTAAACTGAAGGACGGCATCTGGCGGCGTCGCATGAACTACGAATTGTACCAGGTATATAAAGGGATGGAATCTCATGGGTAGTGAAGCGAATACAACACGGCAGGCTGCGGTGCGCTGGATACGTAGCTCGTATGCCGGAAGAACGACAAGCTTAAAGTATATTCAGCAGAGAACCAGGAAGGGGTCGTCGGCTTCGTGGAAGGCCGCGCACTCGTTGGCTTTTTGCAGTTGAGGAGGACCTAAGGAATCTAAACGTTCAGGGCTACTGGAAGCGATTGGCCCAGAACCGAGGCCAGTGGAGGCGGATACTTCATTCGGCGTAGACTCATCGCTAAGAGTTGTAGCCCATCAAGTATCAAGTAAGTAAAAGGCAAGTACAATGATACACTATGCCCAGGGAGTCGAGAAAGTATTCCCGACCGGAACGGGAATCGAACCCACCGTCTCCGGATTGGCGGTATATGTAACGGAGCGAATTGTAGCCCATCAATAGGATACTTCAAAAAACATTAGAGTCTCCTTTTGGAACGCTTGCGCACCCTAATGAATACGAGTTGCTTCCGTCAATGGAGGCCGGCCGACGGTACAGAACAGAGTAGAGGTAGTAGATCCATCAAAATCACACATTGAATATTTACCGTTCACATGAAGAGACTAAATCCGGACCGGACTTTGTGTGTATGTTTGCTAGAGTAAATAGAAAAGTGGTTGAGGGATAAATACCAAATAAAAGAGACCGGAGCCACGGATATGAAACCAATTTATTCTAGTTTGAATTAATTTGATTTGTCGCCGAGGATAGTAATTTATCATATTTCTGTTTGCGGAAGTGGCAGGTTTTTTTTCGACTACGGCATGGCTGTTTGACAAACATCACAGTTTATTGAGTTTTAGTAATTAAATGTGATTTAGGTTAAAACGCTTTTGGTTTGATCAATATTATGGTTGAATTATTTAATATGATGTGGTAAGCAATAAAATCCAAATAAAAATCAATAAGCTTATTAAATACACATATACCTTGTGAAAGAAATGTATAATGAAGTAAAAGCAGTATAATACTTTTCAAAGCAGTTTTTTACTCTTACTACAAAACCTTCTTCCCCACAGAGCGTTGTCATAACCTGTATCTCTAGTTTTAGTTTTTAGTGATGCCGCTTTCTATATCCCGTGAAACTGAGAAAGTTTCTGATCTAAAAAAAATGGATAGAAATGGTATTGCGCAAGAATGAAGAATACCTTCAGTCAGTCTATTGAATTTGGACCATCCCACGTATCCAGCAGCGTACGAAGGACAAAGGCAATTGTCATATACTCCCGCCGCCGGTAGCTCTCAATCTTCCGGTCGATGGTCTCACAACCGCCTAGGCATCAGAGAAGATCATAAACAAATATTTGACTAGGCTCGGAACGCAATCATAGATCTGCCACTGTTCGTTGGTCCGCAAACGGCCTATACCGTTCGTTTCGAAAGATACGAATGGTTGCTTTTTTTTTGAATCCAAGTATACTCGTAGCGCGTGGGTATGAAAGGGGAAAACATGCATACATCTCCACCGTCTTGGTACCGGATAGGCACCCGAATATCGGTCCGGAATCACGTATGGATGAACCGGGACATTTTTGGCGATTTTTCATTGAGAAGAATGGAAAAAGTGCTCATGGAAAGGTTTCCCATTGTTGTGCTGGCACGATTCGTGTGCTTTTTGGGTGCGATTCTGTGTCATAAGA
Source organism: Aedes albopictus (assembly GCF_035046485.1). Taxonomy (NCBI): domain Eukaryota; kingdom Metazoa; phylum Arthropoda; class Insecta; order Diptera; family Culicidae; genus Aedes; species Aedes albopictus. The sequence goes on along the minus strand of NC_085137.1, from coordinate 301,324,371 downwards.
TTAGGATTCTTTGTATAATCCTCAGCGATATGGATCCAGAACGTGGAAGCAGTGTAATAAGAACAATGCAAGAGAATACGGAACAATTGCAATGAACAGACTCCTTGTGCGAGTTATTCAGCTCAATTTTTCATCAAATAGATGAAATATTATCTTGATAATGTATGAACTTTGTTAATGCATTTAATAAATAAATAAATCGTTTGAATCTTGTTGAAGTGTAAACCGTCATTTACCCTATAACAATTTTTATTCCCAATATTTTTTATGTTGCATTCAACAGGAACCATAGCATTTCATTTTCCTATGTAATCTTACATCCTCCAATATCCTACACTGTCATAAAGTTGAACGTTCTGTATTGGTTTACTTTATCAACTGATTACCGCTAAACCACCACCAATCAACCACCAATTGAACAAAAGTGCGTTTTGCTTTATTCCACCGTCGTCGTCAATTTAGCCCGACCTTGATATGATCCGATATATAAAGAGCTTAGCCTGAGAAATATGTTTCCTGAGAAACTCTTCGGCCGGCTTCACTTCGACAGAGGTGTCCTTCGAAAACAAAAACACATAAATTTTCATTTTCTTAACATTAGACAGCGATTGCTGGTGCGAGTTCGCCAAGATTGCCCGGAGGCGTTGGAAAATACGTGCAGAAGTAATACTTCCTGTCGTGGTGATATGGGGGATGTTTACTGCCAGCGTCCTTGTCTGCCCACATTATTGGAAAAGAACTTTTTTGTTCGTTCGGTCGTTTGCCTCAATTTTGCCCCGAAGACACATGCTGCCCACCAACGGAGATGGTCGCTGGCAGGCAGTTCGGAAGCGTGAATATAAATTCATTTACCACTTGCTATAATTATTGGTCGGGAAATCCTTTGATCCGGCTCCGTGGCAGTATTTTTCCCGGATGTGGATGTGGACGGACACACGCAGGGGTACAACGAGAGAGCGAACACGAAGTCAATTTAAAACACTTTGACCTCGCCGCTTAATCACACTCTGCCACCCATCGTACTTCGGTCGTTCGTTGTTGTTGGTGGTCTGGCTTGGCTTTTGTATGCTGAGCCGAGTCCTGGATCAAAAGGACCCAAAAGGATAGAACTTTCAGACGAACGGACGACCGAAGGGAAGACAGAACTCTAATTTGAATTTATATTCATTACATTATTGTCGTTCGGGACGGCATATTCCGGCTTGTGCTTGGCCGGCCACTCTGGGGGTGCAACAGCAGAAATTGAATGAGTGATCAGCATTGGCCATATAATTAAAAATTACTTACGCTAACCCCGAGTTGGCTGGTGAGCGAACCTTACGAGGAATATAAAGCAGTGTCCATACTAAGTCTCGGTCAGCCAGCAGCCAGTGCGGTGTGGATCCGATGGGTGCTGATTTATTTGCATACAATTATTTTGCAATTCATCGGGACGAGATAGGGAAAGATATATTGGGGGTTGATTTCTTCGGTGCGGATCGTCTGTCAATTACAGTGACGGCAGGAACATCGATTGCCTTGCAACGCATTAGTTGTTTAACGGTTGTATAACAGACAGAACTGGATTAGGTTGATTTATGCAGAGTTGTTTTGTGATGTGGTGAACGTACGATCAGAGTGATTGCTAATAAGTAGACATGCTTCTGGCAACAAATAATGATTGAGAATTACAAAAGTTAATTCACATGGATTATTTATTATAACCGCGTTAAAAGAGATTTACGAAACTTACAGCTTAAACATGTGACTTGTTGAGCATACTAAAATACGCTGGACATTGTGGCATTCTATCTCGTTTAATTAAGAAGTTATTAAATATTTTCAACATTTGATAATTGTTTGTTTATTTACCAAAACACATAAAGAATACACTTGCATACAAAAGTTTAAGCCATTTTCATAAAGTAGAAACATAGTTGTTCCATTATTCGAAACGGTTCTCTGGGCCCTTTTGCGCCGAAAGCAGTTAGACGTGTTCAAAGTTACCCTATAAAAATCAGTAATTTGTGAATAACTTTTTTTTTCTAAAAGTTAGCATTTATCGATGTTCAGCAAAAACATGATTTTTTTACATTCTTAACAACTTTTTAGAAGACGAAAAAAATGTCAATAATCCCGTTAAAAAGTTATGATGAGATATATGGTTTCTAGGGGTCATGCACATACAACGCAATATATCCCGTAAAGTATGAGATTTAGCATTATGACGTCTTTGACAAAGTTGTTCAAAATTGCATTTTGCCCAACTTTGCCGAAAACATCCAACGTCTATCTGTATTTTTTGGAAAAATATTTTTTTATCTCGCTTATCTTGTAGTGAGTTTGAAAACTTGTTATTGTTGTGTTATAGTTCATCACATATTTATACATTTTCAATAACAAAACTTGGTCTACAACAAAGTCTACTATTGAAATGTTATTTAATGGATGAATCTCAATAATTTGAACATAACAAACTAAGATTGCCCAACAAAACATGTTATGACAAAGTAATACTTTGATAAGTTAATAATAACAAATTATGATATAAAAACTGGCCATGTGATTCTATTGTTATAATTTTGATATTCTCCTCTGCTCGGGATACGTTTTTGTAGGTCTTGTCATTTTTTAGGTTCATCGATTTGAAAATAAAATCTATGGAAAAAATAGGCCCTATTCAAAAGTTTTTCTAGACAAATTTCGAAAAACAAAGTACGCAAAGTTGCTTAGATAGACCTATTGTTTATGTCCACCAAGTTTCGTTCGATTTTGAGAGGGTGCTGCCAGTCCCATAGAAGGGTTGGCGCGAAATTCGTTATGTAAACTATGATTGCCAAGATGTGTTCAAATTCTGACCTTGGCTTGTTGCAGGACACTTTTGTTCAGAGGGCTGTCCAGCACTTATTACGTAAGGTAATTTCCATTGAATGGTTGTTGCGACTTGAACTTGATATTGACTTTTATTTGCGGCAATCTAAGTCATATTTTTTTTTTGGATGGTGTTACTTTATTTTGCCCGACGTTTTACTGTTCTGCTTGTCGTGTGGTCACGGTTTTTCTTAATTGTACAATTATTGCGTAATAGTAGTTTACGCAACAAGGTGCAGAATGAAGATTTTTACAGCACGAGTTGTACACTTACCCAACGAGGCTTGCCGAGTTGGATAAGTACGACGAGTGCTGTAAAAATCGAGTTCTACACCGAGATGCGTACAACGTTTTTTGCAATTTCATAAATTACCACTTGAGGATAGTTTTTAATAAAACTTTTTCATCAAACTGCACACTGATGTTCATAGCCATGTTTAAGAAAGTCTGATCATAGCAGGTTATACTGTGTAGTTGTCACAATTTTCCAAACCTGCGTCCAGAAAACATCAAGAAGTTGATCAAACTGAAAACAGTGCTGTAATGGTTCATTACGCATCGCAAATCAGTGCTGTAATGAACCATTACAGCACTGATAATTTGGTGTGGGAAAATAGGCCTTGTTTATTACAGATGAAGGGACTTGAGAACACATTTTAAGATAGTCACTGTCATCACCAGTAAAGAGCAGATAAAAACGATTAATTTGTAATTATTTTTGTTATTTTTTTGTTCCGTTTAAATATGAAGGAAACGATGCAATTAAATTTCAACCAATCTCTTTAATTCAAACCGCCCTAAATACACAATGATGACATGGCGAACACAAAGGAAACCCAATCAACTAATCCACTCAAACGTTACAAGTCAAGTCGCGTATCCACCGCCATGCAAGAACCCGCTCGGTGATTGCTGAGCTTGGTACAAAATATGCAAATAAATTGACAAACCCGGTGCAGCATGTGTGTCACAGTCACAAAGACCACCGCCATCCTCGCCAAACCACTGCTGCTGCTGTTGCTGCTGGCTGCTCCGGCACGAAATTTCCCAATGGAAACGATTCCATCGCAAAAAAGCACCCGGCTCTTCCACCCAGCTCCACACACCGCATGTATGTTCATTTACACGCCCCGTCACAGGAGTAAATTTCCATAGAAATTACATTTATCATTGCTGTTTCTGTGGCATAATTTACTATCTGCCGAAATGCGAACGATTCGACATTGACGGGCGCACCGACGACTGTGCCTTCCCTGCCCTGCTTCACAACAAAACACGTTCCTCTATCATCGCCACCATTCTGGCAACTCTTCGATGCTTGATCGGTATCAGTTCAATCCAGCACGGAGAGGCGCTTCGCCTTCAAACAGGGCTCTTCTGGGAAGCGTGGCACAGCCGTATACATGTGGTTATGTTTACACGTAATAATCATATTCATAAAATGGGATCGCACATAATTACATACGTTCCGCACACACACACACTCTTCCACTCTTCTGTACCACCTTTCAGCGCAATGATACAGAGCAATCATCTCGTTGGCGCATACGTTCTTTGCTGTGAATACGAGAAAGCAAAGAAAGGTTTTATATTGGATCAAATGAATATTGTCTTCCCCCTTCGTAGTAGAAGCAATGTGCAAATTTAATTCACTGAATACCTGTTGGGTACCCAAAATAAGTATGCAATTGCTTCTACATGTATAAAAATGCCAATTGATTCTATTTTACTTTAGGATGCCATGAAACCGTCAAACGAATGCCATTACATCTACAGCAATAGTCTTGAGGGGAAATATTCACCTGGGAAAACTTTTTCCCATGTGAATATTTATTATGTCTTCACCGGCCAATTATCCTAGAAATGTCTATTTGTCGGTTATAATATTTGTTGTTTGACTTTTCAACTATGGACTCAGTATCGGAAAATATCAGGAGAAGCTTTGATTCGTCCGATAGCAGATTAACAGCTTTTTCGGTAACCCACGAGTTTGACTCACAACTGGGAAGCAATTGAAATATATGAGATTTAAATCAATAAAATACAAGGTGTGCCATGAAATAATGCGAAAGATTATTTTTTATTTCAAACATTATTTTTAATCTCTTGACGTTGAAAAATTACATGTTTTGATGTCCCATCGTCTGTCTCATGAGTTATTTGAAGTATTATTCACATTTATAACAGTGCGTTTCAAAAAAATCGGGTTGAAAATAAAATTTTATATCAAATTGCACATTTGAAACAATTTACTTTTTTTTCACCAGAAAATCATTTTGCTGATTTGATTTGAAAAATGTAAAATTACAACTATCTTAATTAGAACTGCGAACTGCATTTAATATTCTAACCATTGTAGCCATTTAATTTTATGACTATTGGCCTATTGGGTAGGTAGTCAATCGTTTGGGCATATGTTTGAAGAAATTTAATACTTTTAAATAAAAGTATTGAATTTATTCAAACAATATAACTAGCTTTAGTTATAACTCTCGGGTTATAACAATATTTTCTTCTGATTTTTCAAATTAAGTGATAAAAACTCACTGTTTTCTGCAAAAACTTTGTCAAGATTTGCCGGAAGTAGCACAGTGCAGTAAAGAATACTATGGGCTTCTAATTTATTATTTTTTATTTCTTTTTTCTTGTATTACAAACAAAATAATAAAATTTTGCCTTGTATTTAAATCACCTTTCCCACTATTGCCCACGAGGGTTTCCACCCCCAAGTGATAGCAAAAAGTCTAATCTTTCAACTACCGACTGAGTCATCTTGCGCCGGAAATAGTTACTTAAGGTGAAAGTACACCTTAAAATATGGCAAATTTGCCTATAACTTTTTTGTTTTAAGACCTAATGACTTTACATCTTCGGAAGAAATGTGTATTTTGACGTCCTGAACAAGTTTGGAGAAGGTCATAAAGCTGTAAGATTGCATCTGTTGAAGCCACACTGAATAAACTAGCTTCAGGGGTACTTCGCACAAAACGATCCATATTTCGAAAACCGTAAGAGGTGAAGCTTTGACATGCTCTACGAAAGTTTTTCTCTTGTTATGGCCTACAACTTTGACAAAGACGTCAAACCTCTAAAAAAAATTTTGAAAAAATAAAATTTTCATCTTACTTCTAGGGGGATTATTCATTGAAAACACTTTATCAAAAGATGCCTTTTAACATGCAGAAAAACTTTGTAGAACACGCCAAACCTCTAGAACCAACCTAAAAAAAGTTATTCAATTTTGATCGCAAAATCATCGATTTCGAACACTGTGCAGTGTTAGCGTGACAAACGTTTTTCAGGGATTTTTGAGAGTGTTTTAGGGAGCCTACATTAAATTTCTCAAAAGTTAAAACATATTTTGGATCATTACTCTCAAATGAGCTACAGGGAAATTTTAGAGGCGCTTCAAACCGTTCCATAAACGGATCAGGGCAGTGGCGCTGCCAGAAATTTGTTCTGGAAGGGATTTTAGACGATCAATCGCACTTCTTTTTACTTATTTGACACTCACATTTCGTGTGGAGCGGACCTGTGGTGATGGTTAGAACACTTGGCTATCACGCCGAGGACCTGGGATCGAATCCCACTCCCGACAAAAGAAAATATGAGTTCTTCCTTCCGAAGGGAAGTAAAGCGTGGGTCCCGAGATAAACTAGCCCAGGGCTAAAAATCTCGTTAATACAGATAAAAAAAAAAACAAATGAATCCACCTAGTGATAATAGTGCCTTTCTCGTCGTAAATGTTCTCACGATCTTAACGTCGACGTAAGTCGAAACCTGATATTGTTTCAAGAAAAGCAAGCATTTTGTCAAAGCTATTTTTGAGTTGACTTAAAACTTATCGATGGCACATAGTCCGACGTTATGTTCAACGTATAAGCAGAGCTGAATAATATCAGATTTCTTAGTTGACTGCTTGAGCACCTTTACTAACACTGGAGGCTGATCAATATCAAGACGATACTAACAAGCTAAGATATAACTTTTTATACAGATCACCTTGCGGTCTTCGATAAAGTTTTTTCTGCACATTTTAGGTTATATTTTGTTGACCGTTGAAAACAAGAACGTAGTGAGTATAGTGCGACATCTGATTGTATGTGGGTTTCATTTGTCAAGATTTTGTTCTCTTACACATATTTATCGCTTGCATTGATTTTATTTACTTTCGTAGTTCCGGCGAAGGATCAAACGCTGGTTGTGCAATCCTACCGGTAGTCTCTAATGTGGTATGAGCCTATTTTCTAATCAATCGTTCCTCAGGTTATTAAAAAAGCCGTGATGTGATGTGTCGCATGGTACATTTGGTTACTTTCGATGCGGTACCGGAACAGGCTCCGGAGCAACACCGGGTCTCTCAAATATAGTCTGAGATTAATTCATTGCTAACGTTCATGAGGTTACCTAAAAACCACGATTTGATTTATCTTATACATGGGTATAGATCACTTTTACATATGACCATTTCCAGTGGGACACCCAGAGCTAATTTCGGGACACTACCGGTTGTCTAAAATATGGTTTGAGGCTATGTTCTTACGAATCGATCATCGTGTTATCAAAAAGGGTCTCCAGTTGGCCTAGCTGTTGAGGATTTGGATCGCCAATCCGGAAACGGTGATTTCGATTCCGGTTCCGGTCGGGAAAATATTCTGGACTTCCTGGGCATAGTGTATCATTGTACTTGCCTCACAATATACAAATTCATGCAATGACAGGCAAAGAAAACCCTTCAATTAATAACTGCGGCAGTGCTCTAAAAACACTAAATTGAAGAGAGGCAGGCAAAGTTCCAATGCGAATGTCGAGCCATAAAGAAGAAAAAGTTAACAAAGAAGCTGCTATCTGATGTACTGTCAAACCCTGCGTATTCATCATTCTTTAATACGACACTTTTTTATTCGTAGCCTGCTCATTTGACATTTTCCGAATTAAAAAATGATCAAATGTCACAGTGTAATACACTGTAAATACGAATGATCCGATATTGTGATGTTACTCACACCCGCAGCGGCTCCTCGTGCAGCTGCTACTTTCGGAAGTTCAAAGTTGGTGCTTTCCGACATCTGATTCGTTGATCAACCGCAGTGAACTTCGGAAGCCAACAATCGTATAATGAACAAGCTATTAATTCGTATTACCTCAATATCTGTAGGATTTGTGTTCAAAGACAAATACTACAATCTAAACAAAAACTAAAATAGAGTTAGTTTATCGAGTTAAAAGTTTACCCAGATAATTTGACAGCAATCATTGTCGAATTAGCGTAGTTTTATGGTACCACACGCATGGGAGCAGAGCCGTAGCGTGGTCCCATGGCGCCCTTGGCAAGCATTCAGATTGGCGCCCCACGACAATTGGCTTCTTTAGCGGTGTTGAGATGACTCCTGAATCTGCCTGTCAAACTGAGCCGAAATCCAAATTTTCATTAATTTTGGTTCCCGGGAACCTATTTAAAAATCAGTTCGAAGTTTGTATGGGCTCGGTTTGTCGAATCACCACTCGTTGCATTTTGTAAGGGGCGGAGCTGTCAAGTAGTTGCCCAGCTGTCAAAAGGTGATTTCAAAAATTGTCTGAAATTGATTTTAGGTACAAAAATAAAGTTCTAAAAATCTAAAAAAAAACATAGTGGCTCAGAAAGAGGTGCTTTTTCTTTAAAGGTTGGATTTTGGTGTTCCTTAGAGTATCTTCGTGCCTGCCACACGATATACACATGCAAAATGGTCATTGGCAGAGGAAGCTCTCAGTTAATAACTGTGGAAGTGCTCATAGAACACTAAGCTGAGAAGCAGGCTTTGTCCCAGGAGGACGTGACCCCAAGAAGAGGAGAGAGAGGAGGACCAATGGCTTCCTCTGAAGTTTAATCAAAATATTTCCCAGAAAAAAAGTGAATTTTCAGTAATTATTATACGCACCATGGACATGGAAGAGTGCCGGAAAAAAATCCTGTAGAACTCTCTTTATAAGTTTTTTTGTTGGAATCTCCAGAAGAATTCCTGCTGGAATCACTGAATGAACTTCTGAAATTCTGGAGGAGTTCCTGCAGGAATATTCGGAGGAATACCTGATGAAAACCCGGGAAACATTTCAACAAGAATATTCAATTCCTGAAAATCCTGTGAAGAATTGCATGTAAGAATTTGTGGAGACCCACTGGAAATATTTTTGAAAGAATTCTTGAAGTAATTCCTGATAAAAAAAAATAACGATTCTCTGGAGGATATTCCAAAAATCCCCAGAAGATTTTACGAAGAAATCCCTGGAGGAATTTCTGAAAAAATCCATGTAAGGCTTTCAAAAAAAAATCTTTGGAGAAATTGTGGATGAAATCAATGGCGGATTTTCTAACGGAATGCCAAGTTCATGATTTTCTGGAGGAGTTTATGGGAAAACTCATGGTTTTATAGAGGGACTCCAGCAGAAATTTATGGAGAAATCTTTAGTGAACATGGAATAATTTTGGAAGAAATCTATGGTAAATTTTCTAAGCGATATGAGAGATTTCTTCTCAGAGGCATTTCTGAAAAAAATCCTGCGTGGGATTTCTAAAGGAATCTATAAAAGATTTTCTATAGTAAAAAAAATGTGAAATAGAAGTATGGAGAAATAGAAGCTCAAACCCCCAGAAAATTTATAGAATCAGTGGAGAAATTTCTAAAGATACCTTGAAGGAAATTTCCAAATTTATCCACGAAAGATTTTTTGGAAGAATTTTTTTAAGGAAACTATGGAAGTTTATCTAATAAAATCCTTAGAAAAATATTAGAAGAAAACCTTTAGCCAATTTCTGAATAAATAACCAGATAATAAATTAGATGACTAGATAGAATGTCTCCCTAGAGTAGTTTCTATAGGTATCTTTCGAAAAATTTCGAGAGGAATCTTTAGAAGAATTTTTGATTTTCTGTTTTGACTTTCTGTGAGAATTTCTGGAGGAATTGTTTGAGATTTTTTGAAAGAAATCCCTAGAAGAATTTCTGAAAGAATTTTTGAAAGATTTTCTGAGGGAAACCTAGCAAGAAATTGCGAAGAAATACTCAAAATCTATAAAATAAAACATCATCATTCCATTTTCTTCTAGTCTTAGGCCATTTCGGCGCCCCTCTGAGGTTGGCGCCCTTGACGGGGCCAACCTGGCCAACCACACGCTACGGCTCTGCATGGGAGATATGTATTATATCAGTACCGGTAAATGGTAATCTTTCCATGCTATCCAGCAAGCACAGTTAATTAAATATCAAATTAGGGGTTAGAAAAGGTTGAAACTTTCATCTCATTTTTATTGGAGCTCAGAAACATTAGAAAATAGTGAATCACAGCCATGAGTCCAATTCCATTTTCATAGAGCCATCTGAACATGTTAAAAAATTGCATCATATCCCCTGCTAATATTAGCTTCAGCTGTCATTAGACATTACCGACCTAATCGTGTGCAAAAATTCTCCATCCTTATCCGGGCATAAAATTTGCACATGATTCGGCCCCCCTTCCGGACCAGATTCCAACCCAAATGGCCAGCTGGAAGTCTTTCCATAATTAAGGCATTACATTATGAAAACAAACAGAGATCAACAATGGAGCAGAGCTAAACTTTTATTTCACTTCCCGCCCGGGCTGTGAATGTGGATCAGGAAACGTTCCAACTTGTATGTTTTTAATCCCGGTCCTGTGAGGAGGCATATTTTATGGGGATTCCGTAATAAGGCATTGAAGTGATGATGATGATGATGCCGGCTGTCGGGCGTCGGTTTTGTGAAAGTGAGAAAAGGGCCCAGAAAGTTATTCTGCCGGGACCGGAAAGGGGACTATCACACGAACATAAACTTTGCTGTTGGATTTTGTTTGATTAAGATCATTGTCCAAAGGCGCACCTAACCTGACTTGGGTTGGTCAGTCAGCCCAAATGGAAACGAGTGCGACAATGGAGTTGGGCATATTTCATCGGCTTTAAAACACTTTATGATGAGTGATGATTTAAAGTTGACCCGAGAATTCCGGTTCGAGATGTCTTTGCTTTCCCTCATTAGCATATAAATAAAAGCTTTCGGAATAGCATGACGGGTGAGTTTGTGTGTCATTCTTGTGTGTCCCAATATCAACCTGTCTGTTCAAGTTGTTATATATGTTTCAAAATAAGTAAACATTTTCCAGAGAGGATTTGGAGAAAACTCCACGCTACTTGAACCATACACAAAATACAGCAAACAAAAAAGTGCAAACATAAAAAATATACATACGTTTAAAAGGGTTTAACTCTTTCATCGATTCTTTGTCAATCTATCAACTCTCCAACTGCAGTCATAATTCAAATAGTCACTACTACCCAAACGTTTTTGTCCATATACATTGAAGACTGCACAGCTCCGAATCTCCTCTCAGGACCAGAAAAGTGACCATCACAGGACAAGAGAAGCATCATTATAGTTCTCATAACGACCTTCAGCCAACAACATCTGCATACTATGGACGGAACAAATGACAGCAAAAAGCACATTATAACGGAATCATATCCTTCTCGAGGATCTGACTCGCACCGGTTCTCGGCTGGCCATTGTCGTTTCTTTGCCGTTCTTGCCCATTCCACTAAGGCAGCGTCGTTGCTCCCCAACCACCAGAGCTCCGGGTGCCGGTGAATTTGTTTATCCTTTCCTTATTTGACGATCCGTTTTGCTCGCTCTGGAAAATCGGGGGGAACTGATTCGGACAAAAAGGACAATTTTCCATTCAGCCAGCAGAGAAGGTTGCCCCCCTCAGTTCTACAATGTGAGCTCGATGATTTGTTTCCTTCTTCATCGGCCAACGACCGGCCCCACTGATTCGGAATTATAATTTATTGACTAATATTCGGCGCTGATAAAATTGATGACATATAAACCGACTCACACCGCTGACTTCCGGGTGGATTGTTGGTTTTTGGACTTTGGTTTTGACTTCAGTGGCGTAGACAGATAATCATTTCAATAAAAGCTACTATGTGTGTAATACTAAAGGGCTTGGTAGACTAATGGCTGACACTTCTAACTCGAATGCACAAGGTCCTAGGTTAAATATCAGTCCGTTTCTTTTTATCTACATACTTTAAGTCTTTCCACCAACTGGTACTGTCGCCTTTTATCTAGGTGTCCATAGCCATGGCTAGAATCACTTGTAACATCACAATAAAGAGTATGCCTGCAAATTGGTAACACGATTGGGTAACTAATGTTGGAACCTGGTTTTATAGTGAAACATATTACGCTATTACTTGCAAAGCTGAATGGATCAATATCAAGCGATCGAATCGCAAACGAAGCGTCTACCTTATTTGCGATCTTAGATGGATAAAATAGAGTGACGCTCTTCCAAATTTACAGTTCAAGGTTGCACTTGAAGGAGCGGGCATTTTATTAAAATTTCAGCAGGCTTCTAAAGTGTTTTAACGAGCTGTTTAGAGACTAGGACTTTAGGGGATTCAGCGGGCTTAATGGGGTTTTTAAAAGCTTTCATTGAAATTTCAGGGTTTAAACAGGTTATAAGGCTGCAGAAACGATTCAGGAAGTCTCACGTGGTCTCTAGGGAGTGTCAGAGGGATTTAAAAGAGCGTTTAACGAGTTCTGGGCTGCAGAACGATGAGTCGATAAGGAGAGCGTCCAACATAGCTCTGGTCCTCACAAGTTCCTACCTCATGGTTCCACGGGTCAAGAGACGACAAAGACCGCCAAGAGTTGCGTGCTTAGCTGGTAGTGCAGCCTGGGCACTGTTGTCAGTCTGACGTCAGCTAGATTGAGAAGGTACGTATCGAGCGTCTGTTCACCAAGGAGGTGCAGCTCAAACAGCGTCTGTTGTGGCCTCCAGCGGCTCATCCACCGGAAGCTGTATACCTAAGATGGCAGCCCCACCACGGTAGATAGGGGAACTTAGGCCAACAACCTACTGTTCCCGAAACCGTTACAGAAACCGAAATTGAAAGATTACAAACTGAGTCAAAGGCAACGACTTTTAGCACGAATCAACGAACAAGAATTGGAACTTAGAATGTATCAACCCTAGCCCAGCAGGGTAAACTGGCACAGCTAGCCAATGAGGCATGCCGTATGAAGTTTGAGATCCTGTGACTAAGCGAAATTGGTTGGCCAAACTTGGAAGAACACAGATAAGCGTCGGGTCAAATTCTGCTATTGAGTTGTCCAAAAAAAGTGTCACGAAACCTACTGCAAGCCTATCCATATACATGAGAACAAAAGATGTTTATAAAGTTCTTACAGATAGATTAACACGGGAAATCTGAACACAAACCACTACCACACAGGAATTTGGATTGGTCAATACTCTGGTCTGCAAGGCAAACACGCTCCTTGGCACCGTGGAGTTGGTTTCCTGCTTAGCGCTCACGCCAACGCTGCGCTAATGAAGTGGGAACCTATTAACGAGAGGATAATTGTAGCCAGATTCAGAATACGGGTTCGAAACCTTACCATGATACAATCACAGACAAACAGACGTAACACACTTCAAAACGACTTGGCACATGCATGTAACGATCAATGCAAATTCCATTTGATTTATTTTTTATTTATTTATTTATTACAAGCAAATTACAAAATTACAGGAAGTTTGTGTAGGAGCGTGCGTGTTAGACAAACGTCAAATCGAAATCCATCATGGCCGACTGTGTCGAGCGCGGTTCTACCAACAGGTGGCAGTGTGCTCATGAAAAAGTCACCGGGCAAAAATTTTTGATTAATTTCCTCTAAGAGTTACGTCTGTTTGTCTGTAATACAATGTTACGCGCCAAACGATGCTGCCGAATTGCAAGACAAAGGGAAATTTTACAGTCAACTGAATGTTGTCGTGGACAAGACTCCGAAAGGTGATATCATGGGCTAGTTCAACGCGAAGGCTGGTTCATGGGCGAACTCCCTAGCCGACGAAGGCGAGATAGCCGCAAATACCGGCGATATTCGATGTCTCACGACGCATTAGTGGGACTAGGATGAATGCTACGATGCCCGTGAAAGACACATCTGGACAGCTGTTGACGCGGCTGACCAGCTGAAACGCTGGTTCGAGCACTTTGGAAAACTTTTTCAAGTGTCGGCCACGCCTTCAATACCAACACCAACGGTTCGACGTATTACCCGTGTCAACACCGAAACTCCATCAATGCAGGATACAGAAACAGCCATCCGTAGCATGAAATCGAACAGAGCCCCGGAATTGGCCCCGGTGTTCGAACGCATATCAGCTGAGATGCTCAAAGCTGATCCCGCCATATCTGCACAACTGCTGCATCAATTATTCTGCAACATATGGGAAACCGCTACATTTCCGGTCGACTGGATGCAAGGCGTGTGACCTGACTGAGAAAACATGGCGTAGTGAAAAGGTGTCTCTGAGAAAATTTTCGGCCTCATTGAAGCACAGTACAGGGCATTTTCGTGCAGAGATCTAAACAACGGTATCTTGTCCGATACCATCCGGGTCGTTGCTGGAGTGAGGCAAGGCTGCATCCTATCACCGTTGCTGTTCTTCATCGTAATCGACGAGATCCTGGTAGATGCGGTTGATCGTGAACCAAATCGTTGGATGCTATGACAGTCCATTACCATGAAGCACCTAAATGGCTTCGAACTAGCTGATGACGTTGTCTCTTAGTTCAACGGCGCTCTGATGTGCAGAGTATATCGATGATCTTGACGATTGCTCTTCGGCGGCAGGTCCTACCATTAACATCAACAAGACCAAATCGGATATAAACACGGTCAACCCTTCCAGCTTCACGGTACATGGGCAAGCAGTGGAGAATGTTGAAAGCTTCCAATATCTTGGTAGCTAAATGGTGGCACAGAAAAACAATGAGATTAGTCGGCGCATCAAAATTCGATTTTTAAACACGAACGTGAAATCTGTGGTACTGTACGACAGTGAAACCTGATGTGTATCAGCGGAAAACACTCAACGGCTGCAGGTCTTCATCAATAGATGCCTGCGGTATATAATTTGTGAATCGTGGCCTCACAATCAGATCTCCAACGTGGAGCTCCTCCGTCGATATCATCAAAATCCGATAGCGTCAGAAATTCAGGAACGAAAGTGGAGGTGGGTCGGCCATACTCTACGCAGGGTCGGAAACGAAATCTGCAAACAGGCGTTAGATTGGAACTCAGCAGGACATCGCAGCAGAGGCAGACACAGAGGCTCATGGTGGGGCAGCCTTAACAGGGAAATAAAGGAAGTCGACAGAATTTGACCTGGCCACAGGTCAAGGCGATGGCGGGCAATAGCCCAGGATGGAGATATTTCAAATCAGCCTTCTGCACCACGATGGGTGCTCAGGACTGAAAGTAAGTAAGTTTGAAGAACCATCCTAGAAGGTTTTAAAGAGCTTTATTCAAGATTTATGGTAGTTTTTAGGGTTTTAAAGTGGTTTAATGTAGCTTCTAGAATATTTCTGGTGATCTTAATAAGTTTCAGAAGCATTTTAAGATTTAAGGTTCCAGGGTTTGAGATGGTTCAGAAATAATAAGGTTCTAGGAGTTTTATGACGTTTTTAGATGTGTTTAATATGCGCTGCATTGCGATTAATGGGGCGTTTCAAAAGGGTTTTAAGATATACAAAGGGGATAAAAATGGTTCAAAGAGGTCTTCAGGGAGGAAGATCCAGGTGGATTCAGAATTGAGAATGGACAACCTCGCTGGCCTCGAACACGTTTGTTATGCTAGGTTTCATCGCCGGCTCCAAAGAATAAAAGGAACTTAGATGGTCTTTTTCCAGAGGGTTGGATCAAGGAACCTTTCGTAATGGAAATTTCTATGACTCCCTGGGTACTGAGTATTTTTGTGTCTGATAGACAATATACGAATATAAAGTTGACATTGATTGGTTAGGGAAACTCTGTTCCAGTTATCACGTTATGTCAAAGAGAAGAAGAAGGAGGATAATGTTACGCACATAGAACTACACCTTCAACATCACTGAGACTTCCAGATCTCAGGTGTCCAGTGAACCTAGTGGTTAAGGCTATGGATCGTCACTTCGGAGATGGCGGGTTCGATTACCATTTGCTCGACTCCCTGGGCATAGCGTATCATTGTGATTGCCATACAATGTACAAATTCAAAAAAAGTGCATGCAAAGAAAGCCCTCAATAAATTGTGGAAGTGTTCAAAGAACACTTAGTTGAAGATAGGCAGGCCCATGCGAACGTCGAGCCATAAAGAAGAAGTAGAGGAAGATGAAAAATAAGAAGAAGAATAAGAAGAAGAAGAAGAAGAAGAAAAAAGAAGAAGAAGAAGAAGAAGAAGAAGAAGAAGAAGAAGGAGAAGGAGAAGAAGAAGAAGAAGGAGAAGGAGAAGAAGAAGAAGCAGAAGAAGAAGCAGAAGAAGAAGAAGAAGAAGAAGAAGAAGAAGAAGAAGAAGAAGAAGAAGAAGAAGAAGAAGAAGAAGAAGAAGAAGAAGAAGAAGAAGAAGAAGAAGAAGAAGAAGAAGAAGAAGAAGAAGAAGAAGAAGAAGAAGAAGAAGAAGAAGAAGAAGAAGAAGAAGATCACTGAGATCCAAACCTGAGGTTCCACTAAAGTCTTGACGCTGGCTGTAGCTATCAAAGTAGAGGCAAAGTTACTGATATGTAACACCAATGCCTCAATTGTAAGAGCTGAAATAAAGAGCTTACAATACATGCAGTTATAAGTTCAAACTACTTGTAAAAGTATTATTTTAAAGATAGTTCCAATGCTAGGCCACAGAATCACTACCCATTTTATCGACATGGAAATTTTATTATCGCACCTGCATCTAGTGACACCCCTGAGGCAAAAGAGATTTGATATTGGCGTTCGGAAAATAGAACCGTAAAATCGAATCAACAATTCTTCCCCAACGCAGCAGCACTGATGATGAAGTGGCCCGTGTTCCCATAACAACCCCGCGTTCAGGAAATTTCAGCAACTAGACAGGACTGAAAGCAGGGAGGCTGGGACGGGGACGGACGTGGGCCGTTTGCCGGGATCACATTCGCATAAAACACATCGTTTCGCGCCGAAGTGAAAACGATATGACAATCATAATCGTAAACCATATTTTTCCGTCAACCCCTTCTGCTGATTTTGCACAACTGGAAAACGGCGACGATGGTGACGACGATGAGGACGAGAACCAACATCCAGCATGTCGTCGTCGTCGTCGGGCTTGGGACCAACATGGATCCTTTTACGCTTGATGAATTGTGCGGTGGCGGTTTGGGTTAGTTGACGTTTGGTGTTTTCTGGCTGCGAGATGTGATATTTTTCCACTAAACTGCAATATGAGCTCAACTCTCGCGGATCGGATTGGAAAGTGCGGGAAAAAATATTTCACCCGCACAGATTTTCCGTTCGAAAGAAGTTTCCACTCTTTTTTGCTTTATTTAGGACGTGAAAAGGGTTCCAGCGATGCAGGGAAAAGTGTCATTCAGAATGAAAGATTGGCGGTCTTTTGAAAAATTTGAAACACTTGGAAAAATCGTCACACAATCTGCGTTCATAAACTGAATTCTGTTCTTGAGCACTGAATAGGGTGACAATTCTTTTTTGAACAACTTGATCTTTATGATGGTTTTGGGCCAGCAGCGTGGATGCAAAAAAATTCAGAATTTTCCTTGCCATCAGCGAGTGGAGGATTGAATATGTCTGCGGGATTGTGTCCGTGAGAAATAACACCTGTAGAACTCTAAGAAACAGCGATGTGTCTACAGTGGTCAATGAACGTGGTGTTCAGGATCAAACATTGGCGACAAATGTCTTCGAACGGGCTAAAAAAGTCACTGCAGATGAATAATGGTGCATAGACAGCAGAGCATCGTCAACATCGTTGTCAAACTCGGCCTGGATTCTCCTAGAACCTTTTCAGCACCTTCGGATATCGAAAAACGAAGGGTGTGCCGTCGTACCACTAGTTGTCATTGCAACGTATAGTTCTTCACGGCAGTTTTTTTTTTCGAAGGAATAAAGAAACTTTGTGTACAGCGGCTTCCAGTTGATCATAAGCAAACAAATTGAACTGCTGTACCATGCACAAGAAACACGGAGGTTCTACCAAGAGCTCAACGCATCTCGCAAAAGCTTCGTGCCACGAGCCGAAATGTGCAAGGATAAGGACGGGAGTCTCCTGACGGACGCGCTTGAAGTTATAGAAAGGTGAAAGTAGCACTACGACGAACACCTGAATGGGGCGGAGAGTGCTGACATAGAGGACCAAGGTAGCAAAAGCAATGAATTCGTCAGTAGGCAACAACGAGCCAACTCCTACGTTGAGGGAGGTTAAGGATGTTCTCAGGTAGCTCAAGAACAAAAAGTCAGCTGATAAGGATGGTGTCACTGCTGAACTTATCAAGATGGGCCCGCAAAAGTTGGTCACCTTATTGCACCGGCTAATAGTCCAGATCTAGGAGATCGAAGGGGTCATCTGCCCATTTAACAAGACGAGTGACGAGTTGGAGTGTGAGAACTTCCGAGCAATAACAGTTATGAATGCCATTTACTAAGTGCTATCTTCCATAGTTTTTCACCCAAGTAAATGAAATTGTGGAAAACTATTAGGCCGGTCACATTGACAGCCACTGGACAACGGATAAGATCTTTACATAAGATTCAACGAATTTGAGGGTCGTGAGTTCGATTCACACCGGAGAATTCAAACAAATCGGGACTGGAGATGGCATACTTATCCTTCAAACAGCGAATTTGTTTTTATATTCAGCATGATCCATACCTGAAAAGAGAAAAAAAAACTTCAATTAGTTTACAGCATTTTTCTGCTTTTGTTCTTATGGTTTTTATGTGTCCAGAATGATTGATAATTTTTATACTCTCAATGACGTAAGTTGAAAATATCGAATGGAATCATTGTACATTGCACAACCTTCTTCGGGAAAGTAGTATAGTAAACACTCATGCTAAAGAATCTTTCGCTTTTACTACTGCCAATCAGAAAGCCTAATATTAGTTGGTCGTATGCGCCAAACGACGTGATTTTTCCAATAAAACTCATAAGACTACTTGCTTTGAAAAGTCTACATATCTGGAGCTATTCATTTTGCCAACACAGTTCGAAAAAAAACCTGTAAATTTATGACGGATCGAATGTAACAAAAGGACCCCGTCATATATGATGGAAATTTTTGTGCGATCTTAAAATTACATTGCAGATATCTGTTATAAAATATAAAGAAAAACTGAGCTCCGAGCGAGAATTGAACTCAGATCCTTGGGGTGTGAGTAGCACGCCCGAGCTCTCTCGGCTATCTCAGCTTGTTGAAAAGCTGACAGTCAAAGTTAAACTGCTTCTACCATAATGCACGCATTCACGACGTGCTCCGGCTGCTACAGAGAGTACTGAGAGAGACAACGAGGAAACCGCCACAGCCGCAAGCAGCCGTTCGTTCAGCTGATCGGAGAGTGGCTGGCATGATTTATAACAGATGCATGTAAAATTAAAGCGAATATGCTTTAAAATCTGTAAACAAGCCGTCTGACCAGCAGCGGGCTGCTCGGCTGACGTTAAATGTTGGTGATTTACATTTTTCTGCTGCAAATTTCAGTTGATCTTCAATTTACGTGCTGTTTAACTTTCATATTTTTTTGCTGTGAAGCTAAAAGCGTCAGAATTCGTTTTCCAGCCTGTCCAGAAACGTACTCTGCCTTTCTTAAGCATTTAGTATTTTGTGCTTGTTATACCAAATGGGTAAATGTCAAAAAAAAAAACTCTCAGTCAATAACTATGGAAGTGCTCAAAACAACAGAAAACCGTCAAACAGTCTGTCTCCCAGTTGGAAGTTCATTCCAAGTAGAATAAAAATTTCTATCATCCGTCATCGCAACTAAACCGCTAAGAATCATAAATCTGTAAATTTTCACACACCGTATCACATAAAAATCAGCACCGATAGCAGAAAAAAACCCAAGCACATGAACGTGTTCGAATTTTGTGGCACTCAATTTTGGATTTACGCTCGAACATATCTCAACCATCGCTCGAAACGGCCATATGCACGAGTGCTGATTACAGAAAACCCACGTGCTGAAAGTGCAGTCCTCGAGCATTGCCAGCTCAACTAGAGATCTCTCACAGCCAGCTGCAATTCCACCATGGAATCATGCTTCCAATTTACGTGCCCCAAAGTACAGCGATCAATTTTATTGCCGGTATCTGTACCACCAATAAATCCAACTTGTCGGCACTTTCGATCCCCCTGGATCCACCCGGTCTTCCGGCTCGTTCGGCATGACACAATATGAAGTGCTAAATGCGTCATCACCAAACTATAACTGCTAGACCTCGGCGGATAGAGTTCACCGATTCCATCCCTTCTGCCGGGTGAGTTCTAGTTCAGTGCACTACTATATAGGACTTGCACCAGTGTTCGTGCTCATATGTGGTGGAAAAATATCATAAAACTCTGGCCTGAATCGGACAGGCTGCAACGACGAAGGGAACGAAGAAAATTGTATTCCGATAATTGGTTTCATTATCGAAGCTACATGTTTTTCCTATAAAATTTATGTGTGACGATGCCGCACTCTTGGCTGTGGTCCGTGGGACGTATAGGACCTTCCATCATCGGTGGATGATGAATTGCATTTCGCCATCTTGGCTAGTTTTTTGTGACTCTCTCTCTCTCTTTTCTCCTTGACAACGTCTTTACTGGAACAAATCCTGCTGCTCAGCTAAATGTACTGTGACCACCTCCTTTATTACTAATTGAGGAAGTAGTCTGCCAATGAGGCGACATTTGGTTGCTTCAGTCGGTCAAGGTGTTGTTACCGTGCTAGCCATTGGTACCAAACATTATTGACGACAGAAAGTTTTGAGCGCAGTTTGACCATCACCAGGTAATGGTCAGAGTTGATGTTAGCGCCACGATAAATAGGTTCTGACGTCGATAACATAAGAGTACCGTCCGATAATCAGAACGTGGTCACTTTGCGATTCCGTTTGCTGTGGTGATCTCCATATTTAGAGGCTTTGTTGAAAAAATGTGCTTCCTAAGGCCATGTTTTTAAAGGCGCTGAAGTCGATGAGTCCTAGACCGTTTGCTGATGGGTCTGAATTCTTCTTCCACGCCTACAGGGGATACTCAAAATAACTGGGACAGGTGAAATTTTCACTTTTCAAAAAATGTTCAACTCGCAATAACTTTTCGAAAAGGGCATCAAATATTCTCAAATTTTGACTGTAAGTTCATCAACTAGTTGTGTATCAGTGGTTCAAATTTGGAAAAGATCGGACCATTCTACACGAAGTTATAGAGATTCTAGAAAAAGGTATAATTATTCGATAGCCAACTTTGAGCTGTTATATCTCCAGGTTCAATGAACCGAATGCAATGAAATTTTGATCATTTACGACTTATATAATGAACTTTAAAAAACAGTTGACTTAATTTGAAATTATTAATAAGAAAATAAGTTATGGCGATTTCTTTTTTTGCATGTTTTTTCAGTAAATTTATCGGTTTTTCATATGCATCCCGACTAGAAAATTATATCAAGTTTGTATCATATTGTGTTATGATGTTATAATATTTTTCTCTAACTTATTATGTTATAAACTAGATGCAGGATGATGTTAAAATAACTAAAATTGTAACAAAAAGTACACTGGTCTAATCAAGATTATATCCTATTTTGTTATAATCATATCAAAGTTATAACCAAATGTGATATGAATTTTAGCCTCTGGATTACTGGTTTCTATTATAATTTGATATAATTTTGTTACATTATTTCCCAAATGTCGAAGATTTAAAACTAAATTATAATACAATGAGATATGAAACAACATTTATAACATAATGTGATAGAATGGAGTTATAGTATTTTGAAAACACCAAGGATGTTGAACATGATTATATCACAATCAGATATAAATATCATGATTTGTTAGGATTTTGTTATATTTTTGTTACAATTTTCTAATCGGGATCCCATTACGCAACACCTTCCGTTCGAAAACTCCAAGGGCGCGTTGGTCCTCTGCACGTAGGGTCCATGTTTCGTGCCCATAGAGGACTACCGGTCAATCAGCGTGTAATGGAGAACTTTGTTCGATCGTAGAGTTCTGCGGAGTCCAAAGTAAGCTCGATTTCCTGCCAAAATGCGCATCTGAATTTCTCTGCTGGTGTCGTTGTCGGTGGTCACCAGTGAGCCCAAGTACACGAATTCTTCAACCGCCTCGATTTCATCACCGTCGATAGAAATTCGCGGTGGCGGGCGCGGTGATTCCTCCCTGGAGTTCTTTGCCATCATGTACTTTGTCTTCGACACATTAATGACTAGTCCGGTTCGCCTGGCTTCACTCTTTAGTCGGATGTACGTTTCCGCCATCGTCTCAAGTTTACGCGCTATAATAACAATATGTGAATTCGGATGACCCCCAATTGTAGAGGCGCTAGGTGAGATGTGGAGAAAATCGTTTGTTTACATCAAAAATGCATTTTTTCGTCTTAAAAATTTACTAATATTTTGCCTTGGTAGTTGCCATTTTCCATTGGTAATGGCTTCTATTATCATCAATCTCAATGCCTACGGCGACAGACACCGGATTGGCCAGCTAACGAAAAATCCGGAAGATTGTCCGTCGGAGGCATAGCAAGAGCTCCTCAAATTAATCACATAAATAATTCGTAAGTACCTACCGGATCTAAGCGCTTCTGAAAGAGAATTAAATTTTCTTTCCAAAATGTGCTCGTTTGTTTCTCTACGATGCGGAATTCGATATGAAAAAGTGAAAAAAGTGCACTTTGCCTATGCTGCGCCATGTTAAATTTTGGTGGAGTCACGTTTTTGATAGGGTTCTTATTCCTGCCACCAGATGCGGAGGGATCGTTAGCTTCCGTTGGATTTGCCTATATCATCAGCGAAACCAAGCAGCTGAACGAGCTTCGTGAAAATTATTCCAATCGTGTTTATTCCCGCTCTCCTTATTACATCTTCTAAGGCGATGTTAAAGATCCAGCACGAAAGACCATCACCTTGCCGTAACCCTCCGCGAGATTCGAAGGGACTCGAGAGTGTTCCTGATACTCGAGCTTGAGTCATTTAATAGGTGAATTCAGATGACCCCCAATTGTAGAGGCGCTAAGTGAGATAAGGTGGAAATCGTTTGTTTACATCAAAAATTCATTTTTTCGTTTTCAAAATTAACTCATATTTTGCCTTGGTGGTTGCTATTTTCCATTGGTAATGGCTTCTATTATCATCAATCTCGATGCCCACGGCGACAGACACCGGATTGACCAGCTAACAAAAAATCCGGAAGATTGCCCGCCGGAGGCATAGCAAGAGCTCCTCAAATTAATCACCTAAGTTGTTTGTAAGTACCAACCGGATCTAAACGCATCTGAAAGAGAATTAGATTTTCTTTTCAAAAAGTGCTCGTTTGTTTCTCTACGATGCGGAATTCGATATGAAAAAGTGAAAAAAGTGCAGTTTGCCTATGCTGCGCAATGGCAAATTTTGGCGGAGCCCCTCTTTTCATAGGTTTCTCATTCCCGCCACCAGATGCGGAGGGATCGTTAGCTTCCGTTGGAGTTGCCTATATCAGGACTCATCGTTTGATTTACTGCAGCGCTCTTGGTGGTCGGATTTGAAAATTGGCAGCAATTTATTTTGGAATGCTGAAAATTTCGTCACGATTCGTTTTGTTTCGAATAAGTTATATGTGATGGACGCCACGAACCGAAAATTAGCTTTGGATACTCACTTCGAAAATCCGACGTGATCAAGTTCAAAAAATGCGAAATCGTTGAAATTGGCCATATCGACCGTTGCAGCGTTCTTAAATGTTTCCGTCAGGGGCATAGTATCGATCGGCAGGATCATAACAAGCGTCGTAGTGAAAATAAGGATCGGAAGTTGCATTTGAAGATGTGAGAACATTTAGGGCAAAACCTGGGTAGCCGGATAATGATGTCGTCAAAAAAAAAAAAATGCCAGACAAAGTACCGGCACAAGAATTCATCTACGAGAAGGATTCTGATCTTTTCGGGCCAGTAAGCAGCTCAACAGGATACTAAAGCACAACTAAGTGACCAAAACACGTACCCGAAAGTTGTATGACGAGGTTCTGAGAAAGTACGAAGGATGCATTTTCAGGGACGATGAAACGTAGGGTAGCGAACCACTTGGGCAGCGGCCGGTATATTGGGCACTCTTCGCTATAACTCAGTTAATTCCAAACCAATTGACTTGAAATTTTATACTCGGCTAGATACTATAGGTATCTCATCGCGTTCCAAAAATTGTGTCAATTGGTTCAGAATTGGCTGAGTTATAGCAGAAAAGTACCCAAAATAGAACCCCTGCCGAGATGGTTCCACTTCCCTACGTGAAAATGGATTAGGGTCCGCTTTCCGGACAAAAGATCTTGAAAGCCACAGGTTGGGGTGATGTCTCTAGCAAGTTTGAGTTTGTTTTGCCGATGAACTTGCATAAAAACTGCTGATTTGGCAGGGTATTCGCAGCACTGGGCAAAAAAAAAATCGTGGCAAACAATACCGAGGAATCCAAAATTTACAAGCAGGAGTGCCTGAAAAACTGTGTTCTTTCGTTCATTATAGCTCACAATGGACCTGTAGAGTTTTGGCCTAATTTGACAAGTTGCCACTACAGTGGAGAATTGCTACAGTGGTATCGAGGCAGCGGGGTGGATTTCATAAAAAAGGACATCAATTTTTTTAAATTGCCCTCAGTTCCCCCCAGTAGAGACATTTTGGGCAATTGTCAAGCAGAAGTTGAAGAAGAGTGAAGAACAGTGGAGAGGTGGTTCGGGATGCAACGAAGATGAAGATATAGTGGAAGAAAATGGCCACTCTGTAACTGTTCGGTTCCAAATTTACTTGTTGGCTCTGTCACAAATCCTATTTTCAAAAATGTTTATCCCTGAATTAGACCCTGTAATAAAGGAACGCACACACTCACTGGATGCAGACCACACGCAGAAAAACAGTGCTTGTTTAAAACAATAAAACGCATGGTTGATTTTCAAACTGAGAATTTATTTATTCCAAAGTTATATTTGATTGTTTTCATTTAGAGTTTATCGATAAAAACAACCGATATGTCAAAAATTTCATTTGTTTCAACAAAATAAAAATCATAAACATGGTCCGAAAGCACTCACACATCTATAAAATGCTTACCCCAACATCGCCACAACGAAGAAGGTGCAGCAAATTCATCACGCCAACTTCCAAGTGCAGCTTTGGCCGTGATGGACAACGCGCAGGTACTCACGGTTGATCGGTTTCGCCTTTTTTTGTCTTTTTTAGTCGTTCTCCTCCCCATCCGCTTACTGACGGTCTAAACATAGATTTCCGAGCTGCCGCAGTTGCTGCCGTCACCAACACAATCACATTCCGGGTTTGTTAGTGGCAAAATGCAGTTGTTTGAATCAATCCATTACTTCATGTTGAAAATACCAAATCTCTGTTTGTTTTAACAAACTGTCAAAAATTTCGACAAATGAAAATATTTGTATTATCAAACAATAGAACAGTTCAGTTTAAACTAGAAATCAGTTTGTCGCTATAGTAAACTGAAAAATTGGTTGATTTGAACTAGAATTTAATTGTGTTTACAATTTATTTTTCTGCGTGCATGAGTGAGTCGTGTTTCGCTTTCACGTCATACCGTGCCATTAAAATGCGTCCAAACTCGAGCAGCTTGAGCTCGGGCAAAACAAACAACAGCCCTGAAAGTACTCACCTCGTCCCATAGATGGTGTTAACTACAACAGGATGGGTAAACATGAAATTAAGAGCATAAATGCATATGCAGAATTCTATGCAAGCTGGCGGGTCTTATAAAAGCCTGACTGAAACTAGGGGATCTTTCCTTATTGTAAGTGATCCTCGAACAGAGTAGTAGTAGCGCGCGTGTGTAAATAGTAGTTTGAGGATCAGTTAAATTGTTCGTTTAACATACGTGAAAAAGTTAAAAATGTTTGTTAGTAAATGTATTAAAATGTAATAGTACGGAATGTGTGTTAAAATGTGTTAGTACGTAAAACCCACCCATACAAAAACAAACAATAGAACAATGAACGACAAAACAACGTGTAACATAGAACAAAACAAGAAAAAGTTCCATGCTTGGGATCTTTTTCTTTTCTACTCCTTTTCTCTGAGTTTCCGACAGTGAAGTGCCGTGCGGGGTTCCGTGAATGTGTGGGCCGGAAGTGTGCACAAGTTCTGTAGTTCCGGAGGCGATTCAGAACCCGTCTCGTTACTCTGAAGAGTAGTTCCGTGCCGCCATTGCTTTGGCGCAATTATGCTTCTCGACACCGCCTGCCATCCTTCAGTCGTCATCTTCTCCCATCTGCACGAACCGACGAGCACCAACACCGACAATAGCCCGGCCTGTCCGAAGTCGGCATGCGTCCGTCGAACACCCCTTCGAAGTTTCTGACGCCTGCTTCCACGACCAGCAGCGATCGGCGATCCACGATCAGCTCACTAGCCACTAGCTACACCACCAACAACGATCCGGAACAACCAGTAAGCATGCAAGTACCCATTCTGTGACGTCACTTAATAAAATTGTAACCTCAGGTGTAGCGTATCTTAGATAGAGCCACCAAGAGTTAAGATCTGTTCACCATTTTGTGTTTGTGGCGTTCTCCGGGTTCACAAAGGAACCTCCAAGCCTCGCTTTTCCTGGATCATTGCCGTAAGAGTATCCTCCCCTCCTTTTTTAGATGACGTAGTTAGACCTCCGTGGGCAGGTTTTTATTTAGCTATTGCTCCTGCGAGATAAGGCCATCCATGGCAGGTGTATCGGGGTGAATGAAATGCCATCAACGACCCTGTAGATTCCCCTATCCCATGAGCTACCAGGTTATAACTCAAGTTTTTCAACGGACTGTCCAAGACATGATTAGTGGTGTTCTAAGAAAGGTTTGAGATTTTATTAAAATCAAGTCGGAATAATTTCAATGCCATTTTTCTTTTAAAGTGCAATAAATATCCTATATTTTGAGTGTAAAACATTTTTTATTTCAATAACATATTTCCGAGATAGCTCCGGTTTCTTGCGTCCAGATATTAAACGACTCAAGCTTTACGAACATCACTCGATCCATCGTCGTCTAGATCAATCGTATCAGTTCATCCGGGAATTCGTATTCGTGCAGTGTGGAGTGTACACTGTGCACGTTGATTATGCTGAAGTTGAAAAATCGGCCCGTGATCCTCAATCTGCATATTCTTTCGTCGATCGGTCTCCAACCAATAAAGCGCCTATGCATAATGTCCATCATTATGAATGCTGTCCTCAGCTGGCTTGTATTATCGCAGATCTGGTAGATGGTATGATACCTCTAAATGTGCGCACCACGGATCATGTACAGCACACCTCCAACATCGTTATAATTCAGAACCGGCAGTAGATCGGCATTTTTTTTATAGATGGCGCTCGCATAGACACAAACCCTCTACTTTCCTGAGAACTTGCGGTTCTCTCATTATTAGACCTATTTTTAAAGACTTGATGAGTACCATTGCTAGCTACGGCTGCATCATTACCGAACATGCTTTAAAAAACAATAGCGGAGGCAGGATTTGAACTAAGAATTCAACTGGCTTTTCCACCCTGTGCAGTAACCAGTACGAGAACATCAGCACATGAATGAACGACTGGTAATTGGCCAAGATTAATGAGGTTTTCAACCCTTGGTTGGTTCGCCTCAATAGGGGAACTTATGTTTTTCGGCCGTTTTGTTCTTTTCGCCAGTGGGGCCGGGGGGTTTGAAGCCTGTTGAACGAAAGATAAGCAACAAATCTTTCTCAATCAAGCAGAATTATGCGACTCAGTTTTAGGCAATTTGGCGGACAGAAACCTCTCATGACGAAGAGAACAAAGCTGCCGATAATACCCAAAGCCACCCAAAATAAAATTACCAATTTGGGAGCGGACCTGGTGTGACGGTTGAAGCGCATGCCTTTCACGCCGAGGACCTGGGATCGAATCCCACTCCAGATAAACTCACAAAATGTGAGTTCTTTCTTCGGAAGGGAAGTAAAGCGTGGGTCCCGAGATGAACTAGCCAAGGGCTAAAAATCTCGTTAATACAGATAAAAAAAATACTAATTTGTAAAACATTTGATAAAGTCTAATAAAATCGCTTATCGCTATGACTTTTCCACTACACTCAGTGTACGAGAAAGGCAGAATCTACTATTTTTACTCTGGGAAAGATATTCAATCTAACTGATTTAAAACACAGCAGTCAAAATCAACGGTCCATTTTGTGTCACCCAAGAAATGTAAAACAATCATCAGAAATGAATTTATGCGGTGGATCGAAAAGGAACCATCTCCGAGCAAAAAAAAAAAGAATCGAACGGTTTTAATGCAAAACCGATTGCTCCGCGCTCGCCTTTTCCATTACCTTTTTTTGCCTTCAATCAGGACAGAAACGTCATCCAGTGGAGGGTCGAGAAGGTAAGTAATTGAAGGAAGATTTTCTTCGTCCCCTTTTGGTACTTTTTCCTACATCATCGCCGTCATCCAGTGTAATATTTTTATCCGCATTACCACCATTGTTGTGTCCATAAGGAACAAATGCGTCCAATCTAATCTAAGTGAATTGAAGGACCTGGGACTGACTGTGGCGAAAAACCGAATCCAACAGAGGAGAACGGAAAATCGAAGAAAAACTGGGAGGCAGCTGGCAGCGGGTAGACTCGGGAATGGGAAATCAAATTTTTATTTTAATTTAACAAAGCGCTAAGAGGTTTCTTCTTCTGCCATTTCTGACTGGAGTTTAGCCTTCGTTGGAAATGGGCTTTCGCTGCGAAGAAAAGTGGCATCAAAAATAATAATCAGCTCATGTTGCTTTCAATATCGGAAAAAGGCGAATGACTCGTTCCAAATGCCATGCCAGAGGTCCTTTTGTGTTGATAACGGTTTTTGATTCAACAGGATCCTCTGACCAAAAGCTTCCGAGCCCAGTTTCGGAGATGGGAATGGGATTCTTCTCTTTAGATCTTTTTCTCCATTCATGCTTGCTGCTGGCAGCAACTGGTATTTTTATCCAATGCTATGTTGAAAATGTCGGAATTGACCGAACTCCGACTTGTTAACTTGAGAATGGAGAAATACGGCGTCAAAAAAAAAATCAAGTGGAGGATATCCTCGAGCGATTGTCGATGATTTTACCCGGTATTTATTGCACCATAATTGAAAGGGTAAGTTATTGACTTTGAGCAGTGAAGGACTTCGACGGACAGACACAGCAGGAGAAAGATAATCCGACTAGCAGTGTAATCGAATCCGTGCATCGACGTTCACTGGATCGGGAAAATATTGTGTGGATTTCGATTCGCACAGCCATGGAAGTCAATCGACAGTCGAGCAGAAGACAGGTTTCGTGAAATCGTTTACCCTGATCCGGGCAGGTATTTGAAGTGCATCGGATTCCTTTCAACTAGGTGCTTCCATTCACTTGCATAGGAGTATTTTTACTGTATTCTGAATACCTTTCAACCGTTTGGTAGACAACACCGATACATCTTCAATATGGTAGTTGTAACGTTTTGACGTTTTTATTCTGTTTAAGTAAAATAAAGTTTGAATTCAATTAGATTAAATTGATATATTTTTTGAATATTTTGATTTTGATTTTAGAATTTGTTTTTTTTTTAAATTAATTATTAGTTTTCATGATTATTTTAGTTAATTTGTAGCTTTTGACGTTTTTATCTTTTCAAGTAAAATCTTAATTGAATTGGATTCGTTGAATTTGCCTTAGAGTTTGAACCGTTTCATTTAGTATAGATTATCCGTTTCATATATGGTTTGTGTCTAGGCTAAGCTAATGACGATTCATGCTACTTATCTTATAGGACTTTTTCGATGGCGCTAAATAGTTTTTACGGCCATGTGCGATTTAAATTTGGCGCACTTGTATATAATAGTTTTAAGATTGAATAGACGACTGCTTCAATAGCAGGAAATTTACTTGACTAGAGATTTCGACTGACTCCATCACTTCATAGTTGAGTCGGCTGGTGAGCAGAAGTGAGCTTCGGCGACCTTCTCCCAGTTCGTTCTGTTTTAAAGTTAATTATATTGGATTTTGTCGCCAGGGGCAGACACTCTGCTCCCTGTGCCTTTACTTGTAGTTTCAAAGCGTCCAAGACGCTTTTTATTTTGGGCTTTAAGCCACTAGTGCTCGTCCTCGCCCGCCAGTTACTGGCAGTTAAACGGACTCAAGGGGATACTTCCGGCCTACCTGCGTGCAGTTTAGGCACGATCAGGCAGAGTACCGGCGCCGACACCCCTCCGCACCTTTAGTTCGGCGAATGTCAAGGAGAGCCCACCGTCGTCGACGATTGGCCACGAAGATAGCACCGTCAACGACCAAAAACCTGCGCAGGTACGTTACTCATGGCCATGATCACACACACACACAACACTCACACACACACACACTTGACGAGCATTTTTGTGAAAAAGAATATACGTTTAAACGAATTCGATTGTTTAATGTTCTTGTTTTCATTGGTTTTGTGTTCGTTCTCTCGATAAGTAATTAATAAATTCACTTCATCAATTCGTAATAGTTTGCTTGTTGTTGTTTATTCAGTTTCTAGTCCGTTTTTGTGTAAATTTCCGTTAGAGTTTCAGTTCGTTCGTTTTTTGTATACAAATTAGTGCGTTTTGGGTTTTTGTTCAAGATAGCGGCCGTTCGAAGGAGCCCTTGAGAGTAGAGTCATCAAATTAGTCGGGCAAACCTAAATTGAACCGGTGGTCTCTCGTTCGCGAGAGTGGCGCAAAAGCCACCGAGTTTTGCAGACCTCTCGAGCAAATTCGACGAACGGTTACATAGTTTCACACGATACATTGATAAGAATGAACGTGTGTGACAAGTTTGAATTCTGGGATAAAATTATCCTGTACGTGCTAAATTCCATCACTATTCAAAACCAAAAAAAAAATACTTCATCAAAATCCGAAACCATACTCCATTCCACATAACAATTTATTTATTTCTCTCACTAGATAGGGGAAATTACCTATTCTCGGCCGTTTTGTTCTCTTCGTCTTTGGGGGTTTTTTGAAACCTTTTGAACTCAGATTTTGTCTCAAATCCTTCCCAACTAAGCTGAATTATATGGCCAAGTTCCAGGCAATTTGGCTGACAAAAACCCCCCATGACGAAGAGAACAAACCTGCCGATAATACCCATTGTCACCCTAGGTGAGCCGAATTTCAACCGCATTTTCCCAGACGATTTCACCGAAAAGCTGGTCCTTGAGATGTCAGCCTTAATACCGAGTGAGCCCATCATCGAGTTTCTTAAGGCCATGCGAACCTTCCTGCAAAGGAACGAGAATGGGTACATTATAAAGATTAAACTCAATCTATAAATTATGACTCCGGCTCGGTGAATTTTTGTTACCTGCCAAAGCCGACGCGTCGTCTTCGTGCACGAAACGGTAGAAGTTGCCAGGAATATTTTATATGCTTTGGTTAAAAGGCCGGATCAGCAGACATAAAATTGGGCCTGAATCAGCAGCTTCCGTGGGTCGTTGCTCCTGGATACCGATGGAGGTGCAAATCATTCGTCAAAGTATATGTGCGCCAGTAAGTATGATGAATGGTTTTCCATTAAAAATTATGTTCCTCTGCTTGGCTTGAGAGCATTGAATCAAACAGGGTCGTGTAAATTTCAATCAATATTTGTTTCTCACCTGTGTGGTGCTTGTCAAACACGCTGATATTGGCTAATTCAAATAGATTATTACATTTTTTTAATTTTTTTTTTGTAATATAACTTTTCAATGGATGCAATTTACGAATACCAAAACTAGTTTTAATCCACTAGTGATTAACACTAGTCTACAGCATTTTTGAACTCGGTAAGTTGATTATAATTTTTATTGTAGAACCATGCCCTGAATTTGGAAACGTGAAGGAAATAAATTACAGTAAGAGTGGAATTTTTTTCGACTTTCTATACAACGCTGTCGATTTGAAATCGATTTTAGTTCTGTTTTTAAGGAAAGTTGCTCTGTCCATACATTTTTTTTCCGTAACCGATGCTCCGATTGATTTAATTTTAATATTTCAAACGTACGTTGAGAAAGAATTTGTTTTATTTGATTTTTTCTTACTGAAACAAAATACAAATCTTTATTATTTTTTGGAAATTTTACTCGATTCTAAAGAAATTGGCCATATTGGCCATTCCACTAATGCACAAAATTAATTCAGATTATCGAAACATATTATATTCAGCTTTATATTTATGCCAAAAAATTGAAAATTGGTTGACAACGCAAGATATATTTCAGTAAACCCCAGATTTTTAAAACTGTAGAGCTCGATTTTAGATCAAACTCAAAAACTGTTCTACTTAAAATTTTTTGAAGCACTTAATTGTGCGACTTTGGGACAGAAGGTCGAAGGACAAATGGTCGAAGGACAAAACGTCGAAGGACAAAAGGTCGAATGGACAAAAGGTCGAATGGACAAAAGGTCGAATTGACAAAAGGTCGAATGGACAAAAGGTCGAATGGACAAAAGGTCGAAGGGACAAAAGGTCGAATGGAACAAAAGGTCGAATGGGACAAAAGGTCGAATTTTAGTAGACCAATTTACCAGCTGGTATTTCTCGCTAGACAAATATTTTTGAGAAGTCTTTGTTGACGCTCATTGAAAGAAACATTGTAGTGCTGTTATAGAAATCATATGCATTTCAGTCACTAACATTTCCATAGGAAATTTTTCCTTCTTTTGTTTGTAGGCTGTTCTTTCAAGTTCTGTTAATGTAGTATTTATTTAACGGCAATTTAGTTTGGTTTTTTTGTTAGGGAATTTTTCCATCTTAAATTTATAAGCTGTTCTTTTAACTTTTGTTAGTGAAATAATTATTGACTCCTTAGGGACTTATTTTTCAATCAGAAATTTTGCCTTCTTCTTTTCAATATCTGTTCTTTCTAACTGTACTACAGAAACATTCACAAACTTCTTGTGCTTAGTGATCATCCCCTCTTGGATTGATAGGTAGATCCTAAAAATTATACTGTATAAGTAAACAATTTCATTTTGTTTGCTCATACAGGCGTTACGCCAAAAATTGAGAATTTTCGATCCCCCTCTCCCTGTCCAATACTAACTATATTGCTTGTTACACTTTTGCAAACCACCCTCCCCCTATAATCGTGACGTACTTCATGGATTACCCCTATAATACCCAAAGATTTGTCCTTTTCTAATTTATAGACTGCTTGACTTTATTTAATCGCATTAATGATTGGAATTGCAAATGAGAATATTCCGATCTATGATTCATCCTTCTTCAACCCATAGGCTGTTCTTTCAAGGAATCAGAGATGGCATGCTCCTCAGTGCGAAATGTGTGAAGAGAAAACATACACTCTACACACGACTTTCAACGAGAGCGAGGGTGAACTACTCAACTTTTTTCACACACAAACCACCCGCTCACCCTCAAAATGAGTGCTCAAACAAATGTTAGCACAAACATGTTTTTTTGTTTTGTGCGCGCAGAAAATGAGCACACAAAAATTCGGGTTGAGAGCGCACTCAGTCGTGCTTCCAGTGCAATACAGTGTGTACCACAGGAGTATAAAAGTACTTGCTTGTCTAAGATATCACATAAATCACAAACAAATAGATGTGACACTAACGAAATTTCAATCTCATATATCTCATGATCCTGATTACTTAGAAAGTTGGTGTCTTCGGCAAAGTTGTTTGGCTAGTCAAGGACTAACCGATAATAAGATTTAAGATTCAAAATTCCACCGCTAGGCGGTGCTAGTGAGCTAAAAACTTTTTTTTTCATAAATATCAGGAAAATTTGATATCTTAGACAAGCAGATGCAACACTGACAAAATTTCCATCCCATATATCTCAGGAACCTGATTACTTAGAGAGTTGGTGTCTTCGACAAAGTTGTTCAGCTGGTCAAGAGCTTTCATAATATGTGCCGTATGATTTGTGATTGCACCGCTAGGCGGCGCTAAATAGCGTACAAATTTTACATTTCACATATCTCAGCATTCTGATTCTTTAGAAAGATGGTGTCTTCGGCAAAATTGTTTGGTAGATCAAGGGCTTTCAGGATAATTATTGTTTGGTTCGAGTTTCTGCAGCTAGGTGGCGCTAGTTGCAATGTTTTGCAAATTTTCCTGATATATATGAAAAACAAAATTTGTTAGCTCACTAGCACCACCTGTTGGTGGAATTTGGAACCAAAATATTCATCAACTGTAAGTCCTTGACCAGCATAAGACGTCTGCTTGTCTCTGATATCACAGGATTTGATACCCCTTAGCGGGTTTTGGACTTACTGGCATGCTTTCGGTTCACCAAATGCTCAAACAACACTGACCCCTTTAAACACACTGCGTGTGCACTGAGTTCTGTTTTTTTTTTTCTGCGTGCGCGCAGAAATTGCGCACTAGGATTATGACCTGCGGGCTCTCATTGCTCTCACGCAGCACTCTAAGGGGCTGTTCATAAACCACGCCATCTCAGAACCCCCCTCCCCCTCGTAGACGTAGACTTATTATTTTCCATATTTAATCTTAATGAATAACATTACTTTTCATCATTTATGGGCATCTATTTCGAATTGCAATGCGGTAAACACTGCTGCATATAAGCTATTACAAGTTTTAGAAGACACTTTCCTATTTTCCAATAATGATTGTTTTAAAGTTGTTGAATAATTTTGCTTTCACTCGTTCTATTTTTTAATCGTCGTTTTTCTGTCGAGTTCTGATCACTTTTTCATGTCTTCCAATTTGTCTTTAGTCTATTTAACCTCTTTACCCTTTTAGACCTTTTGTCCATTCGACCTTTTGTCCATTCGACCTTTTGTCCCATTCGACCTTTTGTCCCATTCGACCATTTGTCCATTCGACCTTTTGTCCATTCGACCTTTTGTCCATTCGACCTTTTGTCCATTCGACCTTTTGTCCATTCGACCTTTTGTCCATTCGACCTTTTGTCCATTCGACCTTTTGTCCATTCGACCTTTTGTCCATTCGACCTTTTGTCCATTCGACCTTTTGTCCATTCGACCTTTTGTCCATTCGACCTTTTGTCCATTCGACCTTTTGTCCATTCGACCTTTTGTCCATTCGACCTTTTGTCCTTCGACCTTTTGTCCTTCGACCTTATGTCTTTCGACCTTTTGTCATAGATTCAATTGTGCATCAAAAATGTTGGTCGTTGACAGAAAATCACGTCGTTTGTTTCATTTTGTTAACTAGTGTTATAGAATAATCAGACAAATAGAAACCCTATTCAAGTATGTAATAGTTCCGAATTAATAATCCTTCCCACAGAATTCGGTCCTTGTCCAATCCAGTCTAAACGCAGTGCGTGTTTGACAAATTTAAAGAAAAGAAAAACTTAATTAATCCACCTAGCGGTGATGATGCCTTACTCGCGCTTTCGAAAACACATTTCAACACAACTCAAGTGACATTGTAATGATCAGTTTGGACCAGTCTAACGAAGTTCCCTTTTCTATATGATCACTAGAAAGAGAAGCTTTTGAATAAGCTTTTGTGCCCGAATGAAGTAAACCTTAAAGTAAGTGTTGCGCACGATGCATACTAAAGGGCGAATGAACTTCTTGCGAGCGAAATCGTTCGGTAATTTATGGAATTTTCCGCGAGTTAATTTGTACCTGCTCCTTTGAATTTTGTTAAACCGCCAATAGGAAAACTAAAACCCATGGAAAGTTTTTAGATTAATTTGAGTTCGGCAGAGCCGACCAATGAAGAGTTAGCTTTAAAAACCCGAGTACAGAGCGAAATGGAAATTGCGTCGTAACTAAAAGGTTCAACCAGATTCTAGTGCGCGATTCCATTTTATTCTGGTGGAGTCAGTTGAAATAGACGGATCATTTTCCGAGCTGAAAAAGTTTCCTAAAGTGAAGCCAACTTTCAAAAGTGGATCTAATTCTTTGTCGAAAGTTGTCCAATCTGAACTCGAAGTGAGTGCGCGAGTTTTTCTTTCTAGTTGCTCGAACCCAATATTAAATTCGAGTTGTTTTAGTTTTGAATTTTCAGAGTTCTATATAGTTTGACCGGTAATAGTAGTGAACAGTTTATTGTGACGATTCAGGTAAGCCCTTAGTTAAATGCTATTAAGAAATGCAAGTTAGTGAAGTTATCACGTTGAATAGGCATCGTCAAGCCCAGCCAACGTGGGCAGCTAGTTCCGGCTCAAACCTGCTAGTTTCGGCTAACGCAAACCCAGAATAGTGCACGCTAGTCCAAGAAGGCACCCAACAAACCACGTGCTTAGTAGACGATGGTTGTTCCGGCTACGTAGTCCTTCCGTCTGGGAGTGATTGTAGGCTGTGGTGGGTGGAAAATTCCTGTCGACTAGTCAAGCTTTGCCGATTCGAGCAGCTCAGACGTGAGCTTGTGCCCGAGCGTTTGCCTGTGGTGGTTCGTCGATTAGTTAGATTAGAGCGGATAGATCGACGACTCGGACTCGTTTAGCCAAAGCGTGAGGCGCAAGAGCGACGCCAACTACGCTCTCGCTCCACCAACCTCCAGGGACGCCTCTACCCTGATGATCGTGCCCACGCGCGAGTCAACCACATAGGACGTTTTCCAATTAGAATTCAACGCATCTCTCCCGCCGTCGAGAGATTCAAGCCTTCGCCGTTGGAGCACCTCGCCATGCAGAGCCAAGGTCAGATCCACACTAGTTTTCCTATTTGAATGAAGATAAACCCCTAGAATAAGAAATTGCAGTTAAATGCGTGACGTCACCAGACTAGTTTAGGTTTATCTGAATTTTTACAATAAATTTGAGAGATTGCAGACTTTTTTGAATTGGTCCTATGCAAACAACTCTCTAAATTCATTTTTTTTATAATAAATTCGTCTCATTGTTTCATAATTTTCTTTAATATCTTCTAGTTCAGATAAGAACGACTTTACTAGTTTTACGTCGTTGATTATTTTGTAAGCTTGTTCTTGAATTTGTTTGTTCCTTAAGATTAACCCTTTTCTGCCGCTCAGCTTTGGTTTGTTTTTGGTTTTGTTTCCGATACTTAGTAGTTTTCTAGTCTTTTTCCTGTTCATTTAGTTCATTTGTCCTTTCGTGTGTGCCAAGTTTGTTGGTTTTGTTTCTGCGCTTGACTATTTGCGACCTGCCCTGAGAAGGGTAGTCTCATACCGGGCTTAGACAGGGTAACGGTCCTTCTGAATACGAAGGTGGCGCTTAAGCCGTTGCTTAAGGAGCAGAGTAGAACGTTACATTTTGGCGCCCAACGTGGGGCCCTCGAAAAGCAATAGTTTTCAAATTTAAATTTTTGGAGTTGAATTAGTTTTTGTATATAAATTGAAGTAAATTGCCTATTTGAACTCTTACACAGTACTCTCATTCACATTTTCCATATATTCTGTCAATTTCATCTTGTTTCTAAATAAATACGCGGCTAGGTTTAAGTTCGTTCGATAATTTCGGTAATTAGTGATAAAATTCGGTCGGTAATTAGTTCGGTTTTGGTTATTAAGTTTCGGTTATAAGCATTTTCGGTTTAGTGATAAAGTTTAAGTGAATTGTGTTTGAATTCGATTATTATTTTCCTTTAAATAAGTTTTTTCTACTGTTGAACTGAATTTGGTTTGTTTGACAATGGAGTGGTATAAAATAAAAGCTTGTTATTTGGACGAAAGTGAACTGAATTATGAACTACTGTTGCGTGATTATTCTACGAGGGGATCGCTTGAAGAACGCCGACGAGACCTCCGGGCAGTACTTCGGGATCCAGAATCGGAGCGATTGGTACGGGTGACGGAGCACATGATGGTTGATGACCTCTGTACGGTGCCGAGGAAGCTGAAGGAGATTGCGGACATTTTGTATCAGGGATCGGATCCTTCGTGCCTTTCTCGCTTGGTACACTACCATCAACGAATCCGACGTTATCAGCCTCGTACTCGGCGACAGCAAGAAGACGTACAGTACTTGCTCGATTTGATCTCCAGAATAACCATGCACTATTATGGCCTCAACTACGATGATGCATTACGTTCGGCACCAGTCGCCGAATCGACCGTACAGGTCCAGTTACCGGAAGGAAACGGTTCAGGTGCGCCGTTAAACATGGCCGTTGGATCACAGCCGGTTCCTCATAGTTTCTCTGAGCAGCAGATGAATTCTCAGCACTACCAGGAGTCTCCAATCTTGAGGACCTGGAATGACACGGAAGGAGCGGTTGGCGGAAATGCGGATACAGCGGAGAATGCGACGGATGTGATACCAGCACTCGTTGAAAATCTCTTGAACTTCTGCAACCAAGAACAAGGACCCGCGACAGGAGCCATTCCGCGTCAGATGAGACTACCCAGCTTGCCAACTGCGCCTTTGTCTCAAGAAGAAGACCAAGCAGGCGGAAATTCGCAGAACATTCGTGATTTCGAGAGGAGAGTAGAACGTTACATTTTGGCGCCCAACGTGGGGCTCGAACCCACGACCCTGAGATTAAGAGCGTGGAAGCCCTGCTACGTTCGAACCTCCTAGGATTGGTGTGTCACCATCGGTTCCAAACCCATTTGGGACCATCTTAGCGTCTCGTACCGTACCTGTGAATGAAAAGGTGAAGAATAGTGACTACGTCCATGTTTCCGAGATTACAACTTACGTTGAAAAGTGCTTTGATCAGTTGCTTCGCCAACGGTTCCCCGGACTCGCGGGTGACCCAACTGTTGATTTGCTGTCGAACAATCTGAGTGGTATGAATCTACAATCCAGAGGACCACTTCCTCGTGCGATGTCCATCCCAAGTGATCACCCGACTCGAGTTGGTAGATTCCCTGATCCTTCGCCACCTTTGCAGTTGTCTGGAAACGCTATGGGACACCGTAGCACACCGGTACCTGATCCAGGAGCATGGAATCCTGTAAACCCGACTGGTCAACCTAGGAATGATTTCAGATCATCAGCACACTCAGGTATAGGAAATGTCACGTTCGCCCCGATGAATCAGATGAACTCTGGCAGACTGTCGACAGGTGGATACCCAAGAAGACTGCCGCATCAGCAGTGCAGTATTATCGAAAAGTGGCCAAAGTTCACGGGCGACACCAACACGGTTCCTGTCACAGACTTTCTGCGACAAATAGATATCTTGTGCAGATCCTACGACATTACGAAGCAAGAATTACGGATGCATGCCCATCTACTTTTCAAGGACAGTGCGTACGTGTGGTATACTACGTACGAAGAAAAGTTTACGTCGTGGGAGATGTTGGAATCCTACCTTAAGATGAGGTATGACAATCCAAACCGCGATCGTATAATTCGCGAAGAAATGCGTGCTAGGAAACAACGACCCACGGAACTCTTCAGCGCTTATCTAACGGAAATGGAAATGCTGGCCCAAAGGATGATGAAGAAGATGACCGAAGCTGAAAAGTTTGAAGTCATTGTGGAGAATATGAAACAATCGTACAAGCGTCGACTCGCGTTGGAACCGATTCACTCGATTGAGCATTTGGCGCAACTATGCTTCAAATTTGATGCTCTCGAGTCGAATTTGTACACAATCTCCGGCCATTCGCGTCCAGTGATCCATCAGATCGATTGCGATGAAGATTATGACGATGGTCAGCGTGAAATTGAAGAAACCGAAGAACTCAATGCAATCAAAGCGAGATTCAATAAGAAGATTCCGACGATTAAACAGACAACGGGTGAGAACCAGGATAAAATGAAGCAATTGATTTGTTGGAATTGCCAAGGAGTGGGACACATGTGGCGGGAATGTGATAGAAGGAAGACTATCTTCTGCCATATTTGTGGATTGTCAGATACTACGGCCTACCGGTGCCCAAATAAGCACGAACAAGGCCAAAGAGACGAGTTGCCAAAAAACGATTAAGTGAGGGCAATTCCGGGAATCCATGTCCTCCAAGCATTAATCCAGAGGTTCCCAATGCCGAATACAATATCTTCAATCACGTTCATCAAATAAAAACCAAATTTCATCGCTGTCCACACTTAAAAGTGAAAATCCTGTCGGAAGAAATCGAAGGTCTTGCAGATACCGGAGCAAGTCTCACAATCATTAGTTCGGTAGACTTGATCAACAAATTGGGATTGAAAATCCATCCAATCTCCGTGAAAATTTCGACAGCTGACGGTACAGCATACCGGTGTCTAGGATTTGTCAATGCGCCTTTTTCCTATCAGGGTAAAACGCATATCATCCCAACGATTGTCGTTCCAGAGGTGTCGAAATGCCTAATATTGGGTGTAGATTTTCTGGACAAATTCGGTTTTCGACTTCTTCCTCCACCACTATCAACCTCTTTAGCGGGACCAGAGGAATCCAGGACTTTGAACCACATGCCTTCTGCTGACGACTACTTCGGAGATCGGGATGACGAAGTATGCTTTCAGATCGAGCCAAGCTCTGACGTGGACCGATCGAAATTCATGGAAAACATCGACGAGAGTTTGGAGATGCCCACCGTCGAAGTGCCACAAAAGACCCTGGAAACTCTGGAAGACCTAACCACCGAACATCCACTCACGGAGTCAGAAAGAAAAGCCTTGTTTGAAGCAATAAAACAGTTACCCGAAACCCAAGAAGGTTCCTTGGGACGAACGAATCTGATTCAACACCGTATTGATCTGTTGCCAGACGCCAAACCCAGAAAAATTGCGTATTATCGTTGGTCACCTAGTGTCGAAAGCGTAATTGATGCCGAAGTAGAACGAATGGAAAAGCTAGGAGTTATCGAGGAGTGCCATGGTCCAATAGATTTCCTCAACCCGCTATTGCCGATAAAGAAGGCGAATGGCAAATGGCGTATCTGTTTGGATTCACGCAGGTTAAATCAATGTACGAAGAAAGATGACTTTCCATTCCCGAACATGATGGGGATCATCCAAAGGATTCCTAAATCGAAATACTTTTCGGTTATCGACTTGTCAGAGTCATATTATCAAGTGCCGTTAGAAGTTTCAGCAAAAGACAAAACAGCGTTTCGCACAAATAAAGGTTTATACCGATATACTGTTATGCCTTTCGGTCTGACTAACGCCCCGGCAACAATGGCCCGATTGATGACTCGCGTATTAGGCCATGATCTTGAACCATATGTATACGTTTATCTGGACGATATTATTATCGTGTCCAACAGTATCGAAGAGCATATCCGGCTCATCACTATTGTTGCAGAGAGGCTCCGCAGAGCAGGACTGACTATAAACCTCCAGAAAAGTAAGTTCTGTCAGCAAAAGATTAGATATCTAGGTTACGTGTTGTCTGAAGAAGGACTTTCAATGGACGTGAGCAAAATACAACCGGTTCTAGACTATCCAGCTCCAAAAACGGTGAAAGATGTCCGCCGATTGTTAGGACTTGCAGGATTTTACCAGAAATTCTTGCCAAATTACTCGGAGATTACGACACCCATCACTAATCTGCTAAAGAAGGGGATCAAGAAATTTCAATGGACGAAGGAAGCAGATTCTGCCTTAGAAAAACTAAAAGCTGCATTGGTTTCAGCACCAATATTAACAAATGCAGATTTCTCGTTGCCGTTCGTGATTGAAACCGACAGCTCGGACTTGGCTGTAGGCGCTGTCCTAGCTCAAGTTCAAAATGGAGAGCGCAAACCCATTGCGTATTACTCTAAAAAACTTTCGAGTACCCAGCGACGCTACAGCGCCACAGAGCGTGAATGTCTTGCTGTTCTACTCAGCATAGAGAATTTCAAGCACTTTATCGAGGGGTCGCAGTTCATCATTCAGACTGATGCGATGAGTCTGACGTTCCTGAAGACAATGTCTATCGAGAGTAAGTCTCCACGAATCGCTCGATGGGCGTTAAAACTCTCGAAATACGACATGCTCCTGCAGTATAAGAAAGGAAGCGACAACATACCTGCTGACGCGCTGTCTCGTGCGGTCAACGCTATTGATGTAACGCCCAGTTCTGACCCGTATATCACAAAATTGATGAAAATGATTCAATCCGTGCCTGAACGATACTCCGACTTCCGTGTCTCAGATGGGAAGCTGTATAAATATATTACTGGCTCAACCGTTGCTGAAGATCCATCCTTCCGTTGGAAATACGTTGTTCCAGTCGTTGAAAGGAGAGAAACTATCCAGAGAATCCATAACGAAGCTCACTTAGGATTTGTTAAGACGCTCGCCAAAATTCGAGAGAGGCATTACTGGCCACACTTAGCTTCAGACGTTAAGCGGTATTGCAGCCAATGTGAGATATGCCGTGAATCAAAAACACCGAACGTCAACGTACAACCAATCTGTGGAAAGCCCAAACACTGCTCTCGCCCTTGGGAGTTGATATCAATGGACTTTTTAGGCCCATATCCAAGGTCGAAAAGAGGTAACGTTTGGTTGCTCGTAGTGAGTGATTTCTTCTCCAAATTTGTTATGGTACAGTGCATGCGCTCCGCAACGGCGGTTTCAACGTGTAACTTTGTTGAAAATATGATTTTCAACGTATTTGGAGCACCATCAATCTGCATTACGGATAATGCAACGGTTTTCAAATCGGACCTGTTCCAGAAAATGCTGCAAAAGTTCTCCGTGACCCATTGGCCTTTAGCAGTGTATCATCCCAGCCCAAATCCATCGGAACGTGTTAATAGGGTCATCGTAACAGCCATAAGATGTTCTTTAAACAAGGAAAAAGACCATCGCGATTGGGATAAGGACGTCCATCAAATCGCGAAAGCCATACGTACCAACGTACATGAAAGTACGGGATTCAGCCCCTACTTCGTCAACTTCGGACGGAATATGATTAGCTCTGGTAGTGAATACGAAACCTTGCGAGAAAGTGAGCCACTAAAGAGTCCCCAAGAAGTCAGCCGAGACCTGGAACTTCTATACAGTAGAGTGAAGGAAAACCTGCTTAAGGCGTATCAGAAGTACAGCCATCCATATAACTTGCGTGCCAATCGAAAACACCAATTTGAGAAAGGAGATGTTGTCTACAAGAAAACTGTGTACCTTTCGGACAAATCACGGAACTTTGTGGGCAAGTTTGC
Organism: Aedes albopictus; assembly: GCF_035046485.1. Classification (NCBI taxonomy): domain Eukaryota; kingdom Metazoa; phylum Arthropoda; class Insecta; order Diptera; family Culicidae; genus Aedes; species Aedes albopictus. Next base: position 301,281,463 of record NC_085137.1, on the reverse strand, counting down.
CAACAAATACGATAAGGTTCGAGTAAAAGAGGTCGTCGGAACGAATACCTACGTCTTAGAGCGTCTAGACGGCCAACGAATTGCAGGAAGCTATCATGGATCGTTTCTAAAACGAGCGTAAAACCTTAAGCTATGTCGGTACTTCGTGAGAATGTACATAAACCATGTAATTTACAACAAAACACTCTATGAGGTCACTAAACTACGTCCAATGTTTGAGATGTCAGCTAGTTCTGTTTCCTCACATTGTCGACTAACAATTATTCGTTCGTAAAATCCAGCTATGACTGTACTACGGCCGCGTAGTACATACACCATTCACAACAACAAAATACACAACTGTGGTGCAACGATGCAGTCCGATCCGAGATGTCCTCGTGTTTCCTCGATCGTTGACAAAATTAGCAACTAGCAATCTAGTTGTATGTTCAAACAAGCTATGACTGTGCTATTTGATGCACATAAACCATTCAATTTAGACATAAAACACTCCTTGAGTTGAAAAAGTTCATGTCCGATGTTCGAGAAGTCAAAATATCAATTTCCTCACATCGTTGATCGTTATCGTCCAGTCTAACTAGTCAAACAAACCTAGAATAGAAATCCAATTAGAATTCAATTTTGTTCGTCTTGTATAGTTTGTGTCGAGCTGTGTTGCATATATTGCAATCTTCACAGAGGCCAGTGATGTGAATCGCTGACCTTGACCCCATCACCTACAGCTTTGCCATAATAAAAATAACAATAGCCCAATTCACTAAACTTGTCCCTTTCTACTAAAATACCCATAGTTTACCACAGTTTCTATTCTCAATTCACTCCATAATCATCACGTAATCGTTGAAAAGTAGATTCCGTCATGCCATCGTAGTATAAACCCGTATTTTCGAAGAAATTAGTCAGAATTTACCTTCATCACATACAGCACAGCTCACGTTTGTTGTTTTCGTGTTGATCGATTTCGTGTTTCGTTTTGACAGATCGGCTAAAAGCTTTCGCGATAACCCGGTACCGAAAATTTCGGGAAATTTGTGAAGCGTTCGTCGAAATGTTCGTTGTTTCGTGTTTCGCGTTTTTGCTATGACATAGTGGTTGAATGAATGCGCGTAGTTAATGAATGAGTTCGCGTTAAGTTAGGTAATTTATGATCAAGTATATTTTCAGACCATTGTTCTGAAGTACGTTGGTTATTTGGAAGAGAATCTGCTCAGATATTTCTGAGGGCAATTTGGTTTAATCGGTTATTCGTCGGTCGAAGATGCTCAGACATTTCTGAGGTAAATTTGGGTAGTACGATTAGTTTCTCAGACATTTCTGAGGTTTGTTCGGTTTAGTTTAAGTCGGTTTGAATGAGTATGGTTGTATTAGTAAGCAATGTGAGAGTTCATTGTGGCATAGCATTGACCATGTTTGTGTTCATGTTAGATTACCTTGTGAATTAGAAGTCCAAAAAAATACTTGTGTTAGATTTATACTGTATGTTTATTAAAATTCAAATTAAATGTTATTACATGTTTTTTTTAATATAGTAAAATTCTATAAATTCAATACTTTTTGAATTCAAAAAGAGTTTAATGAATATTATTGTCTGATCAATAAAAATTTTGAAATAAATTTCAAAATTTTTATTGCAATTAGTGTAGGCGAATATGTAATGATCAGTTTGGACCAATCTAACGAAGTTCCCTTTTCTATATGATCACTAGAAAGAGAAGCTTTTGAATAAGCTTTTGTGCCCGAATGAAGTAAACCTTAAAGTAAGTGTTGCGCACGATGCATACTAAAGGGCGAATGAACTTCTTGCGAGCGAAATCGTTCGGTAATTTATGGAATTTTCCGCGAGTTAATTTGTACCTGCTCCTTTGAATTTTGTTAAACCGCCAATAGGAAAACTAAAACCCATGGAAAGTTTTTAGATTAATTTGAGTTCGGCAGAGCCGACCAATGAAGAGTTAGCTTTAAAAACCCGAGTACAGAGCGAAATGGAAATTGCGTCGTAACTAAAAGGTTCAACCAGATTCTAGTGCGCGATTCCATTTTATTCTGGTGGAGTCAGTTGAAATAGACGGATCATTTTCCGAGCTGAAAAAGTTTCCTAAAGTGAAGCCAACTTTCAAAAGTGGATCTAATTCTTTGTCGAAAGTTGCCCAATCTGAACTCGAAGTGAGTGCGCGAGTTTTTCTTTCTAGTTGCTCGAACCCAATATTAAATTCGAGTTGTTTTAGTTTTGAATTTTCAGAGTTCTATATAGTTTGACCGGTAATAGTAGTGAACAGTTTATTGTGACGATTCAGGTAAGCCCTTAGTTAAATGCTATTAAGAAATGCAAGTTAGTGAAGTTATCACGTTGAATAGGCATCGTCAAGCCCAGCCAACGTGGGCAGCTAGTTCCGGCTCAAACCTGCTAGTTTCGGCTAACGCAAACCCAGAATAGTGCACGCTAGTCCAAGAAGGCACCCAACAAACCACGTGCTTAGTAGACGATGGTTGTTCCGGCTACGTAGTCCTTCCGTCTGGGAGTGATTGTAGGCTGTGGTGGGTGGAAAATTCCTGTCGGCGAGTCAAGCTTTGCCGATTCGAGCAGCTCAGACGTGAGCTTGTGCCCGAGCGTTTGCCTGTGGTGGTTCGTCGATTAGTTAGATTAGAGCGGATAGATCGACGACTCGGACTCGTTTAGCCAAAGCGTGAGGCGCAAGAGCGACGCCAACTACGCTCTCGCTCCACCAACCTCCAGGGACGCCTCTACCCTGATGATCGTGCCCACGCGCGAGTCAACCACATAGGACGTTTTCCAATTAGAATTCAACGCATCTCTCCCGCCGTCGAGAGATTCAAGCCTTCGCCGTTGGAGCACCTCGCCATGCAGAGCCAAGGTCAGATCCACACTAGTTTTCCTATTTGAATGAAGATAAACCCCTAGAATAAGAAATTGCAGTTAAATGCGTGACGTCACCAGACTAGTTTAGGTTTATCTGAATTTTTACAATAAATTTGAGAGATTGCAGACTTTTTTGAATTGGTCCTATGCAAACAACTCTCTAAATTCATTTTTTTTTATAATAAATTCGTCTCATTGTTTCATAATTTTCTTTAATATCTTCTAGTTCAGATAAGAACGACTTTACTAGTTTTACGTCGTTGATTATTTTGTAAGCTTGTTCTTGAATTTGTTTGTTCCTTAAGATTAACCCTTTTCTGCCGCTCAGCTTTGGTTTGTTTTTGGTTTTGTTTCCGATACTTAGTAGTTTTCTAGTCTTTTTCCTGTTCATTTAGTTCATTTGTCCTTTCGTGTGTGCCAAGTTTGTTGGTTTTGTTTCTGCGCTTGACTATTTGCGACCTGCCCTGAGAAGGGTAGTCTCATACCGGGCTTAGACAGGGTAACGGTCCTTCTGAATACGAAGGTGGCGCTTAAGCCGTTGCTTAAGGAGCAGAGTAGAACGTTACAACATGTTGATGAATATCGCACTTTCATGCGTTTAATAGAAATCCATTTTATGGCATCAGAGACAGAGTATAAAAACTTCATTTTCAGTGAGTGAAATTCAAAGTGATAATTCTCAACTGAGGGATCAAAATAAAACTAATTTGGGTGAATGAGTTTTCTCACTAATTCATTCATTTTTCTGTCACTGACAATATAACTAGACCGTAACTCCCAATTATCCTTCCAACCACTTCAAAAGTATAGTGTAATAGTTAATCAGAATACTAATTAACTGCTCTATTTGTCCATTAAGTGGGATTGTGCTTCTGTTAACAGAAATTGGATATTCAACGATGTGCGAATAAATATTCGCGACAGAGAATTGGATGAAAAAAGAGAGGCATTCAGCTGACAATGAATGTGGACAAGCACGAATGAAAAAAATGAGAATGTCAATCTTTACTTTCACCCTTCGAATTTTTTACACACTGATCAGAGATCATATCGTTTATCTGATTTTTGATTTTTGAGTCTAAAACTCTTAAAAAACAGCCGCAATCTTGAATTTTGAGACGCCATCTTGGATGTTTTGGGCACCATCTTGGATATTTTAATCAGCATTTTTGGACTCCAGACTTCGTCCCAATACCAGATATACCCATATTGCATTGGTTTAGAGCCTGACCCAAGCAACACACATGTTATAATAAAGTTACGACAGCGCAAGTTTTGGTTGTATAGAAGTTTATTTTACGTTATTTCAACACAATGTTAGAATTACGTAAAATAAACTTCTACATAACCAAAACTTGCGCTGTCGTAACTTTATTATAACATGTGTGTTGCTTGGGGATACTCCATTAAACATCCGCCATATTGAATGTTGAACTGCCATCTTGGATATTTTGGTCGCCATTTTTTAACTCTGGACATCTTCACCATACCAAATATACCCATATTGCTTGGTTTTAGATCCTAATACTCCATTAAACAGCAGCCATCTTTAATGTTGAACCACCATCTTGGATTTTAGACCGCCATCTTGGATATCCTGGTCGCCAATTTCGGAGTCCATATATCACATATGTATACCCTTAGTGCATGGTGTCAGGTCCTTAAACTCCATTAAACAGTCGCCTTCTTGAATTTGGAGCCGCCATCTTGGATGTTAGACCGCCTTCTTGGATATTCTGGTTGCCATTTCTGAACTCCGGACATCTTCCTCATACCAAATATATCCATATTGCATGGTTTCAGAGCCTGAAACTCCATTAAACAGCCGCCATCTTGAATTTTGAGCCGCCATCTTGAATATTAGGGTGCCATCTTGAATTTTAATCCGAACCATTTTAATAGCAAAAAATGCGGTAAAATTCCGGTTCGATTCGAGCTATAATCCGCCAATGGGAAGTGCCTTAAAAATGAGTGTACTTTATTTGCGCACAGACACACATGATGTCTGTATGTGTGTATGCATACAGACATCATCTCAATTCGTCGAACTGGGTTGATTGGTATATGTGACTTGACCCTCCGAGCCTTCTATCGAAAATTGTTTTTTGAGTTAACATATAGCCTTTCAGTAAACTTCGGTGTACGAGAAAGGCAAACAATACAACTAACAGAAAACTAAGTTATTTAACTAGATTCCAAGATCTTTTTTGATAAAAAATTCAATAAACTTTCGAATGAGGGTTAAAAAGCTGCGATAAGTTTGACCATTTTCAAGTTATAGCCAGTTTGAGGCAAGCAAAGTCAAAAACATGTAAATTTCAATTACTACGTAACGGTTGAAATTTGAAAATGCCGTGGTTTGATGTGTCGCATGCTGCAGGTTTGGTTCTCTTTTATGTATGGCCACTTCCGGCGGGACATCCGGAACACTGCCGGTTCAGATATGATCTGATACTATTTTCCTGTTAATCGTTCATCAGGTTACCGAAAATGCCGCTGTTTGATGTGTCGCATGAATGAGGTATGTTCAATTTTATATTTAGCCACTTCCGGCGGGACCAAGATCATGTAGCATATTGTCGATGAATTTAGTCAAAAACCCTGTACACATCAAAGTTTTACAAGAGGCGTTCCAGGGGTGTCAGGAGCTTTCAGGGGTTGCCAAAGGCGGTCCAGAGAGTTTCAAGGGGTTTCATGGGTGTTCCAGGGGTGGTCCAGAAAATATCAGCGTTCAATGGGTTTCAAAGGTGTTGTTCATTGGATTTGACGAATGTTACAGAGGATTTCAGGAGTGTTCAAGGGTTTCAAAGGTGTTGCAGGATTTCCAGAGCTTTTCAGAGGTTATCAAAAGGTTTCAAAAACATTCTAGGGGTGTTTCATGGAATCTCAGGATCCTAGGGGTCTTCAAGGAGTTATGTGATGCTCCAACGGTATTCCAGGAAAATTCAGAAGCGTTCTACAGGATTTCAAAGGATTTTGTTGATATTTAAGGGAGTTTCAGGGCGTTCCAGGAGTTTCCATGGAGTAAAAGTGGTCTTCCAGTGAACGATCCAGGAGTTTTAAAGGGTTTCAGATTCAGGGGGGGGGGGAGTTCCAGCGGATATCAGGTGCGTCCCCGCATTGTTAAGGCAGGGAATGCGAATCATCCCTCTTGCGTAAGGTCCTTCAGCGTCTTGCCATTCAACTCGATCCTGTGGATCAAGAAAAAAAAAGCTATCATTTTGCGATCACGAACAAGCAAATTTGTGCACTGATGTTTGTATAGTCCTTTTTGAGATTGAGATTACGCATAATACGGTAGAACGAAGCATAACAGAAGTTTAAAATAACCAAATTGAAGAACTGATTAAAGCAAGTAAAATGGTTGACTCACACATGATATGCTTACATCAACACTATTAATTGTTGTTGGGTTGACAGCTCGCATATTCTTATGGCAGATTTGAGCATGCTTACGCTAAACTTATCCCAAACACAAAAAATCGGCCAAGTGGGGTTATTTCGCATTTTAGAATCATTTTACGCATTCGGGATAAATATTTCTAAAATTATCGTATTTTAACGTAATATAATCTAATTAGAACATATTGCACTAAATACACTGCCACAGGAACGTTCAGATGGCAAAACTTGTTTTGAATGTAAAATAAGACAATACAACAACATAGTCGAAATCACCTTGAACTATCACCGCTGTTTCCAGCATGATAACCAAATACTGAGAAGACAGCAGTCAGGTTGGGTTAACAAGGTTCAAGTAATGACATATAAGCTGGGCTTGAACATTTGATGGTGGATGTTCAATAATGTTGATATAAACGAAACTTATGCTTGGTGTCGGCAATGCCACTGGGCATCAAATTATTGTGAATCAACCATTCGAAGCACTCAAACAAAGAATGCTTGAGAGAACTATATAATATACATATGGCGTCCATGGTCAAATGGCAGTGCACGTGGGACAGTTCAACCAGGTTGATCCCGAGGGTAGACCTGACTCAGGTCCTTTCATGTCATGGTTGCTTCCGACAGTATCTGCATCGTTTCGGTCATGCGGTTTCTCCCGAATGTCCGGTTTGTGCTGGTTTAGAGGAAACGGTGGGACACTTTTTGTTCGTGTGCCTGCGTTTTCACACAATGCGTAACCGCATGCATGCCACATGCGGGGAGGACACAACTCCGGAAAATCTTGTCCAGAGGATGTGTTGGGATGAGTTTTGCTGGAATGCCGTTTCAACGGTTATCACCCACATAGTTATAAAGTCAGAGCAAATGGCGCGTGAGCTCGGTGAATGGCTAGTTCAGACGCGATACAGGAGGTGGTCCAGGGGTTCAGAGTCGGCATCGTAGGTCATACCGGTACCCTGCGGTCAGAATCGACCCACACAGCGATTAAGTGGCTGCACAGAGAACATTCTGGTAGCGTTGCTGTCGTGGCGTCGGTCTACTGGGTTGGATTCGAGCCCATGGTTGGAAAGGAATCCCCGGTAAGGGCGGGGCAGGTGGGGGCCCTGTTGTCAGCAACCTTCTGGTGCAGCCTTCAACAAATCAGATCGGGTTGCACGTAGGTATCAGTTCGTGATGTCTGCAAAACAGTTGGGTGCGGGCGTAGGGTTTACCTTGCCCACCTTCCGAGGACAAAAGGAGTGGTGAGGACCACTCGGGAAACTGGCTAAGCGCCAGCTTGCTATCGTGGTGGACTCTCCAAAGCAAGTCATCGATGTTCATTGCGGCAGGTTACGCAGCTAACCTTGAGGGTGCGATGTGCACTAGTCCCTCTTTGAAGCAATGCCTTCTGAGGTTCTGTGATTCCGGAGATGCGTAGGGTTTGGCGACCGTGGGAATGTGTTTAGTGGGTCGAGGAGAGAGTAGCCTTGGTTTTTACTTGTGTTGAAGAAGACGGCCTTAACCACACACCTAGAAAATATCATGTAATTTTAAGTGTCCTGAACCTGACATATACGAGCATCTCCAAAAACACAAATTTAGAGGTTGAAACATGTAAATTTACGTCTTTCAATTCCCAAAATAAACTTATTTTTTCTTAGCGTCTAGCAATCGCTAAAACCAATTTGACAGATAAAACATAGAAAAGTAAAATAATGCCATGCATGGATTCGAACACCGGATCTCCTGATCGTGAGCCGCATCTCTTACCCCTCGGCTATTTCACCGAGTTAGAAGGTGGCTGATGAACGTGATACTGCTTCTACGTTTCTGGTGAAACGAATTTGTTGACATCTAACGCAACCAACCAGCACTTACATGATGCGCGTAAAATTGAGTCCAAATTATGATTCAGTCTTGAAAACATTTACGTTCTTTGGTGATTCCGTTTCGTGCAAATTTCAGAATTTCTAAGTGTGCACACACTACCCGGTTCTTCTTGTTCGGGTGTCTGTTGAGCAGATTTCCGGCCCCCATGATGTAGAAGGAAAAATAAAATGTCCTCCCATCTTCCTTCTCTGAGTTGAGCCATTACTATTGGTCAAGATAGTGATTTAAAATGATCGTTAGTTTGTTTTCAACAAAGCCCCTTACTGCCCGCATCAAATTTTATGAAAAAGGAAAGTTACCGTTCGGTAACAGTTTCGAAGGCGTAGGCTTAGGTCGGTAGGCAAATGCCAACTCCACATCATCGCAGCAAAACTAGTGTGTCAGGATGTCAGAGAACACCTTCTTCCTTAAAAACATCTGAAATCGCACTCTCATGTTACTTTTTGGAGTCGTGGCATAGCTATTCTAAGGTTCCCCACGAAGATAAAGTTAATTTAAATTTAATTTATACTCAATCCCAATGCCGAACATAGCTCCTCGTTGTGAACTTTGATTTCTGCGGGAAGAAAAAAAATCAACTCAACCACTCATGTAAGAAAGGGGCCCTGTCAGTTTCAATCAGATCCCGCTGCAAATGCTCGATGAAACAGAAATAAGGCCTCCCTGCTCCCCTGCTGATACTTTTTTTTTTTGAGTGGAGAAAATTGAAAGTTGCCATCGGCAGCAAATCAGGTGTCGGTTCTTTTTATTTCCCATTTCTTGGCCCGAGAGCTGACAGTTTGAAAAGCTCGCTCGGCAAGATGAAAGAAGCAAAGATGACATCATATGTGTAGGTAGGAGTGAAGACGATGTGGGATCACACATGTTCCCGTACCTACAGATGACATGGGGATGAGCTGATTTTCGTATTTGCAATCATGGCCGAACCGTTGTCAATTTCCGTTCTTCTCTAAGCTCTGTAAAATAATTTCTGCCGTGGACAGGATTTGATGAGTTGGAAGATTATTTCTCCAGGTTCCACCGGGTGAAACATAATAGCAACCAGCAACGCAGGGAATACCTTTCGGGTAGAAGGCTGTCAACTGTAATGACGTCTTATTAGGGCATAGTTATTTAGGTTTTGTATTGAATTTAGAGGTTTGCCATTGTGTGAGATATTATAATATTGCAAGTTAATTTAACGGCTTTCTTTGTTCTTGAAAGGCAATCATCGAAACTCTGATTATTGCTGACCACCACTCGATTTAAGACATCTTTACCACAAAAACAACGTGCTATGAAAAAATACCATCTATTAGAAAACAATATCTTTAATAATGGAACATCCCATGAAACCAAAAGGTAATATGCCTGAGTGGATGTAATCATTTTCCAATCGACTGATGAATATTTTATTTGGTTCTTTTTGGCCAAGCTGTTTCTTATAAAAACACAGATCCCAATAATTCACACACCCCGAGAACAAAGTTTTCTGTCCACCTTTGTTTCACTTATCCACACATTTGTTCCTTTTTTGACCTGAAAAATTCCCTCTATGAGAAACGACGAATTTTCACCACCTGCTTTCTTACCTGTGTCAAAGCAAGCAAACCCTCCCCGAAAATGAAGCCTAAGTGATCCTAATAGCGTTTTAATAGTTCAAAGACATCGAGAGCCAACGACATTGCGGCCCGTTCCCACGAGATTCGTTGCGTGGCTGTTATACTTCAAATTTACTGCTGGGGAACCCGCGAAAGGTGCGTATGTAAATTAACCATAAAAGTGAAAAACTCTCATCAAAAATAACTCAAAACTTATCAGGCAAAGTCATTGTGGGGCGCCCGGGCGCCTGGTGTACCGAGGTGAGATCCGGAAGGAAGAGGGAGGCGTTCAGGGAACAATAAAACGCATTCGTCGTCGGTTCGTCGGTTGGGAAGCCAATGTCACCACAGTTGAACGGTGAGTAACGAAGTGCGATGATATGGATCGAGGCAAAAGAGAGAATAAAACACATTGCATGAATTAATGAAGCCACAATTCAATATTCATGCTCGGGTAGGTACATCGGTTAGTCAGTGAAGAAATGCACTGTACCAAGGTTTATACAAGAGGAATACGTCAGGCAGTTACTGGTTCGGGATGGACATTGCCATTGCGGTATGGACCCAATAACGTGGACCCTTTGAAAATGGTAATTGGGTTGCGGACCGGTCCAAAATTGTGGACGTGGTCCATATTGGACGACGTGCGAATACGCAGGAGTTGGTGGCAACATCCAAGGCTTCGTGGTCGTCGGGTGAACTAACTCTTCTACTGTGACTGTTATGTACCTCTTCTGGTCGACGGCTGAGTTGACAGGGTGAAGGCCGGTGATAATAGCGAGTGACTCCAATTCCTGGGCTATGGAATGGGGACCAGCGGGGTCTAGTTTATAACGGGAGGATAAACGGTTCCTGCGCTCAAGGCGACCACCTGGCAATTCGCTACAGACTACAACAACGCATCTGCTCTTGTTGTGGTCGCAGGAATCGTCTATCCTCCCGTCATAAACTGGTTCGCATAGTTCAACAAGTGGAGCAAGTAGTGCACGAAGCGGTACAGCGCCGACGGAGGAAGCACAGATAACCGGTGCGGACCTCACGCGGGCGCTGAACCGCAACAGGAGCGGGCTACCTAAGATGTTACCTTAATCTTACCGATTAGGTTAAGGCCGCGGTGGCCTCTGCTATACATAATAGCCGTCTCCATTCCACTCGGTCCATGGCTGTTTGTCTCCAGTTCCGCACTCTGCGTAGGGTCTGCAGATCGTCCTCCACTTGGTCGACCCAAAGATGTTGGTAGTTGCCGAACAGCTGGACGAGCGGGCGGACCACCATCAGCAAGGATCTGAAACAGGGTCTGCTGAAGCTCCACAAATCGCTGGCTCTGGTCAAGAAGGAGTACGACCTCCTGGTAGAAGAGCGGAGTGCTGCTGATGCGAGCAGGGCAGAGCAGTCCACCCAAACGGACAGATTACTCTTTGCTGAGCCTGCTGATGGGACGCGGCCCAAGAAGTGCCGGTTGAGACGGCTGCAAATCCGAAGAAAGAGAAGGTGAATGCCAGCTCAGGTAACCAGGCTGCCAAGCCGGTTGTGAAGCGCGCAAGAGGCAGGGAAACCAAGCCCCAGCAGGCCAACCCTATGACGAACGGAGGTCAACCGGACCAAGGGAAGGAGAACCCTTGGATTACGGTTGGAAAAAAGAAGAAAATGAGAACTTGCGGAACCAGCCCGCAAACGAGCGAGAAGCGACGCGCTGGTCTTCAAAACCAAAGCAGACACATACGCCGAGGTGCTGAAGGCCATCCGAGGCGAAAATCGTCTTTCACTGCTGGGCGCAGATGTCGAAAGCATCCGGCGCACCAGGACGGGAGAGATGATGCTAGTGCTGAAAAAAGAAGCAGTTAATATTAAAAAACAATACAGGTACTTCCTACAAAGCATTAACCCGAGAGGTTCTTGGCGAAAAGGTGCAGGTAAGAGCCCTAACGGCAGAGGCAACTCTCCAGTGTAAACACCTGGACGAGATTGCTGGCGCAAAAGAGTTCGCAGCCACACTCAAAGAGCAGTGTGAGATAGATGTACCAAGTGCATTGATCCACCTGCGAAAAAGTAGCTTGGTGAATGTGCATACGAGCCGCCAATGGCGTGCTTCAAGTGCTTTGAGCAAGGGCATAAGTCCTGGGCGTGCAAAGGCCTCGACCGAAGTAAGCTCTACACAGGAAGTGCGGAGCAGAAGGCCATATCGCCAGGGAGTGTAACTCGGCGCCAAAATGCCGGATTTTCACGGCGGACAAGAGTGACACGACGACGGGCGGGCCTAAATGTTCAGGCACGCGAAGAGGTCGAAGTTCCTAACGATAATGCAGGTTACACAACTAAACCTGAACCACTGTGGAGCCGCACAACAGTTGCTGTGGCAGTCAGTCTCAGAGTCAAGTACAGACATCGCCCTGCTATCGGACCCATGCCGCATCGCTCCCGATAACGGAAACTGGATAGCGGATAAGGTCAAGCTAGCGGCGATCTGTACAACTGGCCGTTTTCCGGTCCAGGAAATAATTTCCACGTCGCACTAGGGTTTCACGATAGCGAAGATCAACGGAGTGTACTACTGCAGTTGTTATGCCCCTCCCAGGTGGCCGATAGACCAGTTCTCGTCTATGCTGGATTCGAAAACAAGCGCAATAGTGGGATTGAGTCCCGTGGTAATCGGTGGAGACTTCAACGCCTGGGCGATTGAGTGGGGTAGCCGCTTGACTAACGCGAGAGGTTGGGCCTTACTCGAAGCTATGGCTAGACTAAACGTAGATGTCGCGAACGTAGGCGACAAAAAAACCTACAGTAGGAATGGTGCAGAGTCCATCATTGATGTGACCTTCTAGAGCCCGGACTGGAGGGTCGACGATGGATACACGCATAGTGACCATCTGGCGATTCGATACAGAGTGGAATACGGAGGAAGACGGCCACAGCCGAAGGTCATCGACCGTCATCGGGGATGGCTGACCTCGCGATTCGATAAGCTGGCATTTGTGGAGCGATTGTTTATGGAGAGTAACACCGACGATCTATTCAGCGATGATCTTGTCGGAACCCTAAGCCGTGCATGTGACGCCGCTATGTCAAGGCGATACCTACCCAGAAATGAACGCAAGCCGGTGTACTGGTGGTGTGAAGAAATCACAGAACTCCGCGCATCCTGCCTAAGAGCTAGAAGGAGGATGCAAATGATCGAAGTGAGGCCCACAAGGCGGCTAAACTGGCACTGAACAAAGAGATTAAGGCATGTAAGCGGGCGTTCTTCGAAAATCTCTGCCAGGCAGCCAACACAACCGACTCCTTGGGATACTGCCTACAAACATGACCAAAGCGAAAGGCATGTCAGCACCCCCAGAACACTTCCCTGAGATTCCGCAGAAGATCGTAGAAACGTTGTTCCCGCGCCACGAAACAAGACCATAGGCCCCCGTCCCCTATGGTCGAACCGGCCACAGCGAGGTCGCCCCGGTGACGAACGACGAGCTCATCGCAACAGCGAAGACGCTTAAGTTGAACAGGGCTCCTGGTCCGGACGGTATCCCGACAATAGCCATCAAGACGGCCATCGAGGTCATCTGGCGTATTCAGAACGGCTGTGTAGATGTGCCTAGATAGAGGCAAATTTCCGGAGAGTTTGAAAAGGTAGAGATTGGCTCTACTGCCCAAAACCAGGAAGCCACATGGCGACCCGTAGGCATACAGACCTATCTGCCTTCTGGACATCGCCGGAAATCTGATATAACGGATCTTTCTGTCGTACTCAAAGACCACTAAGTTGAAAAGAGGCAAGCCAAGTTCCAGTAAGAACTTCGAGTTAGAAAGAAATAGAAAATGGCATGTGTGTCCGTTTTATGGAGCTTAGATTCGTCCGATTCGCAGGATGTCCGAGTATTTTCTCTTTTTTTTTAACCTAATTTACAGCTCTATTGTCCAGTAGGGCAATGCGTGAGCGATTCCAATTGGACGCTGTACTTACGCTTTGTACAGCGCCTGAATATACTTTCTAATTGTACTATATCGAACTGGCTGCCGTTGCGCTGCTTTCACTTTCTACCCTATCATGGTAGAATGATGAGCACGAGGATGTTGATGTGTGGCTGTTGGTTGTTCCTTTTTCCAGTCCGATTGGGGGTCCATTATGGGTTGCCGTTCGCCGATGTCCAAGTATCCGGGTTCATTTGAGCCATGGGCTCAGAAGAGGGTCAGTGTCGCTGCTCTCAGGGGAAAAGAGCAACTGACGAAAGTGCCGGGGCTGGGATCGAACCCATGACCATCTGCTTATGAAGCAAACGTGTGACCGATTGCGCCACGTGCCCCAACAAGTATATTCTTATATTTTGATATTTTAGTAAATAGAGTGAATTTTGTAAACTTTTTCAATCTGATTTGCTCGCGTTGATCAAGTTATATAAATTAAATCTGAAACAAACACAACATTTCACGTTGCATGCTCATGAAGCAATTCACGCAAAAAACTCAGCGCAAAATCTCCGATAAAAAGTACTTAAATAACATGGTAAAACAAATTAATTAGCCGCTCGCCAGCATATCATTGTTCATTGTTTCGGTTCCTCGCTTCCCAGATCCCGTAGCTCATTTGGCTACTGCTGCTGCAGCAAGTGCAAAATTGTTTGATTTATTTGGAATGTGATATGGACCGGCACTATCCGTGTACAATTTCTCGCACATTCCATCCCCACTTACTTTCGTCGCCAATATCATCGTATGTATCTCCGGAGAGGCGGAGATTCCCGCTTTGCTGGAAACACGAATGTTAACGCTGGTTTTACAATTTCATTAATGGCTGGAAAATGTTTTCCACTTGTTGTTCGTGCAGGTAGCGCTTCCGAGTTTTTTTTTGTTCGTTGTTTATTCAGGATTTTGCTTCTGTTTGTCGGATAGTCGTATAGAGGATAAATGAGTTCAACATGGTTCCATACAATTTCCTGAAATATTTTTTTTACATCTTGCGTTTCATCCTTCTGGCTTATAATATATCTATTTTAAATGTCGGTGAACATGCGAAGTGACGAATTCTCAAAAAGCTTCATCTCACCCCACCATCCCTTATGGTTAAAAACGCCCTCACACTGTTGTCGTTGCACCTCGAGGAAAAGAGCCGAGCCAGATCGTTGTTTAAAACTTACTTTTTCGGAATTTAATTTCAGTTTCCGAAGCCCAACGCCACCGCCTCCGTCTGAAATTGCGGTGGGTCTATTCCGCCGGCACGCATACCCTGAGTAAAAAACACCGCATTCGTCTGCTTGCTATGAAAGTACACGTTTACTTCCGTATAGTTTGAGTTACAAACGATTCACGTTCGGGGGTGCTTTTTTTCCTCGACGCTTTTTGGTAGAATGCTTACACATGAGCTGCGAGATGAAATGTGACTGTTTGCCGAGATGAGTGAGGTTTTTTTTTTTTCGTACGAGCGTATTTATCTTTGCATTACATTAAATAATTCGTTAATGCAAATATACTCTTGCTGATTGTTTGCGCTGCAAGTCAACAATGAGCAAGCGCTGTTTTTAATTATTGAAACGTGTTATTGTTCCACCTGGTTGAGCACGAAAAAAGGCTATAGTTTCATTCGTGGCTTTTGTACTTATCATTTGTTGTTGAAATTATTGTATTTGTCCATATCATGTGCGGTGAAGCATACCTGAAAAGAAATAGAAAAAAATGATGTTATTGTGAATATATATGTTCATTCAATTTTCATAGCAACAAAGCAATTTTTACAATAAAAGCCCTAATTAAGTGACGCTGACGTTTCTTGACAACTAAACAGATATAATTGAATGTGTTCCCAGTACCAGTAGAAAGTTAAAGAACACTCTATGTAGGCACCTTTGAATATAGGCAGACATGGATTGTAAACATGTCCTACTAGGAACAATTTAACATATGTCACTCGCATTCTCAGCTCCCATGGTGAGAAAGGCCACACGCTAGCCCAACAATGTGAACAACGGTAACGTTCATAACGGCATAGAGTAGACCAACACAGTCCGTGTATATCACAATATCACATGAACAACCATTACCAAAGTCGAAAACACATTGTTCTACCCATACGGAGAGTCATCATCATCATCATCATCGTAACCGTCGTCCTCGGTGTTGATTCTCAAGTGCGCCACTCGAGTTCTCGTTTCTTCCCAGATGACATCCGCAAATTGCCTTTGTGTTTCAGCAGGCTCAACGAACTGTTCCACGTCGTACGTACCCACATACCTTGGCCTACCTTACGCTCCACAAAGCCCCGGTTGAACCCCTTCATGTTGAGGTTTTTTGTTGCTTCGACGCCGAAAGCCAGGAGGAAAGCCTATTACTTCCGAAAATTGCTTTCACTCGGCCTCCAAGGGCGACGAAAATGATTACTTGGGTGCTAAAATGGTTCCAAACTGGTACACACTCCTTCGGAGACTGAAACAAAACGTTTCGGCCTTGGGCTTGGGACTGCCTTCCAATGCCGCCTCGCCTCGCCTGACGGCAGCGGTTTCCTAAAGCACAAGTACCGAAGCATTCGAAATTAATTAAAAATAAATGAAATTTTAATTGAAAAATATATTCCTTCTCGTTTTTACCAGGATGGATCTCCCTCCGACCGGTAAAGGCAAGGTGTTCGGGCCCGTGATTTCCGAGAAAAATTGGAATTTGAATGCCTCCACCTTACTTTCTCTAAGTGGCACAGTTTCCGCGAGTGTGGGCGTCGAAAATCCTTGGCTACTCGGTTGTGGTGGGGTGGAGAGACGTGAATTAAACTTTAGGTCTCAGCTGGTGCACTGTGTTACATGTGTTTAAAAGGGACCACAGTCAACGGCGGTGGCAACATTAAGAATTCGATGGGGATTTGGTGAAAAATAGGAAAATAATATTAATTGCCCAATAAATCGGTTTCCCTTGCTGCCCGCTCGGATGATGTAGCTGGTGGTAACAGAAAATGTGAGAGGGAAAAATGGGATTCTTATGTACTCTGTGTGCTACCATTGGAAGCGATTTTTTCGTGTTGCTACAGGTAAGGGGCCGTTCATAAACCACGTAGACTTTTTGGGTGGAGGGGGGGGGGGTTCGGCCAAAGTCTACGCTCCATACAAATTTCAAAAAATTTGTATGGACAAAAGTCTACGAGGGGGGAGGGGGGGGGGGTGGGGTCTGAGATGGCTAAAATTTTGTCTACGTGGTTTATGAACAGCCCCTAAAATGATTTGAAATTTTGTCCGCAGTTGGTGGATTATTGACGGTAATTAATTATGCTCTAAAATTTTAGGATTACCTTGTCGGTGCGGAAAGAAAAGCGTATACGTTCAGTACCCCTTTTATATGAAAACAGTGAGCTATTTGAGATATATTTGGGCTTACGATCCTACGGAAACTAATTGAAACTTTTCAAATAATCTTTCACTCGAACGCACCTGGCTTATAAGTCAGTGGCAAGACTCATAATGATTGATTAACATGATTGCATAGAAATTCCAAGTATTTTCAAGTCCTTTATTTGGAAGGCTCAGGCACCTCATGGGCTATCTGTGTATCAAAAGGCTGACTCACGAGACACGTTATCCTCCATTTGGGATGTTTGTATCACCGCCAAATATATTAGAGCACTTAACCTTTTTAACAGCTCTTTTGTCCTCTAGGGCACTACGTGAGCGATTCTTATTGGCAGCTGCAGTTACGCTTTTGCACAGCACTTAAATGTATTCTATTCTAATTCTACTATTCCTTTCGTGACGAACTAACACAGTTGTGCTGTTGAGCGGTAACAGTTTTGCATATTTTTCATCTGTTTAGACTTTGTTTTATATGATGTAAATTGTTCCACTAATTCAGCCATCGCTTATACTTGTATGTGTGAAAAAAATTTTTGTTTACGTTGCCTGCAAAATTTACCACAACATGGTAAACAAAATGTGGGAAAAAACGGTAAAACATGAAAAAGTTTTATTTGTCGCATATTTTTTATTTCCGATTTATCTACGTGGTCAACGCTTGAAATCAAAAGACAAAGAGTAATTCTTTCAAATGAAGAAAAATAATTATTGCTTTTTTTGGGAAATCTAATAGTTCTGGAGAGCTAAAGTTGACCAATTTGTATGGAGATTTCACTTTTTTGCGCTCCGTCACGAAAGGGCTATATCGTACTGGTTACTTATGTGCTGCTGTCCTGTCGCTTTCCTACCTTGTCCATGGTAGAATGATGAGCACGATGATGTTGATGTGTGGTGTGGCTGTTTTTTTTTTTCAGTTCGATAGGGAGTCCATTCAAGTTTACTGCTCCGTTAGAGCACAGGCTCTGAAGAGGGTCAAATTACAGACGTGCCGGGGCTGGGATCGAACCCATGACCATCCACTTATGAAGTGAACGTGTGACCACTGCGCCACGGACACCGGCATTTCATCATTTATCTGAGGGAGAATGGGACAAGGGATGGGGATTAGGAAAGGAAAATATGATGTATACATCAGGAGTAATTCTTCTTTACGGTTCTACGTCCGTACTGAGATTTGGCCTCCCTCGCATCAACTTAGTGTTCTTCAAGCACTTCCACAATTATTAATTGAAGGGCTTTCTTTGCCTGCTATTGCCTGAATCTGTATATTGTGAGGCAAGTACAATGATACTCTATGCCCAGGGAGTCGAGAAATTTTTCCCGACCGGAACGGGAATCGAACCCGCCTTCTCCGGATTGGCGATCCATAGCCTTAAGGACAGACTTGTTTGAATCCCCCACAATGCAATGGCCGACGTTGGCACCTACTCGCGATTTCGAGGGCACAAATCAGCGCACCTGATCTTCTTATTTTAAGCTTATAACAAGTGAGCAAGAACAGAACAATGATGTGTACTGTTGTGTGAAGCTTGCTTATTGAGATTTGTGCTTGAAAGCTCATGAAAATCAGTATTTTATCAATTTTCTTACTTTTCTAGTTTATTTTCATAACTTTTTATACACATAAACACAGCCACCATGAATACGAATCGAACCGTGCAAGAGTCATGCTGATCGGTTCACCCGTTCGTGAGTTTTGTTGCCTCAAAAGTACATCAAACTCATTTTTATATATATAGACTAGCTGTCCTGGCAAACTTTGTCTTGCCAAGCTGCGATGGTTTGACAACTGTTAAGGGCATCGCAGCAACGTACTCTAGATTGTTTTAATTTTGATCACGCTGAATTTGTTCCCGGTTCATCAAAAACCAGCATTTTCACAATTTTCATGCTTTTTTAAATGATTTTCGTAATTTTTCCTGCATATAAACACAGCCACCATGAATATGAATCAAACCCTGCATGAGTCATCCTGATCGGTTCACCCGTTCTTGAGTTTTGTTGCCTAAAAGGGAATTCAAAATAATTTTTATATATATAGATAGATATAGATTAGGCTCAAAAAATAATAGAGGCAATTATTAAAAGGCATCTCACTGGATAAAAAGAGACTTCCATGCAATAAATCAGAAAAAATCGCCATTTGAAAATCAATGACAACATTTTTTAATTGGTTCTAAACATATTTTTACAGCATTTAAAAACATTCAAACTAATAAAACTTTACAAATTTTGCAGAAATAATGACATTCTAGAGTAAAATCACAAACTATTCATAACTAACGCAGATGTGTTAGTGGGTCTCGTTATTGACATTTGCGGGAATATTTTACCTTGGTTGTTGAACTGGAGGAAGGAGTACTCTAGAAGTGAAAATTAAAACATAAGCGTAACTAGAGCTCATAACCCATACCACAGCGGATTTGTTCAGTGCCCACCCAGAAAAGAACAATGAAAGCCTATAGCTTATTGGAGGTAGCTTGTGACGTCATCGATTTCCTATACGAAATTGAAAGGCAGGTCATCAAAGGAACCTTAGCATTCAAGAATTCACCCAAGTAAAAACTACTACAACTGATTTTCAATAGTAGATGTATGAGAAATTAGATCACATTCACTAAAACACGGTCAATTTAAGTGGTAGTGCTGTTAACATTACCAAAAACAATTAATTTACACGGCTGGGTATTGTATTTTTAACCATACTGTGTTGTGAGATGCGTGTCAAGGAATAATTGACAATGTTTTGTTGTTGAGGCGACTGCGCTTTTAGTCAGATTTACTGCATTGCATTGTAACTTCAATCATATTTCAATGAACTTCACAGATTTTGTTGTCGATTGAGAATCATAGGTACGGTTATTAATTTTACTATGGAATCCGTAGTTTCCAACAAAATTTATTTCAGTGTACGTTTGAGCCAGAGAGTTGTTATTAGAGAAACGCGGAGAGGATTTTGGTTGTGTTTATTTACATCACTCCCAATAACAATATGTTTTTAGGTAAACAAAAATATGTTTTAGCTTCAGTGTTAGTCTGAGCTGTCCAAAAGTCGCCAAGCAAATAAGTGACGTCACAGCTTTCACCAACACACTCCCATGTTGAGTTTTGTTTACCATGTTATTCTCTGTTTTCTCCATTTCCTTGAATTTGCTCGATTGGAACCGCGTTTGACGGTTCAATTGAAACTTTTGGTTTCAGTCTTCGCACTTCTCTTTATAAACAACTTCTCTGGTTTGAGCGAGCGCTCTCTTGAAAACGTATATTGCCGCGCTTATCTTTTTGAGAGTCCGGCGGCGGTCGTACGCTCGCAAGACATACAGCCGCAGTGACACTCGCAAGGCAAAACAAAAGACAATGTGTGTGAAGTGACAGATGTTTTTAAATGTATTTTTGATGAACGGCAAGAGTGGCTTATTGGAATGAGTATCCTTGCTGTCAAACCCCATATAATGGAATGAAATACTTTTTAAATCTGATGACGCTGTTATGATTAGTGACTGTCGTGCTTATATCAGATGCCAGAGGCAGATAATTGCCATGCCGTATTACCCCGGTGTCGAATAGCATCAACTCAGAACTTCCGGAATGAGCGGTTGCAAGAGGAACTGCTGCGGGTGCGTGTAGGGTAAGAAATCTAGCTTTGAACTAGTCAAATTGTAATCATAATTTGAACCATTTCGAAATCCATGAAAATTACACAATTTTTGGGCAAATATTGTCGCAAAAAAGTTGGTAAATGGCTTACGGTAACACGTTAATTAAAAGCAAATTCATCGTAGAATCGACCAACCGAATAAAATTCGACATTATTTGTACTAAAATTATCAAATATATGTAATTATTATTTGGACAATATTATCTTGAATTGAACCATTTGTAATCTAGATTTGAACTAATGAATGGGGGCGAGCTTCCAGTGTTGGCCTGCAGACTGCGCTAGTGGCTGCTTTGTTTTACTCTTGAGAGGTGGAAAATTCCAAATTAAGTTTCCAAATTTCTGAAGAATTCAGAACATTCTGAGTTGAAATTCCACTGCCTAATGAAAAATGGTTATGAGAATTGTCAGATCCATGTGATTTTTACTTGTTCAGAATGAAATTGGCTGTTGAGGGAATTGCTCGAGCTGCTGCCGCCAGTAGTTCAAATCTAGATTAAAATTGGTTCAAATTAAGATTAAAATCACTATTGATGAATAATTGAATTTTTCAATGAAATTTGGTGCAAATGTTAACTTTTCACCACTTTGTGAAAAGCTAATACCCGTGGCTTTCATATACCTGAGACTTTACTGTAGTAAATTGTTTCCAAGTGGGTGAAAAAATCGGTCAAAATTCCCGATGCTTTAGAAAGCCGCAATTTGGTTTAGCTCATGATTACTTACCCTATAAGTGCATTATCAAAGTGTTTCGTATTTACATTGTGCATCGCTGTGACTTTTGAACACTTTTTAATTTGACTTATGTTTAATAAGCGGGGTACCAATTAAAAAGTGTCGTATTGAAACGTGTTGAACCAGCGGGGTAAGACGGTATTTTGATTTTCTTGAGAGACATAATACAAGTTTGTGTAGAAGAGTCAATGTAGACATTCCAAATTGGGAGACATAAGAGTCAGAAGCAACAAGGTTAACCTGTAACTCTGCTTTTTCATACAACGCACGCACCCTATCGGGATGAAACAATAAAGTTATTTCACACTATAAAAATACCCAATAAAAAACCACAAAAGTGTAGATATTTAAAGCAATTGGTAATATCCAAATTCCTCTGGAGGGAATGGAAGTTGCTTGATTTACTCCAGGAGAATTCAAGGAAGCGTAAATCTTAAGTGCCCAATAAATCGATTCTATATCTACATTCTAAACTACAATACTCGGAATAGAAGCCAGAGATTCGCAACTATACGAAAAAACTGGTTTAGCAGAAGAATATTTTGAACTACCAGATTTGAGCTCCATTCAGGAGTTCCCCTGGCGGTCCTCACATCTACGGTTTGCTTCTTTTAGAGCAATAGTTATGGTATACCTCAATGGAAGGCACTGTAGTAACAAAACCACAATGAAACTCTCTTAGAGTGCCAATGGAAGCGAGTTATCCATGAAATATGCATGGGCTAACGAAACCAAATTTACTTGTACTCTTAAATGAAATGTTGTTACATGTCTCCAACATCCACAACATTCATGAAAGAAATAATATTCTCGAGAATAAAAGTGCTCCGATATTGCTCAAACTAATCTAAGAGTTCTTTCTAAAATTTCTCCAGATGTTCCTTCGAGGGACCTCAAGAGTTCCTACTGATATTATGTACTCCAACAGTTTATTCGGTGTCCTCCAGGAATTAGTTCTGGGAATCATTAAGAAGTTTCTTCTTGGATGCGTCCAGAAATTCCTTTAAGGATTTCGTTTGTTTTTTTTTTTTTGAGAATTCCTCCAACAGTTTCTTCTGGAAGTTCTTCAAAAGTTTCTTCTGTGATTTTTCAAGGAGCTCTTTCTGAGTTTCTTCCAAAGAAATTCCTGAAGTCTTCCCAGGTTTTCCCCAGACGCTCCTTCGAGGATTTTCTCAGGAGTTTCTTTACGGATACCTACTGGAGTTTCTTCTGGGATTCTTCAAAGATTTTCCAAGATTCAGCAAGAGTTGCTTCTGTGATTTATCCAAGAGCTCCTTCAAAGATTCCTCCTTCTGGGAATTTCAACCGTGATTCCCTCCGGTGTTCTGGTTCTCCTTCCTTTTACAATTTCTTCAAGAGCCTTTTGGGATTTTTCAAGGAGTTTCTTCTGAGCTTATGGAGTTTTTTTTCTATGAGTTTCCTAAAGGTTTTCCATCTGGAATGCATCCAGGAGTACCAAGAAATCTCTAGCAATTATTTTTGTAATTCCCCCAGGAATTCCTTATAAGATTTACATAAAGAATCTTTCAGGGAATGTCTTCAGAACTACTTTTTCCGGAATTCCCAGTAGGAATTCCTGGAGAGATGTAATCACAGACGAAGCTTTTGGAAGAATTACCTAAAATTTCCGGAATAAATTCTGGGAAGAATCCCCCGAGAAGCTTTTCCTGGATGAAACCTAGAAAGAATTCCTGAAATTTCTGAAGGATTGCCCGGCAGCAATTCCGAGAAGATCTTCTGGAGGAAACCTGGATAAAATCCAGGGTAAAATTTCTGATGGGATCCCATAAGGAACTTCTTGTGCAATCTTCGGAGAAAATCCTGAAGAAACCCCTGAAGAAATTATGGGAGACTTTCATGAAGGATTCCTTGAAGAAGTACTTGGAGGAATCCCAATAAGAGTTAATGAAAATATCCCGCATAAAAATTTTGGTGGACCCCTGAAAGGAGATGTTTTCAATCCAGGAAAGAACTCGTGAATACATCTCAGAAGAATCGTCTTGAGAAACCATAGAAAAAACTCCAGTAAACCATTAAGGAATTTGTAGAAGTATCCCGAAAGGAACATCTGGAGGAATATCGGAATTTTCAAAAGGGGGACTCTCGGAAGAAACTCTTTGAAAAATCCCAGAAGACTCTTGAAGAAATCATGGAAAAGGAGTGAATTCCGGAAGGAGCTTTTTAAAGAATAATTCCGGAAAAAAAATCGTGGAAAAATCCCAGATGGGTCTTCAGGTGGTATCCGTAATGGAACTCCTGAAGGAATCCTCGAAGGAGCTTTCAAAGGAACCCAAAAAACTCCTTGAAGAATCTCAGAAAGAACTCTTAACAAAAATCATAGAAGGAACTTTTGATAAGAATTCTAAAAAACCATAATTAATCCACCTAGCGGTGATGGCGCCTTTCTCGTGCCTTCGAAAATACTTTTCAACACAACTCAAGTGACATGTTGATGGATATTGCACTTTCATACATTTAACAGAAATCCTTTTCATGGCATCAGAGACCATATCGTTTATCTGGTTTTTGATTTTTGAGCCGCCGTTTAGGATTAAAGTCCAGCAGCTTGGAAACTCCGGTCGCTATTTTTGGACTCCAGACTTCTTCCCCATACAAGATACACCCATATTGTACGGTTATAGAGCCCAAAACTCCTTTAAACAGAAGTCATTTTAAGTTTTGAGGTGCCATCTTGGATTGTAGACCATCATCTTGGATACTCTGTTTGTCATTTTTGGAGTAAAGATTTCTTCCCCACCATTGCATGGTTTCAAGTCCTAAAACTCCATTAAACAGTCGCCATCTTGAATTTTGAGATGCGATCTCGGATATTTTGGTCGCCATCTAGGATATTTTAATCATCATTTTTGGACTTCCCACATCTTTCCAATACCAAATATTGCATGGTTTTGAAGCCTGAAACTCCTTTAAACAGCCGCCATTTTGAATATTAGGATGCCATCTTGAATTTTTGACCGATATCGTGGAATTCCTGGTCTCCAGTTTTCATTTTCGCATAAAATTCGTAAACCATGCTAAAGGTTACAAAAATCGCCGCAGTTTGATAAGTCGCATAATGGGGCTTGGTTCAGTTTTATATACGGCCAGTTCCGCCGGAGCTGGTCTGAATCAATGAAATGGCCATAACTCCGGAACGCCTCGACCTATCCGTACCATTTTAATAGAAATATTCAAAAGACTGGATCAACAAAGTCAATTTTTTGGAACACAGCTTTTTCGATTCCTTTTGGCGTCCAAAACAACTGAGCAAAATTTGGGAGTGATTGGTTGCGTTTCCGTATTCCGCATTGCGATTGAAATTTGTATGGAATTTTTTATGGAAAAACCCAAATTAATCCACCTAGTGGTGATAGTGCCTTTCTCGTCGAATATGTTCTCATAATCTTTCCGTCGACGTAAATCAAAGTGTTCCTGAATCCCGATACTTTTTTTTTAAGAAAAACAAGCATTTTATCAAATCCATTATTGGAAAACTTATGATGGCACATAGTCCGATAAGTATAAGTATAGTATAAGCAGAGCTGATTAATATCAAACTTCTCAGTCGACTGCTTGAGCACCTTCATTCGCACTGGAGACTGATCAATATCAAGACGATACCAACAAGCTAAGATATAACTTTTTACACAATCACAGATCACAAAGTTTTTTTTTGCACATTTTAGGCTTTATTTTAATGACAGTTGAAAACAAGAAGGATAGGTAGTTAGTACAGTGAGACGTCTGTTTGTATGTGGTTTTAATTTGTCAAAATTTTGTTCGCTTACACATTTTTATCACTTGCCTGTATAAACCTTTTTTCGTTCCTCAGGTTATTAAAAAATTCGAAATGTGGTGTATCGCATGGTATATTTGGTTACTATCGATGCGGTACCGGAACAGGTTCCGGAGCACTACCGGGTCTCCTAAATATAGTCTCAGATTATTTTATTGCTAACGTTTATATGGTTACCTAAAACACGATTTGAATTATCTGGGTATAGATCATTTTTACATTTAACCACTTCCAATGAGACACCCAGAACTGGTTTTGAGACACTACCGGTTCTCTAAAATATGGTCTACGGTTCTTACGAATCGATCATCGTGTTAACAAAAAAGCTGCTATTTGATGTACTGTCAAACACCGCGTAATCCTCACTCTACAATACGACACTTTTAAATTTGTGCCTCGTTCATTCGACATTTGTCGAATTAAAAAATGATCAAATGTCGCAGTGTAAAACTCTGGAAACACGAATGATCTGATATTGTGCTGTTACTCACACCCGCAGCTGCTCCTCGTGCGGCTGTTATTTCCTGAAGTTCAAATTGGTTGCTTTCCGACACTTGATCCGTTTGGTAATCAAACGCAGTGAACTTCGGAAGCCAACAATCGTAAAATGAACTGTAGGATTTGACTGCAATCATTGTCGAATTAGCGTGGTTTTATGGTACCACACATATGGGTTTGGTTCAATTTCACATTTTACCACTTTCGGTTCACATTTTACTAAACTTACCGATTGTCCCTGATGTGGTATTAGACTAGTATCATGCAAATTGTTAATCAGTTTTCCTGAAAAGTCGCGTATTGATGTACCTCATGCATGGGTGTGGTTCATTTGTGCATTTCGCCAGTTCCGGCAAGACACTCGAAACTGGTTCCGGAACACTACCGGCAGTCTTTCATGTGTCCTGAGGCTATTTCCTTGCTGTCCGTAGAAGCCGTTAGTTATTGTGCTGCGTGCATGCGTTTAGTTCTGTTCTACATTTGACCACACTTCAGGCGGGGCATCTGGAACCGGTTTCGGCACACTATTGGTTTTCCAAAGTATGGTCTATGATTTTTTTTTCTTGTTAACCGTTCATCAGGTTACCTAAAAGTAATTTAATTTGTCGCATTTATGGGTTTGGTTCTCCTTTATATTTGAACACTTCCGGTGGGGCACCTGTAATCGGTTGCGGAACACTACCGTTGTCCCAAATATGGCCGGAAACTTGTTTGCCAAATCAAGATTCCTAAAATCCGCGATTTGATGTGTCGCATGCATGGGTTCAGTTCACTTTTATGTTTGGCCATTTTCGGGCGGGACACCCGTAACCGGTTCCGGATCACTACCGGTTCAGTTATATTTTGAAAATATTTTCCTGCTTACTGTTCATCAGTATATCAGAAAGCCACTATTTGATATGTCGCATGCATAGGTTAGGGTGACTTTTATACTTGGCCACCTCCAGCGGGACACCTAGAGCCTGTTCCGGAACACTACCGGTTCCGATATGGTCTGAGAATGTTTTCCTGCTTACTGTTCATCAGGTTATCGAAAAAGACGCGGTTTGATATATCGCATGCATGGTTTTAGTTTATTTTTATATTTGGCCACTTCCGGCGTGACACCCGGAACCGGTTCGAAATCACTACCGGTTCAGATATATTCTGAAAATATTTTCCTGCTTACTGCTCATCAATATATCGAAAAAGCCACTATTTAATATGTCGCATGCATAGGTTTGAATAACTTTTATACTTGGCCACCTGGCGGGACATTTGGAACCGGTTCCGGAACACTACCGGTTCCGATATGGTCTGAGAATGTTTTCCTGCTTACTGTTCATCAGATCATCGAAAAAGCCGCGGTTTGATATGTCGCATGCATGGGTTTAGTTCGCTTTTATGTTTGGCCACTTCCAGCGGGACATTTGGAACCGGTTCCGGAACACTACCGGTTCAGATATGGTCTGAGACCATTTTCCTGCTTAAAATTCATCAAGTTATCGAAAATGCCGTAGTTTGATGTGTCGCATGCATGGGTTTGGAGCGTTTTCATATCTGGCCCCTTCCTGGGGTACCGGTCCGGAACACCTAAATGGCCATAACTCCGGAACCACTGGACTGATCCGAACCATTTTCAATAGGAAACAATGGGACCACATTCCGCGTCGAATGAAACGTTGGTCATTAAAATCGGTTGAGGTTTACTGCCAAAAACTGATGTGAGTTTTTTGTACACATACACACATACATACACACACACATACACACACACATACACACACAGACATCACCTCGATTCGTCGAGCTGAGTTGATTGGTATATGTGACTTGACCCTCCGGCCTCCTATCAAAAAGTCATTTTTAGAGTGAACATATAGCCTTTCCAGTACACTTGGTGTACGAGAAAGGCAAAACGTGTTTTGCCTTTCTCGTACACTAAGTGTACTGGAAAGGCTATATGTTCACTCCAAAAATGATTTTTTGATAGGAGGCCCGGAGATTCGAGCCACATATACCAATCAACTCAGCTCGACGAATTGAGGTGATGTCTGTGTGTGTATGTGTGTGTGTATGTGTGTGTGTATGTGTACAAACGAACTCACGTCACTTTTCGGCAGTAAATCTCAACCGATTTTAATGACCGACGGTTCATTCGACGCGGAATCTGGTCCCATTGTTTGCTATTGAAAATGGTTCGGATCGGTCCAGCCGTTCCGGAGTTATGGCCATTTAGGCGTTCCGGATCGGTATCCCAGGAAGGGGCTAGATATGAAAATGCAACAAACCCACGCATGCGACACATCAAACCACGGAATTTTCGATAATATGATGAATGGTAAGCAAGAAAAAGTCTCAGACCATATTTGAACCGGTAATGTTCCGGAACCGGTTCCGAAGGTCCCACCAGAAGTGGCCAAATATAAAAGTGAACCAAACCCATACATGCGACTCATCAAATCGCAGCTTTTTCAATAACCTGATGAACGGTTAACATGAAAATAGTCTCAGATCATATCTGAACCGGTAGTGTACCTGAACCGGTTCCGGGCGTCCCGCTGGAAGTGGACAAATATAAAAATGAAACAAACCCATGCAAGCGACACGTCAAATCGCGCCCTTTGCGATAACCTGATGAGCGGTTAGCAAGAAAATGGTCTCAGATCACATAAGAAACTACCGGTGTTCCAAAACCGGTTCCAGAGGTCCCGCCGGAAGTGGCCAAATATAACAGTGAAGCAAACCCAGGCATGCGACACATCAAGTCGCGGCTTTTTCAATAACTTGATGAATGATAAGCAAGAAAATTCCAATCTAAGATTCTACCGGTAGTGTTCCGGAACCGGTTCCGTATGTCCCGCCAGATATGGCCAAATATAAAAGTGAACCGAACCCATGCATGCGACACTTCAAATCGCGGCTCCTTAGGCGACCTGATGAATGGTTAGTAAAAAATAGTTTTAGACCATATTTGAGACAACCGGTGGTGTTCCGGAACCGGTTCCGGGTTCCCTCCGGAAGTGGCCATATATTATTTTTTTTTTTGTCTTTATTTAACGAGATTTTTAGCTCGAAGCTAGTTCATCTTGGGACCCTTCCCTTCCGAAGGAAGAACCTACGTTTTTTGAATATGTCGGGAGTAGGATTCGATCCCAGGTACTTGGCATGATAGTCTTGTGTTCTAACCATCAAACCAGGCCCGCTCCACCGCCAAATATTTAAGTGAACCAAACACATGCATGCGACACATCAAATCGCGGCTCCTCAGGTAACCTGATGAACGGTTAGCAAGAAAATAGTTTCAGACCATATTTGGGACAACCGATGGTGTTCCGAAACCGGTTCCGAGTGTTCCGCTGGAAGTGGCCAAATATAAAAGCGAACCAAACCCATGCATGCGACACGTCAAATCGCGGATTTTCCGATAACCTGATGAAAGGTAAGCAAGAAAATGATCTCAGACCACATAAGAAACTACCGGTAGTATTCCAAAACTAGCGTTGGATGCTTCGTCGGAATTCAAAAGTGAGAAAAATTAAAGCAAGCGATAGATATCTTGTCAAAACTAAGACGATCTCATCCAATCACACCATTTCAGGCTCTCTGAAGCAATACCTTCTTGGTGGTTCCGGAGAGACGTAGGGTTTGGCGACCATAGGAATGTGTTTTAGTGGGTCGAGGAGAGAGTAGTCCTGGCTTCTACCGGCATTGTAGAAGACGGCCTCATCCCCACACTACCCTAACCTTCCTGTTAGGGTGTCTGATGAGCAGATTTATCCCCCTATGGTTTAGAAGGAAAAAAAAAAACACCATTTCAGGTTCCTGAGGTGTAATAATGCAGAAGGATTAGTCAACGTTGTATGGGAAAATTAAAATTTAATCGTAATAACTCCGAACAAACTTTTTCAATTCTCTTTCACGTCTAAAATGACTGCGTAAAATTTTTGTGCGGCTGGTTGCTCCCTCACGCACTGTAATGTGGTTGAAAGTTGAATGGGATTCAGTATAAAAAATTTCAGTTACTTGCATGTTTTTGTCAAATTTTACATGCATCTTGTAGCCAATGATAATAAAATATAGCGTGTGTAGAAGTGTGTAAAAAATATTTTGTCAAAAATCGTTAAGGTATCTGTGTTTGTGAAAAAGTTGTATCGTCTTGGTGTTGATCGGTCTCCAGTGATAGTGAAGGAGGTCAAGCTGTCAACTGAGAGGTCTGATATTTTTCAGCTCTGCCTATACGTTGAACATAACGTCGGAATATGTGCCATCAATAAGTTTAAAGTCAATTCAATGATGGCTCTGATAAAATTCTAAGTAAAGTATTCTCATGATTCAGGAACATTTCAGCTCACGTCAACGGAAACGTCATGAGTACATATTCGACGAGAAAGGCACTATCACCACTAGGTGGATCAATCCGGGTTTTTTTTTGCATTTTTCTCCTAAATTGATTTTTTTTTGTCTAAAACGATCCAACTAATGACGTTGAAGTATAGCCTAGCCTACATGCTGAAAAACTTTGCCGAGGACCGCAAAATAATCCGACACTTGTGAAAAAAGTTATAACGTGCAGATTTCCCAGTGGTGCTGAACATTTAACATGTAAAGGAATAACATCAATAAAATCTCAACTTTTGGCCTAAGTTACCGAAAAAATAACTCTTTTCACAAGCGTCGGATCGCTTTGCGGTCTTCGACAAAGTTTTTCGGCATATTCTAGGCTATACTTTAACGTCATTAGTTACACGGTGTTAGACAAAAAAAAATCAAATTGGGAAAAAAATGCAAAAAAGTACGTTTCTCATACTAAATTCCATACAAATTTCAATCGCAATGCGGAATACGGGGACGCAACCAATCGCTCCCAAATTTTGCACAGTTGCTTTGGACGCTAATACAGATTGAAAAAGCAACGCTTTTTGAGCTCCATACAATGTTGACCCACTCTAATAAACACATACAGACATCATCTCAATTCGTCGAACTGAGTTGATTGGTATATGTGACTTGACCCTCCGAGCCTTCTATCGGCCTACACTTCAGTGTAGGAGAAAGGCAAAATTATACTTTCGAGCTTATTTGCTTTAGAAAACTAAGTTATTTAACTAACCCAATAGATTAAAAGATCTTTTTTAAAAGAAAATTCATTAAACCTTCGATTGAGGGTTAAAAAGCTGCGATTAGTTTGACCATTTTCAAGTAATAGCCAGTTTGAGGCAAGCAAAGTAAAAAACATCATCTTCTTCTTCTTCTTCTTTTCGGCTCGACGTTCGCATTGGAACTTGGCCTGCCTCTCTTCAACTTAGTGTTCTTAGGGCACTTCCACAGTTATTAATTGAAGGACTTTCTTCGCCCGCCATTGCATGAATTTGTTCAGTGGCAAGTACAATGGTACATTATGCCCAGGGAGTCGAGAAAATTTTCCCGAACGGAACGGGAATCGAACCCGCCGTCTCCGGATTGGCGATCCATAGCCTTATCCATTAGCCTAACTGAAGACCCCTATATCACTCCTTAAAAAGTTTGCATCCACCCATCGGGACCCCCCGGAACCGGTTCCGGAACACTACCGGTTCAGATATGGTTTGATACTGCTTTCCTGCTAACCGTTCATCAGGTTATTGAAAATGTCGCTGTTTGATGTGTCGCATACATGGGTTTGGTTCTCTTTTATATTTGGCCATTTCCGGCAGGACATCCGGAACCGGTTCTGGAACACTCCCGGTTCTGATATGGTCTGAGACTATTTCCCTGCTTACCGTTCATCAGGTAATTGAAAATGC
Source organism: Aedes albopictus (assembly GCF_035046485.1). NCBI lineage: Eukaryota > Metazoa > Arthropoda > Insecta > Diptera > Culicidae > Aedes > Aedes albopictus. The sequence continues at coordinate 301,249,960 of NC_085137.1, read as the reverse complement.
CGCTGTTTGATGTGTCGCACGAATGAGTTGTGTTAAATTTTATATTTGGCCACTTCAGGCGAAACACCCAGAACCGGTTTCGGAACACTACCGGTTCAGATATGAACTGAGACTGTTTTCATGCTAACCGTTCATCAGGTTATTGAAAATGCCGCTGTTTGATGTGTCGCATGCATGGGTTTGGTTATCTTTTATATTTGGCCACTTCCGACGGGACATCCGGAACCGGTTCCGGAACACTACCGGTTCAGATATGGTCTGAAACTATTTTCCTGCTTACCGTTCATCAGGTTATTGAAAACGCCGCTGTTTGATGTGTCGCATGAATAAGTTATGTTCAATTTTATATTTGGCCAATTCCGGCGGGGCACCAAGAACCGGTTTCGGAACACTACCGGTTCAGATATGGTCTGAAACTATTTTCCTGCTTACCATTCATCAGGTAATCGAAAATGCCGCTGTTTCATGTGTCGCATGAATTAGTTATGTTAAATTTTATATTTGGCCACTTCAAGCGGAACACCCAGAAACGGTTCCGGAACACTACCGGTTCAGATATGGTCTGAGACTGTTTTCATGCTAACCGTTCATCAGGTTATCGAAAATTCCGCTGTTTGATGTGTCGCATGCATGGGTTTGGTTCTCTTTTATATTTGGCCACTTCCGGCGGGGCATCCGGAACCGGTTCCGGAACACTACCGATTCTGATATGATCTGAGACTATTTTTCTGCTAACCGTTCATCAGATGATCGAAAATGCCGTGGTTTGATATGTCGAATGCTTGGGTTTGTTGCATTTTCATGTCTGGCCCCTTCCAGGGGTACCGGTCCGGAACACCTAAATGGCCATAACTCCGGAACGGCTGGATCGATCTGAACCATTTTCAATAGGAAACAATGGGACTGTATGCCGCGTCGAATGAACCGTCGGTCATTAAAATCGGTTGAGGTTTACTGCCAAAAAGTGATGTGAGTTTTTTGTACACACACATACACACATACACACACACGCACACACATACACACACACATACACACACACAGACATCACCTCAATTCGTCGAGCTGAGTCGATTGGTATATGTGACTCGACCCTCCGGGCCTTCTATCAAAAAGTCATTTTTGGAGTGAACATATAGCCTTTCCAGTACACTTAGTGTACGAGAAAGGCAAAAATGATATTCAAAGAGGAATTTCTTGAAGAATCCAAGATAGAACTTCTAAAGATTTCCCTGAATTAATTTCAGTAGGAACTCCTGGGGAGGTTCATTTCTGGAGAAATTTTAGAAAGAAATGAGTTTTAATCTGTGACTTATCTGTGAGACACTCCTGGAGCAATTCCAGAAGGAGCTCCTACAAGAAACTCAGAAAGAATTTTAGGAGGAATCTGAGAAAAAACTTCCACAGGAAAATCAGAAGGCTATTTATGGAAGAATGCCGAAGGAATTTCTGAAGGAAAGCCTGATGGAATTCATGGAGGATTATCACTCTTTAGCAGGCGAATTCACTGATATGTTTTAACTAACTGAAGTTCACCTAGTAGTCCATGGCTGTATATAAATAAATAATAAATAAAATAAACGGCTATTTTAAAGTGATGGAGACGCATGGTGATTCCATATGTATATGAGCACAAAACTTGAAATATAAAAAAAACTGCGGCTCAAAAATGACTTGAAAGACATTTCTTACTGTTTGATATGTTATGTTCTTCTTCATCATCTTCTTCTTCTTCTTTTCGGCTCTACGTTCGCATAAAAACTTGGACTCTCGAAAATTATCTCTTCGGCTGTATCTGTTATGTATCTGTTTGTGTATCCATATTTCGAATTCACATCCTTCGTTAATTACACAACAAGCCCTGTAAAGTTCACCAATTCAAGTGTCGGCGCATTTTTTTGCTATTCATATTTTTTTTAATAAAATAGTCCGCCACTGGTCACAGTGTTTTGTTTTTCAATATGTTCCAGTATTATAAGAATTTTCATGGTCGCAACATTATTCCAAACTGTGAGGTGGCACAATTCTGTGAATACATGTGTTGTGTATGCTTCGGAGGAGAACGTGCCTCTGGAGTCGACCTACTGATACCTGATGCTCACAGTTACATAGATCCCATTGCTTACCAAAGTTAATCCTGATTTACGTAGCTATCAATCCCTCTCAATTAACAAAAACTCCATCCCGTGACATCTATAAATGGTGCAGTAGTATGTATTAGCAACGGTTGTCCAACTAATATTCCTTCCCTTCCCCGGTTGACCATAGAGACGTGACCGGTGCCGTTATCAACCTTTTGAAGTTAGATTTCTCGGAACGTGTACATTGAGGAAGTTCTGCTAATCCCAAGGCCCATCTTTTGGTTCTCTGTGCAGTTCCGATAGCTCTGGTCAATCATAGAGTAGCAACTACGAAGTGTACGGTCACCAATGCTCATGCTCACAAAACTGATACACGTATGTGACACGTTCATTTTTTCTCTACCTTCTGCGAAATCTTTTCATTTCAATTCACTATTAAAAAAAAATATAACATTAAACATTTCAAAATGCTTAGTTGGTATGGAGCTCAAACTATAGAGAGCACACATGTAGTATACCTGCTTATTCTATAGTTTGAGAACTGTCAAGGATTTATGGCAGAGTGGATTTTAAATACTCCGATGCTTATCGACTCTTCTTTGTTGACTCCCGAGTGAATTCTTAATCAATAATTCTGTTCGTTGTTTTTTTTTTCTATCATCCAAAGAAGATACAACAAAATAAAAGAGACTGGAAACACACCAAAATAGTTGAATTATTTAAAACGTCATAGGTATAATTTGCCTATTACTACCAACCACTATATTTTCCATTATTAACCCGGGTTCATTTAAGCATCCTTCTTATCAGCTTTCTACAACCTGTTTACACCTTATCACTTTGAAAAGATGAACAACGAATAAGTTTCACGATCTTCATCATGCAGAAAATAAAACTTTACCCATACTGGAGTATTCAAAAAAAAAAAAAAAAAACAACGCAACTTCCCATCAAGGTCCCCAGAGATTTCAATTTTCCAGCAATATCTCATGTGTCAGCCAAACTTCCACACAACACTCACACCGCAATTGGTGACGAAGTGGGGTTGACCTGCCTCTGCGAGTAAGGGAAAAACAATGCGCGCGAAAAAATTACCCACGTTCACGAGAGGTGGAAGCAAAAAACTTCGAAACCCCACATGAGAATATGAGTTGTTCCGAGGCGAATCCTCCTCGCCGCAAGGAGGAAAACTTTTACGATAACAAAAGCGTGCGCCTTTGAAATGGACAGAGAAAAAGAAAACTCCGGATCAGTTCAGCATCGAGGAGGCGCAAAGAGCGTGGCAGGAAACTTCCGGCTTGTTTCATTTTTGTTGTCGGTTTTTGTCTTATTTCGGGGCCCGAATATTTCACCTCAGTGGCAGTAATAAAATAATAAATGTTCCCTCAACGTCTTCAACCGCAAAAAATGGTTAAAATATGTGATTGCGGAATAGCAATGATGTGGTGTGGTTATTTTTCCATTCATTATTTGTTGTTTTTTTTTCTTGCGGTTGAAGAAACGGATGGAAAAACTTTAGCAACTGAGATCTTTCAGAAACGTGTGCTCTCAGAGGACTAATTCAACTTGAAGTGAATAAAGCATGGAAAATGTTCAAGTAAAGTCGATTCCCTCGCCGGATCGATTTGTCTTCATTCAATGCGTTTGTTATTTATTAGGTGCAATTTTCGGAAAATCTACAGTTAGCTATGTGTTGTGACTGAACAATATTATTCAAAGACCAATTGAGTGGAAAACAAGTTCACTCAATTCTGTTTTTACGCGATGGATGCGTCCGCGCAAAAATACGATTTCTATGTAATCGAGTGTCCGGTTGAGATTATTTCTTTCAGATATTTCAGCGACCAGTGCCGAGAAAAACAACACAAACCCGTTAGAGAAGTGTTGGCAAGACTTGATTTGGAATACATGATTTACCAGTTTTTGAAACGTGTTGATGTCAGAGTTTGATGCAGTACGTTCCTTGTTTACGTTGTCCGCCTATTGGTTTTGTTGTTCGCCCCTGTCTGTCGTCGCCCCCCCCCCCCTTCCGTTTGTCCTTTTCTTGTCGTTGTCTACCGATAAAGCCCTTTCTTCTTGGTTACAGATATGGACAATTGGTCCCATCAATGTTTTTAGAATATGTTAGCAAATAATTTAGTTTTAAACCCATACATCTCTCCTTCCCATTTTTTTTAAATCCTTAACCTCGAAACAGCCGCGAGTACTTCGACTTCCCAAACTAACATAGTATTAATGTAGTAATAAATTGTTTAATGTAAAATCAATGTAAAAACAAAAGATTTCGGCTCAATTATGTTAAAGTGATCAGACGTCCCGCGTTTCACGGGACAGTCCCGCATTTTGACCAAATGTCCCGCGACAAATTATGTCCCGCGAAATGTCAAAATAGTCAAACCGGTTTTGTACTAAGCACAAAGCACATCAAACATATTAAGGACAGACTTGTTAGAATCCCAAAATGGCCGCCACAATGGCCGACTTTGGCACCTACTCACGATTTCGAAAGCACAAATCTCTTCGTAAACAGAACAAGTGCACCTGAGCTTCTTATTTTAAGCTTTTTACAAGTGAGCAAGAACAGAATAATAAAATGCACTATTTTTTGAAGCTTGCTTCTTGAGATTTGTGCGTTTGAAGCTCTGATGCACTGCTAAAGCGGGATTTCAATACGTTTGTCCTTAACGGAACTTTCAACATCAGAGTTCAAAAACTGAAAGATTTTTGCGAGAAAGTACATGAAGATTCTGGGTTACAGTAACGTTTGTACTGTTGAAAGCTTTTTTTTATCGAGCGATAGCAGTCCCAGCATTTTTTTTTTATTTTTGAAGAAAAAAAATCGAATTTGGTTGATTTTTATGCACAGTCAGGCAGCATCATTTTACAGTTCGGTGAAGAAAATAGAGAGTGACAAGAGTACTATTACAAAAGTAGAAGACGAAATTGTCTCAAGTTCTAACTTCAGGGTATAAAACTATTTTTATTACTATGTAAGTGCGCACTGCGCACAGTCAGATGAAAAATCTGGAGGGAAATCGTTGCCCAAAGTTAACATCTCGCCAAGCCCAGCATAGTAAACTTTTATCGGAAATTTATTTTGACTGTGTTATTTTTTTTCAAATGGGTGAATTTTTTATTATTATCTTTATTAACGAGATTTTCATCCCAGGGCTGGTTCATCTCGGTCCAAAATGGGTGATGGGTGAATATCACGTCATACTTATCAGGCAAAAATACTGTAATAATCAATTTTTGTTTCAGTTGTGTTAAATTATCAGGTTTCTTTTGAAGACCGTAGAAAAAATGTTTATGAATTTGTCCCACATCTGCGAAGCTCACAACGCAGAAAGATATGCTTGGTAGAAGAAATGAGTGCTTCGTATTCTACGAGCAAAAAAACGTTACTTATTCGTCAACAAAAATAGATCACGATTTCACCTTACTATACAAATAAATAAATAAATAAATAAATAAATAAATAAATAAATAAATAAATTATTTTTATCCCCCCCCTCGATAAGCCTGAGAGTTATTAATTACTTTAAATTTTCACCTATATGGTTTCGCATTATGCGTTTTACACAGTGTATGCTGTGCATCCTCGCCTTTGGCGCATTCAAATCGATACCGATCTGGCTTGCTGTTCTTTTTTTTGTGCTGTGATTGTTAAGAGTTTAATCTTGCCTAGTTTGGGTAGTGGCTACGGTTGGGATAGCTCAGATCAATCTTCAGCACAAAAGAACAGCAACGATCAATCTTTGTAGATTTATGCAAAATGGTACAGCCCAAGTGGCGTTAGTCCAAGAACCTTACTTTCGTAAGGGGAATTTCTATCTAGGAAACCTTGTGAATCCGGTGTTTGTTACTTTCAGTAAAAATGAAATGGCAAACTCACGTGTCATGCCTCGAGCATGTGTGCTTGTCAACAACGCAATCGTTGCTACACTCATCTCTGAACTAACTACTAGAGATGTATGTGCTATCACAATCGATGTATCTGTTGGAAACCTCAACAGGAAATACGTTTATTGTTCGGTTTATTTATCGCATGATGAACCATCCCCTACGGTTGCTTTCAAGCAAGTCATTGCATACTGCACTTCAAAAGGCTTTCCGCTAATTGTTGGTAGTGATGCTAATGCTCATCATATAATCTGGGGCAGCTCAGACATCAATTTGAGAGGCTCCAGTTTGATGGAATACTTAAGTAGTACAAATCTTGGATTACTTAACATAGGCAACCGCCCAACCTTCATGGTATCTGCTAGAGTGGAAGTGTTAGACATAACGCTTTGCTCTAGCAGAATTAGTCACGAGCTGACCAATTGGCAGATGAAGAATCTTTATCTGACCATCGCTACATTTTGTTTGAACATGTGAATGTTACTTCGCAAGCTTTGCGTTTCAGGAACCCCCGGTCAACCAACTGAGATCTCTTTACCGTTTTGGTTGCAGCCAAATGTCATGGATACTCACCATCCATTGATAATCCAAGTGATTAAGATGATGCCGTTGATACTACAACGGCATTCATCATGGAAGCTTTTGAAGAAGCTTGCCCTCTGCGGTCTGTGAAGACCACAAGAGGAACCCCTTGGTGGAACTCTAATCTGGCGAAGCTCAGGAAACAATGTAGAAAGAGTTGGAACAGATGACGTTCTGCTGGATCGGAGGCTTTCAGGTCGGCTCGCATGGCCTACCAGAAAGCTCTTCGGTCTGCTGAACGATCCGGCTGGAAAAATCTTTGTACAAATGTTTCAAGTCTGAGTGAAGCCAGTCGGTTGAACAAAATCTTAGCAAAATCTAATTATTTTCAAGTGAACGAACTTCGTTTACTAAATGGTGATTTCACTTCCTCTGATGAGGAAGTTTTGGAATGTTTATTCAGTACACACTTCCCCGGATGTGTGGATATATTACATCTTCGGATGAACCTGGTGTCTTTTCTTGTAGTTATGATTCTTTAGCTTCGGCTCGGAGTATCATAACTTTAGAATCGATTGAATGGGCACTTAATAGCTTTGCTCCTTTCAAATCTCCTGGGGCAGATGGGATTTATCCCATTTTGCTTCAGAAGGGATTTGATCATTTCAAACATGTTTTGAAACAACTACTTGTTTGCAGTTTTGCTACAGGGTATATTCCCAAATCCTGGCGGGATATTTTTGTTTTTTTTCCTCCCCTGTTGGGGAAATTAAGCCACTGCGTCCAATAGGCTGAACTTTCGTGGCATGTCCCGTTTTGATATTCGCATCTAGCCAGCTAATTACCATGTGTCAAGTAATCAGCTACTGCCACGATGCGTCGTCTCCCAGTCAGGTGCAATGGAATTAATAAACTCCAAGACCTTCCCAGGTTTTGCAGACCAGATCTCACTGGGTTGCAAGCAACCACTATTTAGAAATCTTTGCCTGCGCGTGTATAAAGCACCACAACTGCAAAGCAGATGTTCCGAGGTTTCACGTTCCGTATTACAGAAACGACAGATATCACTCTGAATATGGCCAATATTTTTCAAGTGATACCTGCTCGGGCAGTGTCCAGTTACTAGGCCAGTGTATGTACATAGAGCTCTCTTGTTGAGCTCTAAGAGCTTTTTGGTTTTATAAGCATTTGGTGTTATAAATCGTTTTGACTGATTGCAATTTTTGACGTCCATCCAATTGGATATCACCCTCTGCTCAGCCCAGCGTTTCAGGTCCATATTAATTGTACAGTTTGATATACCACAGAATGGTTCTGGACCAGCAAACTGTAAATTGGAACCACTTTTAGCAAGCTCGTCTGCCATTTCATTTCCTTCAATGCCACAGTGACCTGGAACCCAGTATAAGTTTACTGAATTCCCTTGGCACAGCCTGCGCAGTGAAAGAATGCATTCCCAGACAAGCTTTGAAGTACATTTGTAAGCGCACAATGCTTTTAGTGCAGCTTGACTATCTGAGAAAATACAAATATTTGCGTATCTGTATTTTCTCTCAAGGCAGATATTTGCGCATTTCAAAATAGCAAGAATCTCTGCTTGAAACACCGTAGGATAGTGTCCCATCGCCACTGAAATTTGTATTCCAGGGCCGTAGATTCCCGCTCCCGTTTTTATTCCAACTTTTGAGCCATCTGTGAAGAATTTGATTGACCCTTGACGAACAGTGGGACCTCCGACTTCCCAATCTGCACGAGTTGTTTCGTGTAACTTGTAAGGAACATCATGATTCTCCACAGGTTTCATCCAGTCTTTAATCATTTTCATTACTGGCCTATTTTGGAAGTATTGTGAAATGCTCAGGTGACCTACAAGATCACCTGGCATAAACATTTCAACTCGTTCAAGTCTCAGCAATTCCTTTTCTGCTTCTAATTGCACGTACTCGTGCAAAGGTAGCAGATTGAGAATCGCATCTAAAGCTTTTGATGGAGTGCTTCGCATCGCTCCTGTAACAGCAATGGACGCAAGACGTTGAATTTTGGCAAGCTTTGATTGTGTGGTAGCCTCTTTCGTTTTTGGCCACCAGACAAACGAAGCATACGTCACTTTTGGGCGGATTATGGCAGTATAAATCCACATTATCATTTTTGGTTTCAAGCCCCACTTCCTGCCAATAGTTTTGGAGCATAACCAGAACGCACTTGTTGCCTTACCGATCACGGACTCAATTTGAGCATTCCAGTTCAGTTTAGCATCCAGTATCAAACCTAAGTATTTGACTCGATCCCTAGGATGAATTTGTATCCCTCCAAGCCGAAAAGCTTTTAGGTTGATCTTCCTTCTCCTAGTGAAAGGGACAATTACGACTTTTGACGGGTTGATGCTAAGGCCCTCCTTAATACACCATGAATGTGTATAGTTTAGGGCCCTTTGCATTCTCTCCGAAACAGTTTCGTCATACTTTCCTCTCACTATTATGACTATATCGTCTGCAAAGCCCACAACTTCGAAACCTTTTTCCTTCAAGCTTCTTAGAAGATCGTCTACAACTAAGGACCACAATAGTGGTGAGAGGACTCCTCCTTGAGGGCAACCTTTCGTTGCCCTTACTGTTATAGAAGAACTTCCCAGCTCAGAGGTGATTTCTCTTTTTGCAAGCACAGTATAAATCCAATGTATGATACATTGGTCGAAGTTTTTGTTCTCCATGGCACGCTTCATAGATGAATAGGAGGCATTATCAAATGCTCCTTCTATGTCTAAAAAGGCGCATAGAGCTATTTCTTTTGCTGAAAACGTTTTTTCCACTTTTGTTACTAGCGAATGAAGTGCTGTAACCGTTGACTTACCAGATTGATAAGCAAACTGGAAGTCAGATAGGGGATGGTCTTTTATGTAAGAAGAATTGATAAAATCCTTCAAAACCTTTTCCATAGTCTTCAACAAAACTGAAGAAAGACTAATTGGCCTGTATGCTTTGGGATGCGTCTTGTCTCGCTTCCCCTTTTTTGGTATAAAGATAACTTTCACAAGTCTCCATTTTGATGGAACGTAATTCAATCTTAAACTAGCCTTGAACATCTCAATTAGTGATGGTACCAACACCGCTTCTCCATTTTGAATCAGTGCTGGAAATATTCCATCAACTCCTGCAGATTTAAAAGGCTGAAAAGATCTAATTGCATTTTCCACTCTGGCCTTCGTGAAGATTTCATCAGCTAAATCTGAGGTGGTGTTTATTGTCCTAGTTGACTCCGAAGAGTTTATACTAGGACATCCTTCACCTTCCAGAGATATAGTATCATTGGAATCCACACTTAGAACCGAACCCGGAAAATGGGTTTCCATCATTAAATCCAAAGTTTCACGAGGAGTTTTGGTAAAAGGGATATTACTATGAGGGTAATTCTCGCTGAGAACGGCCCACCATTTACACCTTGTCTTCAAAAATGTTTAAGGTGCCGATTTTCTGAAAGCCCTCGCCCAAAAAGTAAGAAAAATGCATTTGGTTACTCAAATTGATGGACCCCCCGTTAGTTAGAGCCACAACAATTTTTGCAGACCCCTCGATTTTGGTCAAATGGTGACTCACTTAAACCGTTATAACTCGAAAGTTTCTCCAACAACCACCTCAAAACGAATTGTTGTTGAAAAGAGGAAAGATAGAGCTACTATTTACAATAATAAAAGGTTGGCTCGGCCATATTGATTTTGGCCGCTATCTTGGATTTTTATACCAAAGCATTGTTTTCAGCATGAGGGCAACCACCGATTTTCAAATTTTTTGCATCAATTGAAAGCTGGGACATTTATACATAACATATCAAAAAATAGGAGATGTCTTTTTCTTCTTTCGAAAGTTATCTGCCGTTTTGTAAACCATGCCACTTTTGCGCACTGGGCCCGGTGCATAAATGCACCGTTATTTCGCAGTGTTTTCGAACACGAATTTAAATTCTGAACCCACTAATGGAAAGCTGAAGGTTTAAGCTTTTCAAAACACTAAAAAAGTTATAAAAACAATGCCTGCATCTTTGAAAAACAGTCAAAAACGGAAACGAGCCTCCGATTTGGCCAAATTTTGCGACACGCGCCTTTGTGTATACATGCAGGCGTAAACTCGGATGCTGTTGCATGTCGTTGCCGGTGCGCATGGAAATGTATGGAGAAAACGTGGCTTAATTTACAAAACTGCAGATAACTTTTGAAAGAAGAAATATTTTGATATGTTATGTATAAATGTCCCAGCTTTCAATTGATGCAAAAATTTTGAAAATCGGTGGTTGCCCTCATGCTGAAAACAATGTTTTGGTATAAAAATCCAAGATGGCGGCCAAAATCAATATGGCTGACCCAACTTTTTATTATTGTAAATAGTAGCTCTATCTTTCCTCTTTTCAACAACAGTTCGTTTTGAGGTGGTTGTTGGAGAAACTTTCGAGTTATAACGGTTTAAGTGAGTCACCATTTGACCAAAATCGAGGGGTCTGCAAAAATTGTTGTGGCTCTAACTAGCGGGGGGTCCATCAATTTGAGTAACCAAATGCATTTTTCTTACTTTTTAGGCAGGGGTTTCAGAAAATCGACACCTTAAACATTTTTGAAGACAAGGTGTAAATAGTGGGCCGGTCTCAGCGAGAATTACCCATGAAGTTTATTCCGAAAGTGGGTCGTGCGTCGTATGAAGAAGCAAAGAGCTTCAGACCTATCAGTTTGACCTTTTTTCTTCTGAAATGCTTAGAACGCATTGTCGATCTTCACATCCGTGTTGTTCATCTGGCCAATGTGCCTCTTCATGTGAACCAACATGCTTACCAATCTGGAAAGTCCACTGTGACTCTTTTACACAAAGTTGTTTACGATATCGAGAAGGCATTCGCTGAAAAGCAATCCTGCTTGGGTGTTTTCTTAGGTATCGAGGGTGCCTTTGACAACGTGCCTTTCGATGCCATATTGGAAGCCGCACGGAGTCATGGTATATCTCCAATGATTTCCAATTAGATTAACCAAATGCTCAAAAACCAACATCTCTTCGCGACATTGCGACAAGCGGCGATTAGGAAATTGAGTGTTTGTGGATGACCCCAAGGGGGAGTCTTATCACCACTTTTGTGGAATCTCGTAGCAGATACGCTATTGAGGCAACTCAATGATAGCGGTTTTCCTACTTATGGCTTTGCCGACGACTACCTAACATTGTTAGTCGGTATGTGCATCAGCACCCTTTTCGACCTGATGCAAAACGGTCTTCAGGTAGTTGAGGGTTGGTGTCGCCAATATGGCCTTTCAGTTAATCCGAGTAAAACATCTATTGTTCTTTTCACGGAAAAGCGAAACCGTTATGGTGTTCGACCTTTACGTCTCTTTGATTCTGAAATCAATGTGACTGAACAGGTAAAGTACGTTGGAGTCATTCTTGATTCCAAGCTTTCCTGGACACCTCATGTTGAGTTCAGAATCAAGAAGGCTTGTATGGCCTTCGGGCAATGCCGGTGAACCTTTGGTACAACTTGGGGGTTGAAACCCAAGTATATCAAATGGATTTACACAACTGTTGTTCGACCAATATTGGCCTATGGATGTCTTGTGTGGTGGCAAAAGGGCGAAGTGAGAACGGTCCAATCAAAGTTAGGCCATCTCCAAAAGATGTGCTTAATGGCTATGTCTGGAGCGTTCTCTTCAACTCCTACGGCAGCGCTCGAAGTTCTCTTTGACGTTGCCCCACTACACATTCATCTCAAACAAGAAGCACTTTCTTGCACTTACCGTCTATGGGTACTCGGTTTACTAGAGGAAACTCCTGTGAACCGCAGTTCAATACACACCTCGTTGTTTCCCCTTTTGCTGAATTGGGACAAAGTTGTCCTTGCTCCAAGTGATCTTACAATTGCTTGTAATTTTCCATATAGGACATTTTTCACGAAATTCCCTTCCCGGGAAGAGTGGACATCTGGTTATCTAGAGAGAAGTATTTCAGACGGCATCGTATGTTACACTGATGGCTCCCTTCTCGAAGGTAGAGCAGGTGCTGGTGTTTATTCTCGTGAGCTAAGGCTGTATCAGTCTTACTCACTTGGTAGACACTGCACCGTTTGTCAGGCCGAAATATTTGCTCTTATGTGCGGAGTGCAATCAGCACTTCAGCAGCACGTAATGGGCAAAGTAATATACTTCTGTTCAGATAGCCAGGCTGCTATTAAAGCACTTGCTTCGGCCAATTCCAGGTCGAAGATAGTTATCGCTTGTCGAACTCAAATCGAGGAGCTGAATTCAGCAAACGCTGTACACCTTGTATGGGTACCTGACCATTTTTCCATCGCTGGAAATGAATTGGCTGATGAGTTAGCTCGCACTAGAGCATCACATGACTTCATTGGCCCTGAGCCAGCTATTCCGATATCCAAGTGTTGGGTAAAGCTTCAGATTGACACCTGGGCTGCCACTCAGCACAAACAATACTGGAATAGTTTGGAGTCATGTCGTCAAACAAAATTGTAGAGCCATCTCTTGCAAATTATCTTACAAATCTGTCAAAGCAGAATTGCAGCATGCTTGACTGGCCGCTGCCGACTCAGCTATCACATGGCGAATATTCAGCAAGCTGATTCATTTGACTGTGATAGCTGTGAATCCGATTATGGAACTTCGTATCATTTAAGATTTAACTGTCCAATTTTTGCACAACTCCATTTCCGAGTACTCGGAAAACACTTATTAAGTGAAACTGACTTCAGAAACCTGAATCTTCAGGACGTTCTGCTGTTCTTGACCCGCTGTGGTATAGAGCTGTAGACTTTCTGTACGCTTTATGCGTTATCACAGTGCCCTTCTCAGGGGCTGTCCATTAATTACGTAAGGGATTTTTTGCGATTTTTCGACACCCCCTCTCCCCCTTGTAAGATTTTTTGTATGGAAAGCCAAATATTTTTGTATGGCCCGTAAGATTTCTCAAACCCCCCCTCCCCCTATAAACCCTTACGTAATTAATGGACAGCCCCTCAGGGCGCTGTTGAACCCATTGTGGTACGCTTATGCGTTATTACAGTGTGCTTTTCAGGGCGCATTGTGGTACACTTTTGCGTGTATGACGATCCTATTCCCTTACCTGTCCTTTCTCCTGTCCTATCCTTTTTCCTTCCCTTCTCCGTCAGGTAAATGATGAATAGGCTCGTGTTCATGGCGATGGCACAAATTTCCCAAATGGAAGAGAACGTGCCTCTAGAGCCGACCTACTGATACCTGATACCCCCCTCGATCAGCCAGAGAGTGGTGGGACAGAAAGTGTAATAAATATTTGTAACAGCTTTATACAAAGTTGTCAAGTGACTATTAAGATTTTGTAGTACATTCCTAGAGTTCTGCAAAGGATTGTAACATCTTGAGAGAGATTCTCCCATATTTTTCTCCAGAATCTTGAGATGGATTCCCCCAAAATACTTAATGAAACCGGAGAGGGTGATTTCCCAAAAGGAATTCCTCCATAGTACAAAATTCTGAGAAAAAAAAAAAACCACAATCCTGGAATACTGAAGAGATTATTTCAGAATCTTGATAGCAATTCTGCTAGATTTGTGAGAGGCATTCTCGCATAATTCTAAAAGGGATTCCTACAAAATCTTGAGAAAATTCATATCAACTTGAAAGAGGTTTGCAATGAATTCTGATTTGCATAATTTCAAAAACCTGAGGGGAACTCCCATGAATTTCCTCAAAATGCTGAGCGAAATTCTCACAAAATCTTGAAAAGTATTCTCCCAGAGCTCAAAGAGATCTGCCCCCGAAAACCAGAGAGGAATTCTCCTATCATCCTGAAAGAGATTCCTCAAGAATTCTGAGAGAAATTTTCCCGGAAGCGATTTATCCAGAATCATAAGAAACTTTTGCCCATAATCCACAGAAGGAGTCCCGAGAACTATGATAGTGGTTCCCACAGAAAACTGCGAGGTGTTTTCGCAGAGTCTTGAGGGAAATCTCCTTGAAGCTTTAGAAAAAAAAAACTATCAGTGAGATACCCTCAAGATCTGTTAAGGATTCACCTAGACAGAATCCTGAGACAGATTACCTCAGAGTTATTAAAAGACACGGACACGTTCAAAGCTTCCAGTGAGCTATTCGCTATTTAAAGGAAGCACGACACTAGACAACGGCATACAAACCCGAAAACTCTTCCTGACAGCTGCGGCGGGAATCGAACTGGCTCTCCTCAGTACGATGCGAATAAATGCTTAACAACAGGAATTACCTTAGAATCCTGAGAGGGATGGCATCAGAATCTTTAGAGGAATTCCCCCGGAAATCCTGAGACAGGTTCTTCTAATTATTATTATTAGCTTTATCAAAAAGATTTTCAGCCCGCGGCTGATAAGGGCCATAAGGGTATCAGCAGATTACAGAGTTTTAGCAGAGTATTTGATATAAATCTACGTATTTTTAATTAAACCTATCTTCTCATATGTGGGAGGGTCCTTAAGAAAATCTGAGAGATACTACCGCTCCCAGAATAAGAGGATAGATTTAACCAGGGACTCTTCCAAAACCCTAAGAGAAATGTTTCAAAAATCCTGATAAGGATTCCTATAGAATCCTGGTAGCGGTTTTCCAGTAAGAATTTTATCTAGAATCCTGAAAGTGATTCCTTCAAACTGAGAGAAGTTATCCCAGAATCATAAGAAGGATTCACTTTGAATTTTGAGGGCGATTCTCTCTGAATGCTTGGAAACATTCTTCAAGAATACTGAGAGGGAATACCTCAGTATCGTAAGAGGGATTCACACGGAATTCTGAGGGACTTTCTTTAGAAACTTCAGAGGAACAGAGGTTTCTATTGGTCCAGTGCTATATTCGATAAATTTGTTTGAAAGAATCAAACCTTTTATCTAGAACAGTGATCACCAAACTGCGGCCCGCGGGCCGCATGCGGCCCTCGAGAAGGTTTGGTGCGGCCCGCGACCCTATTTTGGAATATGTATAAGAATGTGGCCCGCAGATAGAATGAATAACTTTTGAAAAAGGATGCTTTTTAAATATGTTTTGACTTGTAAGAAAATAAAATCACCTTGCAGAATTATTTTACTCTACAAAGCTTTTTTGAATCAGTATCGTTATTTCTTCAATAACGCTGAAATTCATTACATTTTTGCAACAAAGAATTATTGATCCTTCAAATGTTTGGTGTGAATTTGTGAACAAGTTTACTAATTCAATAAAAAAACATGGACGTACGTTAAATTCGCACACTTTTGTATGGGAACTCTAAGATCGCTTTTCAACTACTACAATACTGTGGTAGTTTTAACACTCTTCTAAATAATCAATTTTCTTCATGCCAACCGGGAGCTTTCTTAAAAATATTGAACGCGCGAAAAGAGCAGCCCATGATATCATTCTCAATGATAAATTGCTGCGTTTAATAACACTAGTTTACAGCATTTTTGAACTCGGTAAGCTGATGATCATTTTTGGTGTAGAATCATGCCCTGAGTTCGAAAACGCGAAGGAAAAAAATTAGAGTAGAGCGGAAATTTTTTCGACTTTCCATACAAGGTTGATGGTTTGAAATCGATTTTTGTTCTATTTTTAAGCAACGTCGCTCACTTCACACATCTCATTCTTCGTAATCAATGCTCCGATTGAACTGAATTTTTTACTGTAACTTGCCTACATATGATATGTCAAATAAACGTTGAGAAAGAATTTTTAGATTGTTTTTTTCTTATTGAAAAAAATACATTTCTTCATATATTTTTGGAAATTTGGCTAAATTTTAAGGAGATCGTCCCTAAAATTCGCCAATATCTTGAATTTCATCAATCTGACGCAAAACCTGCATTCAGATGATCAAATGGTATTGTATTCAGCTTTTAGTTTATGGAAAAAGATTTGAAATTGGTTGAACAAAACGCAAGATATTTGAATTTTAGTAAATTCCATATTTTTAAAAGTTGTAAAACTCGATATTGAGCTAAAACTCAAAAACTGCTCTACTTAAAATTTTTTGAAGCACGGTTTCGAAATCGGTGCTAAATTGTGCTTCAAAAATTTTGGTCGTTGACAGAAGTTCACGACTTTCATTTTATTTTGTAAACTAGTGTAATCAACAATCAAAATAATTAAAATATATATTTTTTCAATAGTTAACACTTTTTATTTCAATAGTGTCGTGTTTATTTTTGTACTGTTCCTTATTGATTGTTCCATCACACATTTGGCTATATTCGGCATGGCCCACAAACCATCAAATTTAGGCTGAATTGCTAAATCAAAAAATTTTTTTTCGAAATTTAGCCCAAATTTAGTCTTTTAAACATCAAAATGATGATAAATTAACAAAAAATCATCTTAAAATAAACAAAGGCAATTTTAATCCTTTTTTATTGCTGCTTGGTCTTTTTAACACCAAGTCCCTACTGACTAAATTTTGTGGCAAGCAAATTATTAGGAATTAGCATTAGTTAAAATTCATGAATAAAAAAAAAATGTGGCAAGCGAATACTTTGAACAAAAAAGTAATGTATAATCTTTTCGTTGAAATGGATCATATGGGAAACTCTCCTTCGGAGAAATGGCCCATTTGAAGATCGCCGTACCAGTGATATATTTTTTTAATTAGTCCAAATTGAATTTTTAAATACTTTGCGGCCCGCAGTCTCACTGCAGAATTCAATTTTGGCCCGCATAGACACTAAGCTTGAGGACCACTGATCTAGAAGATATATTATTTCAAAATTCACTCATTACGTGATGCAACTGCTTTTGTGAGTCTAAATGTTGTATATGTATGCATTGTTCACGTTCCGGGCCACTTTAGAAGTATACTGTCTTCGACAAAGTTAGACAGAAGAATGAAAACATTTTAGTTCGATCTTTTCCCACTTCAATATGATAGTGTTCTTCTTTACTTGGAGCCAACTTGTTAGCTTTGTGTTCTATTCTCAATCATTTACTAAGAGCTTCCTCTGTTAATGACCATTCCACTGAAATTTGCTTTGGTTTTCCTTACAAATAATTTCTCCGGAAATTCTGTTAAAAATTATTTTAGCAATTTTATCCAGCAATTTCTATTGTATTCCATTTAAAATTTTCTGCAGAATTTCTTTGGCAATATGTCAGGCATCAGTTTTGGTAAATGAACTATTCTTGAAAATTAACCTTCTCATACCCAACCTCCGACAACTCATTTTCAAAATGCTGGCATTTCGTTAATGTTCATCCGACTTTTTATGAAGTCACCCTCAATCCAAATTCATTATACTCCGGTGGCCATGTAAAATCCGGAACCATTCCGGGGATATTCCGGATTGTGCTGGGGTCAGGAGGTTGCCAAAATGGCTAGAAGTGATTATTTCGATTATTTGAACCATAGACTTTCAGCAAATTTTTTACTGCGAACAGTGAAACACAACTGCGATAACCAGATTTGAATAAGTTGGCCCATCTGCATCCTCGTGACAGGTTCCGCGGGGCCTCATTTTAGACACTTCTGTTTTTTAACCTAAACATGCCGTGCAACATACCAATCTTCATGATTTCGAATGACTGGGTCAGAAACGATAGACTGAAGTCTGTATCAACTAATATGGCCACTCTGGCACAACTAGCATACACTCCCGTTCAAAAGTTTGGGGTCACCCCATCAAAAACATGTCATTTTTTTAGGCCCATATCTCCGCCAATTTGCGTCCGATTTCAAAACCCTAGGTTTAATTCAAAAGATAATAAGTCCAAGAAACTTTGAACATGATTTAAAAGAAACTTTTTCACAAAAAAACATGGAAAAGTGATTTGGTGATATCTTCGTCATCTATAGTTCAATTTTAATTATTTTTGGCTCATTTCAAAGATAATTAACTAAATTTACGTTTGATGTCTTCAACTTAACGTATTTAACGATTTTTGTATATAAAAATGTTATGTAAAGTTTGTGGTAACGACCTAATAAGATCAAGATTAATATCACACGCGCTGCGGAGGACTATGAACTGCACGCGTGCATGGTAACAGAGAGACTAAAGGAATGCGCAACAAAGTGGATAAGACGAGAACAATCGGGTGCGCGCGAAGTGTGTACAAATGTTCATCGAGACTCTACCACATCCCCTTTTCCCTATAAAAAGTTAATTATAGAAAAGTTTAAATTTGAAGCTTTTTTTTTTTACTCCAAAGTTTAGCCTAACGATTTTCAAGGATTTAATTAGCATTTAACTGAAACTTTATTTGCCGACTAATGAAAATATGTTTAAACTGTTTACTGCTCACAACACCTCACATATCGGTAAACTTTTCAATATAAGAACGCAGTCGGTATCAGTTTACTTTATGGTGTAGCTTTATACCCTTATGAATATATGCTGCACGCATGTTCGTTTTATCTGGTGACAACCCTATCATATTAAAGTGGATATGCTTACATGACAATTCATTCAACGTCTCATAAAGACATGACTATATCCTTCCCTTATTCTTTCATTCAAAGCATCTAAATTTTATAATTTATCGTATATTTTATGGGATACCATAATTAAAAACACAATCAAATTCTGGCTGTTTGGTTTGTGTAAATTTAGATGAAGCAAAATTATTGAGGACAAACGTCTTGAAATTCCACTTCCACAGTGCATCAGAACTTCTGACGCAGAAATTTCAAGTCTTGAGTAGACGCCAAAGTCGTCCATTGTGGTGGCCATTTAAAGATTCTAACAAGTTTATCCTAAACTTTATTTCAGATCTTTTAGTTATTAAAAGTAACAATATCCTAGATCTTCAAAGTATTTTGTATTTTTTTTTTGACGAGTTCAATGAAATGATTATAAACTCCCAATCAGAGGTTTTATACAAATACTTAGTTGCACTTTAATGGAGGTAAAAACATAAATTGTAATGTGAGGTCTAAAATATCTCTCAGTAGACAACATTTTAGTTATGTAGCGGACTTATCGATGACAGCCTCAATGAATCTAAGGTCCAATATAAATGACATCAAATATGTTATGTTGAACAGCAGCTAATTCATTAAAGATCGCTTTCCAAATTATAGTACGAAACTAATTCCGAATTTCACGATCACCATGCAATACAGTAAAAGGCCTATCCTTAGATGACAGCTAGATATGTATTACCCAAACAATATGGAGTTGCTTTTCAATACAAAATTTCAAATGTGTTGAACATCTGGATTTCTGATTCTGAGACACACTAGATCAAAAGTTCGACATCATCAATTATATGTACTTACTACCCTCGTCGGTGAACTATTCTGCAATAGTTAAAGGACACAACCCACCCCAAAGAACATCACGGGTCATGTTGCTATATTTTTCTCATGATAAACGAGTATCGTAACCGCAAAAAAATAATTGTTTTAATTGTTTATGATGATGTACAAGAGGATATGTAATTAACAATAGTCTCGACTTATGACCAATAACCTGTTATTTCGAGCTAAATAAATATTGCACAGTTTCACCTTTTGATTTAATTTCAAATTTCATAATATTATTCCTGATCTACAGATACAATTTAATAATATCATTTTTTCGACTGATCGAATTTATCTTGAATTATTTCGTTGATTATTAGCGTTATTCTTGCCAATCGGATAAGATCTGTTGATTCAGGAACTGAATCTGACTGTGCAAACAACTAAATACCGCTTTAAACAATAAGCCATAGTTCTTCTCTACGTTTCACTTTTTTTTTTATTATACAATTTCTCATACTTTGCAATATGCTTATTTCTTTAGCACTAAGACCGATGCTACCAAACACACACATGTATTTATTTGTACAGACAAAAAGCTCCGATTTTTTTTAGGCCACATGACACAGCGCACTAACCATTAGCTGAAAACAACAGCATCATTCATACTTGTACGATAGATGAGACAGGCTATCGCAGAATAGACGCTTATCTGGAACTGAATACATATTTCTTATCAATTCACTTTCGTATAACAATTTTATTTCCGAATAAAATTGTGTTATAAATCTGTACAGGTATTGTTACACTTATAACTTGTTTTCTAAACTTTATAATTATTATGCTAAGGGAAACTTACATAAAGGGAAATGTATTTCCACTCCAATAACGGCCCGTTAGCTGCTTTCGTATTTCTATTGATGACATTTTTTTTCAAAAACTAAACAACCGATAAACTACAGTTGTCTTGATAATGGGTGAAGGTTGATCCCTTTCCATGACCATTCTTATTTTTATAATAATAATTTATTAACGACACTTTACCATTGATATTGGTATTTGTTAAAGTTAAAGAAGGCTTCGTCGTCGCACAGTTAGCAATGTTAGTCGTCGAGACATACAGAAGACCTCGAAGTATGGGATCGATTCCAGTTCCAGTAGCGGAAAATTTTCCTTCAAACGGCCACTGGGTGTTTGTGTTACCTGTTTTCTTGTGTTAGTAAATATAAAATGTGTGCGACTTCCTGGCTGAAGTCGGCACCTTGTCTTCTGTTTCACGGTACCAGTGAAAGAAGAGCTTTGAAATGCTTATACATTTATTTCAGGATCCTTTTTTATTCTAAAGAATACAAACTCCGATCATGATAAACTTTTTAGCCTTTAATTTTTTTTTATGTATCAATACTGCAACACATACAGCGATGAGTTAACTTTTTGTATCTCCCAAGAACGAGAAACTTTTCATTGATTCGCTTCAATGAATATAATGATATTTGTTTTTGATGAAGTTGAACACGTTTACTCGCATGACCCAAAAACCGTCAATCCAGCAGTCTTTTAGGTTTTGAGGGTCTTAGCACAATAATTTTTCAATCGACACTACCACATCTATTTATCCAACAGTACTGATTCTCGCATAATCTGGAACCGGTAGCTCATCAGATCATAACATCGCATCATTTAAGAGCGATAATGCATGAGACTATATTACAGCAACATTAAGTGGTGAGCACTCCCGCATCGTCCATGAGCAATAACTTACTGGCACATTTTCGCAATATTTAAGAGCGATAACATATGAATTCACAATCTTGCATCATTTAAGAGCAATCACTATCGCATCATCCAAGAGCGAGTACTCATGAGAACATTTTTCTTGCATCAGCTAAAAGTAAACACTACCGCATCAACCAAGAGCGATTATTTATGAAAATATGTTCGCATCATTTAAGAGCTATGACTGTCGCATCATCCAAGAGCGAGTATTCATGAGATCATATTCTCGCATCAGTTAAGAGTGAACACCATCGCATCATCCAAGAGCGATCATTTATGAGAATATTTCCGCATCATTTAAGAGCAATGATCCACGTGATTAAACTCTCGCACAATTTTCGCATCATTTAAGAGCATTCCTACTTGCATCATCTAAAAGCGGTTACTCATGAGATCATCTTCTCTAGTCATTCGGAATCGAACACTATCGCATCATCCAAGAGCGATCATTTAGGAGAATAGTCTTGCATCATTTAAGAGCCAAGTTCATGAAATCACATTCTCGCATTATTTAAGAACAAACATCCTCGCAGCATCCAAGAGCGATAACTCATGAGATCACTTTCTCAACATTTAATACCTAATACTATCGCATCATCCAAGAGCGCGAATTTATGAAAATACTTTCGCATCATTCAAGTGCAAACGCCCTCGCATCATTTTATCTTCCGTCAGTCGCACAGTCGATCACCACTGTCAGCACCACGCTAATGCTAATAGGTGAGGTTTTTTTCAACGTACTGTACAACATACAACAGCACGAAGGAATAAGCACTATCTTCCAATAAACTATGGCATGTATTAATTAATCCTCCAAGATTACTCACACTTATTTTCCTCTTTAAAATAGTGTGGCTGAGATCCGTTTATTAAAATCATGAGTAGCTAAAAACTGCAACATCAAACCTTTTCAGCTTTATGGGTTAAAAGGTCTGAGCTAGAGAGAGAGAAAGAGAGAGAGAGAAAATCTTTTCAGCGTTCTTTATTTTGCAAAGCCTTTTTTTTACAATTATGATTACGGTTCAAAATCCATTTTCCGTTTTTTTCCCAAACTGTATGTTTAACGCATTTACTCACAAGTACCGTTTTATATAAACCAATAGTTGTCTATTGCTACACAACCATGTATCAAAATCTCATGATATATAGCTTTGCTTTGACGCGAAAACCTTAATTGTATACGTCTTCTTTTAAATTACATCATCATGAGCGTATGTAGTGCTACTTTGGAATAAGGCCAGACACTTGAAAGTCACTATACATTTTTTTTATTATAAATAAATCGATAAATCAAGTATAACCACAGATAACAGACATTCATGCTAACATACGTGTGTACACCCTTTCTATCGTCATTTCAATAAGAAAACCTATCTAGCAACTATTTAGAGATGGCACAGCGAACGTATTCACATCGTTTGCGTGCAAATGACAAACGGAAATAACCTCTAATAGATAGCAATTACTTCTTGCAATTGGTAGATGGCAGAACTAAGCAACGTACAGTATCGGACAATAAAAATGCACCAAAGCCGTTTTCCCATACAAACTAGTCAACTTTAGATTGCCATATCTTAGATATTTCTCAACCGATGTTTTACATTTTTCTATGACGAACTACAAAACATTTCAATTTTCAAAAACTATTGAAAAAGTACAGTGATAACTATTGTTACAAAAGTTACAGATAGGTTGAATTTTGACAATAAAAATGCACCAAGACAAAAAATTGTTTAGCATAAAATATTCAAGTCAAATCATGTTGGTCTCTTCAGCAAACTTATTCGTCATCACACAAGGAACATGTTTGCCGAAGACACCATAATGAATAGACGTTACCATTTTTTGCTATGACATGTTTTGTCTTGGTGCATTTTTATTGTCAAAATTCAACCTATCTGTAACTTTTGTAACAATAGTTATCACTGAACATTTTCAATAGTTTTTGAAAATTGAAATGTTTTGTAGTTCGTCACAGAAAAATGAAAACAATCGGTTAAGAAATATTTGAGGTATGGCAATCTAAAGTTGACTAGTTTGTATGGGAAAACGGCTTTGGTGCATTTTTATTGTCCGATACTGTATATGGTTTTGTATAAGTTTTGTTCTTCGATAAACATTTGTTATATGTGGTACAACTTTACATCGTATCGCACCAGTACACTTTTGTTACTTTTTCATAAATCGAAGCACATTAGGCATGACTATGTTTCCGGAAACGTAAGCACCGTGCTTCTGTTAGATATTTTGTTCGAGACGATGCACCACGTAAGTTATGCGATAGTTTGCATTTGTTAAAATCTGCTGCACATTGTAATGAATAGACTCACCATGAATACTGTTAATTCACAAATGTTATTTGTCAAGTGTATACCACGGTTAGGTTTTTTTTTGTATGTCAGTCCAACGCATTGAACGCAGCGATCCCATATTTGTGGATCACACCATTAATTAATAATAGACAAAGATCCAACCCAAAACCGAATAATGGATTTATAAGAACCTCAACATGCTTTTCTAAATGATTTTTTTATTCAATAATTCACCCCAACTTTTCAAAGCAAATCAAAATATATTTAAACTTGCCTACGACTCATTAAATGCATTGACTGAGCATTTGCAGAAGCAATATGCCGCAGAAGTGTCATACTTGCGCTACACTATTCACGCACTTTACATAATATTTGCACATGAGCAACAAGCTTTCTCCCTCAAGGACACAACAAAAGAATCGAACGACCTACCTGCTTTCTCGCGCTCATTCAATAGCGTGACCTTGAACGGCTGATAGTTTCACCGTCAGCACCAACTTAAACAATGCACAATGAAACGGATGCAAAAATTACTGTGCCGATGTAATCATTCCCTTCGCATGGCGGGCCGTTTGGTTTGCATAACATACATCAACTGCAAGCCGTTCACACGTATTTGATAACTATTTTTTTTTAAAGGAACACTTTCCTCCTTTCAAATTATCACATTTGGATTAATCACGCCAGAGCATCACATTGTTCACTTTTCCAGCATTCCCCCACGCAAGCACATCTCCACACCATTTCTTTCTTATTTTCGCTTCTATTTTTTTTTCTCACTTAATAATGTTACACATCACAAGGATTCTATATCCTCGTCGCCATCTTGTGGTAACGACCTAATAAGATCAAGATTAATATCACACGCGCTGCGGAGGACTATGAACTGCACGCGTGCATGGTAACAGAGAGACTAAAGGAATGCGCAACAAAGTGGATAAGACGAGAACAATCGGGTGCGCGCGAAGTGTGTACAAATGTTCATCGAGACTCTACCACAAAGTTAATACATTTTACCACGCTTCAAAAAATGAGGCAACTTTACGTTAAGTTTTAGTATGTAAATTTCAACAAATATGTGTGGTTCAATGTCTATGCAGTAAGTATCATTCATTTTGTTTCAAATAAGCCAAAAAGAATTAAAGTTGAATGAAAGATGGCAAAGATATCAACAAATCACTTTTCCATGTTTTACGATAGTGGCCCAAACTTTTGGCCGATACAGCATTTTGAGGGGTGACCCCAAACTTTTGGTCGATGACATCAAGGATTAATTTACTTAATAACTTTTTTACTAGATTTTTTACCTAAGTTCTGTAAAAAGCAGTTGAAAGCTAATAGAAAATGGGTCATATTACCGCTCTCATCTTAAAATTTGGTCCACCCAACTTCCAGCGACACTGCCGTAAGTTTATATTCATTTTTTAGAAAATTTGGCAACTTTGGGTTAAGTTTACATACACAATTTTTTGAAAAAGTTTCTTTTAAATCATGTTCAAAGTTTCTTTGACTTATTATCTTTTGAATTAAACCTAGGGTTTTGAAATCGGACGCAAATTGGCGGAGATATGGGCCTAAAAAAATGACATGTTTTTGAGGGGGTGACCCCAAACTTTTGAACGGGAGTGTAGGTTTCACGGAAGTGTCATCGGGGACATTTCTGATTTGCAACCAAAACATGATGGAGAAAAAAGTAAATAAATAAATAAATAAATAAATAAATAAAAATAAATAAAATCTCCGGAATGATTCCGTATATTACATGACCACTCGAGTCTAATAAGCTAGCACCAATTTATGATCGATTGAGGGCGACTTCAAAAAACCGAACGAAAATTGAGGAAATCCCAACATTTTGAAAATGAGTTGTTGGGGGTCGGGTACGTGAAGGTTAATACTGTTTTTTGTATTTTGCTGGTTTGATAAGGATGGAACATGGATCGCTTCAACTCCATGTAGAACAACACAATCTTGTCGTTATTTGTACAATTTAGAGGCAATACGTTGTTGTTATTTATTTATTTATTATTATTACACACTGTCTTCAGTTAAACTGTTTGAACTTATATTCGAATGAGTGTAATCAGTTTCGTATCTTCTAATTCCGCCCTATGTTGCTTATCCTTTGACAGATACGCGTATTTCGACTACCACTTGTAATCTTCCTCAGTGTCAGTTATCCACTAATTATATGTTTAGCCTAACACAAAACAGCAGAACTACAAAGAATACAAAACTCTCGTTACAACTGAAACATTCCCATTTAAACGTATAACAATATGGCATTAAGGCGAAACTGGAAGCATTTCCTCACTTTTTGGTTTTTGATTTTTTATTAAATAACGAAGCAATATTTTCAAAATCGGTTTTCGTGCACATGTAGAGTATGGATCGAGGTATCTTTTGATTTTTTTTTTGTAGTGGAAAATGTTTTTCGTTTTTGCAGAAACCATTTTTGAAGAAAATTTCACATAAAAATGGTTTCTGCAGAAATGGAAAACATTTTCCATCTCAAAAAAAATCAGAAGATACCTTGATCCATACTCTACACGTGCACGAAAACCGATTTTGAAAATATTGCTTCTTTATTTAATAAAAAAATCAAAAACCGAAAAAAAAACGAGAAAATGCTTCCAGTTTCGCCTTAATAATCAAAACAAGAATAAATTGAAACGAACCAAATATACAAATACAAAACATATGAATCATTATTGCAAATTACTCGATGTTATTTAACGAATGTGACAGCCTTAAATAGTTATATCTCTCAATGTTGGAGGTTTCAATGGGTCGATGTTCTTCCTGCAAGGCTCAAGGTGTCATTATGCTCCTAACCCTCCATCCGTTTCCATTATTATCAACTGAGTATCCTAGTCAAAATTCGTCTTAAAGATATTCACTCTTCAAAATTTTCCTAACGCCCTTCCCAGTTCAGAGAACTGTCATCTCAGGAATTATTCTGGCTAATTAATTAAAAATTCTTTTGTCTCGTTAGCTAATGCTTCACCCGACTACTTATCCCACGCCGAAACAGAACTCTTACCTCATCACAAAACTATAGCGCCAAAGATCTTCTCATAATTTAAATTCTTAAAAATCTCATCACCCGAAGTGTCGTTTTTTGTCTGCCCTACGAGGAGTGAAGTGTGACCGAAGAAACAAAGTGCAAGCACTAGCCTGGCACCTCAAACAGCAAAAAGAGAGAGAGTCACACCTGAAGCTGATTGCCAACAGCAGAGGCAGCTGCGCTTGCAGTGAGCGCAACGCAACCAGCCACCTCCGGCTGGGAGGTGAAAAACAGGTAACCGCGGGAAAAAAGCAACCGAACGAGTAAGTTTATGTTTCTTGGAAGTGACACCACTCCTGCGTTTGCTTGGCACAAAGTGTGTACACAGTCGGAAGAAGGCGCCAGTACCTGTCCTTTTATCGAAAGGGGAGGACAGTGTGGAATGGATAGATGGGATGTTGCAATAGCTTCCGTTAACTTTCACATCACTGAAAACATCCGGTTTAATTTTATGTATTTTCCATGCTGAAGATGACGGGTTCGACTCCCGGTCGGTCCAGGAAGTTTTCGTAGAGACAATTTTCTTGACTTCCTTGGGCATAGAGTATTTTCGTGACTGCCACACGCTATTGTATATGCAAAATTGTCCTTGACAGAAGGAGGTCTAAGTTGATAAATGTGGAAGTGCACACAGAACACTGGGCTGAGCTGAGAAGCAGGCTGTGTCCCAGTGAAGAAGAAGAAGTCACACCAAAAAGGTGATATTGTTGCACTTTTTTCCCGTTAATTGTTTTTTTTTCAATTCAACTTCCTAGCATAAAATCTAAAGTATATATATAAACCTTTAATTAAATATAAAGATCTTCACAAAGAAAACGCAGGAAATTAGTAGTTGACGCATTCTGTCCCAGTCTCCCTCTGCGTTCGTTTCGTACACAAAAGATCGGGCAAACTTTCTTCACGTTCGCGCGTCTTGCATCGTGGATGGCGCCCTCCGGAAATGGAGCGGGTGTGGTGACCAAGTCGAGAGGTGTTAATTTTTCTCGCAATTTTCCCCTCGGATTTTGTGTTTTTCCTATTTGGAAAGTTGTCTGGCCGTGATGTGCGATCAAAAGAGCGGAGTGGTGTCAGAAGCTAGAAGGGGAGGGCGACGAAGCAGCATGTTTGATTGAGAAGAAAAATTATAATTGACGGTTTTTGTTTGGTGGTGGTGAATTAGAGAGCGGAAGAAAATGAATTTAATTGGACCTTTCATTTACATTTGGTTCCAGGAAGATCGAAATGGTTGATTTTCCTTTTATTTAAATTTGCTATAAGTGGTGTGACCAATTGCCTAATGCTCGGACAATAAAATCTTCGATGGAATTTGGAAACTTGTTCTAATTGAATTATTGTTCTTTTCTCTCGTGATGTGGTAGTCTGAAGCACTTCTTCTCGCTTATAGATATCCATAAAGCTACCTGCAGACCACCGGATCGTCAAACAGAAAACCGAAATGACCACGTTCTAATTGACGGTATAGCTATTACCAACGTCCGCAGTGTGAATACACACGATTCTTTTTTTTGCACGAGTCTGGTTTTTGCTATAACTCGGTCAATTTTTGACCAATTATTATGAAATTTTGTTCACGGATAGTACTAATGGTGCCTAAATTTGATGAGAATCGGTTGAACATTGACTGAGTTATAGCAAAAACCAGACCCGTGCAAAAAAAAAGAATCGGATGTATAGATTCGGATCACTCCCCTAGTCGCTATATGCATGCGCACAAAACATTCGACGGTTATTATCACGAGTCGAGGTCGAACGCCGCTGCTTAACATCGAGCGATTGCGGAACGTAGAAGTAGTTGAGGATTACACGCAGGTATACGCAAAACTCGATGTACACAGTGCAACGAGTAACTTTCACGCAGCGACCGAAAAGACAAAAGAATTTTCACGCAAATTTGTGTAACACCGGATCAGCACATATTTTGTGTTGATCGAGTCGTACACAAATATGAATGAAAAATCCTTTGTCTTTTTGCTCGCTGCGTCAAAGTTACTCGTGCGCTGCGTTGTTTCATTTAAGGGTGCAGGCTTGACAGAAACTCCCTCGCGAGAAAATGAGGAAGCGATCTCTGCGATTTTCTGAGGAATGAAAATAAAACTCAGAAATCACAACACAAATCCTCAACAGCACCGAGCGCGAGCTTGCCGCGCAGTGAGGAGTTCGTCCAACACTCATAATTGCTTGTTGTGTTTCTCACGTCCACTCACACTCAAAAAGCTCTCGCGAGTTCCACTGCCATACAAAGAAAGACTCTCGAGGCGAAAATCGCACTCCAAAACCCGAAGTAATCATCGGCTTTTTTTCGTTCCCTTCTTCCTCGCTCAGTTTTTTTTGCGTCTTTGTTTGGGGTTCGTTCCTTCCCTCGCGACGAGGCAAGGGCAAAAGCAAAACACCGCTCTAGAGCATGTTGCAAAACTCTTTTGATTTCGAGGAGGATTATCAAGCCTGCACGCAGGCAGTGCCTATGCCAACGGAAAAGCAGCTTGGCACAGCTACTCTCGAAGAAAACAAGAAGAATGCAGCATTAGCGAGAATGTTGCAACATCGTACCATGGCAAATGAGGCTCGAAATAGGCAGAACTCAGTCTTTCTGAGAATGGAGCGCAAACAGGAAGAACGAGATCGGAAAGCGATGGAAGAGCCGTACCGCGCCAACAGTCAGGCAAATAAACCTAAGATTATCATAAGGTCTAACTTATGAAATGGCCTTTAAATAATTCATAATAGCTAAAACGATTTTCATAAGGTCGGTCTATGACGCAGAATCGACTCATAGTTTGGCTTTTATACACATTTAGCAACACGATATTCTCAAGTATCGATAACCGCGTGGGTTGGGCACGAGCTCAGTGATCTCGACGTTCATGGATCGATTCCAGTCTGTATTATTTTGTGATTTTTCTGCTCTTTTCATAAGTTTATCTTAGGTCATAATAAGCATGTTCAATTTTCATAAGGTATTCTTATGGCATCCATACTTTACAGTTATGGCTAAATTTCATAAGGTACCCGACTAGAAAAATATATCAAGTTTATAACACATTGTGTTATGATGATATGAAATTTTTCTATAACTTATTTTGTTATAAACTAGATGCAGGATGATGTTAAAATAACTAAATCTGTAACAAAAAGTACACTGGTCTTATCAAAATAATAACCTATTTTGTTATAATCAGAACAAAATTATAACACAATATGATATAAATAAAAACAAGTTTCTATCATATTTTGATACAATTATGTAAAATGATGTTCTGAATGTCAAAGAATCAGAACTAAATTATTTCACAATGAGTTATTGAATGACATTTATAACGTTATATGATACAATTGAGTTATAATATTTTTAAACACCAATGATGTTACATGATTATATCACAATGAGCTATACATATCATGGTTTGTTATAATTATGTTATATTTTTGTTAGAATCTTCTAGTCGGGTATTTTGATGAATTTCGGTAGTTTACTTCGCTAAGGACACACGAAAGTTCAACGAGAAGCTGATCCGCTCGCGCAGAGGCTCCGCTCGAGTAGATTCTAATATACGGTGGAGATGCACTGGTGAAAAGACTACACTTGGGTCAATATCAAGATTCGCAAGGAGGAGGTATTACCCGAGGAGTAGATGGAAGGTATCGCAATAGTAACGGTGTATTGTTCACAAAGTTCTCTATAAGGTGGTACCGTAAACCGGGGTCAAATTGATCTCCGGGTCGAAATTGATCAGACGTTTTTCTGATAGATAAAGCATACTTGGGATAGATTCCTTGCAAATATCATTTAATATCAGATCCGAACAGCACGATATTTAAAAGGAAACCATTTAAAGTATGCTTTATCTAACAAAAAAGCATCTGATCAATTTCGACCCGGAGATCATTTTGACCCCGGTTTACGGTACTTAACCAGACACCGTAGAAGATTAACGCAACTCTCCGACGGTAGCAAGCAGGACTCCATGCCTGGCACACGATATACACATGTGAAATGATCATTGCCAAATAAAACTCAGTTTATAACTGTGAGAGTGCTCGCTCATAGAACACTAAGCTGTAGAGCAGGTTGACTCAGTTGGGACGTTACGCAAAGAAAAATAAAATGGTACACAAATGATGGAAGAATTCGATCGATACCTTGAGCGAATTCTTCCATTATTCGAAGCCATAATGAAAAAAAAGTTTAAAAATCTATTTCAATGTCAATTTCTATTCCCTCAGTTTCCCCGAAATAAAAACCTTTCCCCGTGTGGAATGCAGCTCAGAAATAGCCCCGCAGTAGCCTTCCAGAAACTGGCCATCCGCCAGAGACCGCACAGAAAGCGGCAACCCAAAGTCAATTCCAACATAAACTACGTTCATTCATCTTCTGGAAATTTATTGGACTTAATGTTCCTCGGGAGACCATTTAGCTTTTGCGACTTTCGGTCGGCTGACTGCTTCTCTTTCACCTTTATTTGTCGGAAAGGTGCCGGGGAGTGGCGGCCACAACGTCGTCGTTTGGTAAATGCAAACAATCACCCACGATCCGTCGCCGTCTTATGGTCCGGTTCGTCCCGAGCCAGGTGAACTTGGACAGTTTTAGTTAGTTTGGGATTTCGCCTAGGGTGCCATATCATACCTACTAGCGTTGGGCTAAGCACAGCACAACACACATGCAAGGGTGTCAGGAGGAAGTTTTGTAGCTTGCTGCACGGAAATGCCATAAACACCATGCAAAATTGCTGCCCCCGTGTTCATTGTGAGCTTCGGTGATACAGGTCGTTGCTGGTCAATGGGAATTTCCGTGATAAGTTGGCAACCTGTTGCTGATGGCCGGGCGGGCCTGGTATTCCAACCCTTTGGCTTGCTGCCACGATAAGATCCATTAAATAGCGTCTTAAGGTGAGGGATTCCTTTGGGAAAATGTGAAATAGTAGGTGTGGAAATAGACATGTGGAGTTGAAGGTGTTAATGTGAGCTCACAGTTGTTCGCTGCCAAAGTTTGTAAAGTTTGTGAAAATTCGTTATTTTCTGTACTTCAAAGTATTCATCTAGTCAAAAAGACAACTTAGCAACAACATTTCAAAAGGACGTAACTGCTGTTGAAAACAGTGACTTCTCATAAGGCTGTAAATTGTATTTCATTCACAGCGCCTATATGTTTCCCAAGTAACACAGAAAACATCTTTTAGAAATTGAATATTCAAGAGATGTTTTATAACTGTACTTTTAGCGTATCTACAAACATCTTGTGTTATTATTTGGCTCTAATTATGTTAGACGATGACAAACAGCAAAACAAGTACCATGAGCTTTATCATGCTCAAAATATATAGATTTCATGAGAATATAACACTACTGAAGCATTCAGCTAACCAATAATCAAAGCAATAATGTTTACATTCTTTGACATCGTTCTACTGAGCACATTTCATCACAACCTGAATGATTTGCAGTTTTGCATTGCTGAATATGCTACGTTCAATTCAGCTACTGCACACTTAGTTATCGATAGTTTTACGGCATTTTCACGGATCATAAAAAACAACACATAAAATCCATTAAAATAATGGTATCATTTTCCATCATTCGCCGGTTCGCAGTATGAGTTATTTGTAGTTCAAAACAATAAGTATTTTCGTTGATACGTATAATGGAATTACAGTTTGTTTGGCACTACTTCCTTATCATTGTTGTGAAGGATAGAGCGGTGCGATCTGGTCAGATATACTGAAGAAAAAAAGAACGAAGTAGGCAAAGCTTATAGATCAATTGTCATGTTTTCGACAAACCGAATCAGTCTTTCAACGAAGCTTATGAAGTGAAGAAGCAGAAAAATTGCTAACATGAAACTGTCTTGAACCCCCGGTCACAACAATGGCGTAGTCGAGTCTCCAAACAGCGGGAGTATGATGCCTCAAGAAATTTCAAAAACGGAAAATCTGGATCATTTAGCAATGAGAAGCACTTAAAAATAATTGGTAAATTTTATGACTGTAAGGATTGATTCTGCACTCTGAAAGAGAGACAGTTTATACTAAGGTGGACTCCGATAGAGAAGGCGGAGTTCCACAAATACTAAAGGGCTCTGACAGAGAAGGCAGAGAACCCTTAAATGGACTTCGATAGAGAAGGCGGAGTACCACGAACAATACAGGGCTCTGATAGAGAAGGCAGAGACCCCACTAAACCTGGCTCCGATTGAGAAGGCGGAGTTCCAGAAAGCGACCATTTGGAAGGGGTCCCGTGAACTCCGATAGAGAAGGCGGAGTGTCACAGAAATCGCAATGGGCTCTGATAGATAAGGCAGAAGACCCACAAGACTATACTCCGATAGAGAAGGCGGAGTACCAATAGGGGACTGCATGAAATTC
Source organism: Aedes albopictus (assembly GCF_035046485.1). Classification (NCBI taxonomy): domain Eukaryota; kingdom Metazoa; phylum Arthropoda; class Insecta; order Diptera; family Culicidae; genus Aedes; species Aedes albopictus. The sequence goes on along the minus strand of NC_085137.1, from coordinate 301,216,747 downwards.
TCTCCTTCTCTTTCACTCTTACAGAAAATTTGTAAACAACAAGGCCAAGAAACGTCAAAATCCCATACAAAATCAAAACAATGCAGTGCCCTATAGCGTAGTATGATCTCTGATAGAGAAGATATGAGAGATATGGAATATTTGAATGTAGTATATAATTTTAATGTAACTTACTAAGGATTCACCGTCTGAATGAAAGGTACTCGACAGCACAAATGATATTCACCACATTGAACTATGACGAGGGTCGATTGATTCGTATAAAGAATATGATAAGTAAACGAAACCAGAGGTAAAGGTTCTATGTTGCGTTTTGACATGATCTGTCTAACAATGGCACAGTATCGTGGCTGGCTGCGGTATTAAACATGTGGTTGGACGTAATTGATTCTCTGGATAAGATTGTTTTCAATTTTTTTTTTGCTTCCTGAAATTCAAAGGGCCAACAAGGCAGGTGAAGGAAAACATTTCTGAAACATTGACTTTTGATAACTGTAAAAAAAGTCAATGATTACTGTGATGAGATTTTTTTGTGCTAAGTAAATTGAAATAACTTTTGGTTCAGAAATAATCAAACATTGTGGTGAATAGCAATTGAACAATAACGATTAAACTTGAGGGTACTTGTAATTAATGATACGGTCCTAACTTAACTCTAGTCGTGCATTGGGGTCATTATGACCCAGAGGAGCACGCTGAGCATATAGCTTGGCAGCGGGGTGAGTGCCAGCTAATGCACGAAGAAAATTAAACTAAACCTGAACTTGATTGACCGCCGTAGTTGTTGTATTGCCAGAACAGCTACACACAGACAAGAACCAATAAGATAGCTGCTTGGGACTGACAGGCATCTTCATTGTGTTGGTGATCTTCTATAGTTAGGCGAGAATGGCACCTGCTACGTCAGTGTGAGAAAAGGGGAAGGATGATTACAATCGTTTGCCTACAGTAGACCGTTGAATCCTCTGCGTCTGCTCAAGTTTATGTGTATCTCAGAGTATTATAGGGAACTGGATATATTTGACAGATGGTTCATACATTGGTGCGTGGATGTCAGGTGTAAGATGGTAAATTGTGTGTAGACTACTCTGAATATGATTGATGGATACTGTGCTGTAAAGTTGGAAGGAAGGAAAAAGGCTTTATTCGATTTATTTTTGGTTCTAGCGATGATCTTGAACGTATGGATGTACATGAGTTCTATATCTTGAGAAGAGGGAGAGAATAAGAAGAGATGAACGAGGCAGTGAGAAAGTGACGGACTAGGGATTGAACCCTTAACAAACATGTATGTATGTGTAGCATAACGAATGCATGAAAGTGAAAGAAATTAATAAAGAATATATAAAATATGATAATTGATTTCAGTATAAATGAAAATGAAGCGGACTTATGCATAGTTGGATAAATGATGTGAATAATCATGAAGAAATATATGCATTCACTTAAAAAGGGAATTGGTCATAAACTAATCGAATGATGAAATTAAATGATTAATGTCTAAAATTGTTAAAATATAGATAAAGAATACACAGGACAATTTCCTAAAATACATAAATTTCTTTGCTGAAAAAGAAGAGTTTTTCAAACAAGTTCCAATCTGTTCCAACCAATTAGTGTAGAGGAGGGAAGTAATGTTGTGAAGGATAGAGCGGTGCGATCTGGTCAGATATACTGAAGAAAAAAAGAACGAAGTAGGCAAAGCTTATAGATCAATTGTCATGTTTTCGACAAACCGAATCAGTCTTTCAACGAAGCTTATGAAGTGAAGAAGCAGAAAAATTGCTAACATGAAACACATTGCTACCGGTTTGCAAGAAAACTACTACGGAGCCTTCATGCCCGGTATGGTCGGCGGCAATCAGAAGTAGCCCCGACGAGGACGATAATGAGAGGATGCTTCACGTTGGCCAGCATGCCAAGGCCAATTCCCAGAGATAGTACCAGGCCAACTAAGTTGGCGGTGCATTAGGCATCGCAACACGTCATATATTCAGGGAGAAGACCTATTGCGGCCCAATAGCAGCTGCTCGAGAACCTTCCTGGGCGTCGCGAAGCTTCCTTCGGAATTCCATTCGGCAGCAGCTTAAATTGTTCGCAATCCGCAGGCGGCCGATATTATTCTGATGTCAATGTGCACTGTGCAGATATTATAATATTTCAAATTGATCAAGTTTCTGGACTAGCATCAGTGCGTGAAGTGCGACTGCTTATGACAATATTTACTTTTATGTTTTGACAGATTGAACTCGGCTGAAAACAAGTTGTAATTTAGTTATTTCTGTGATTCAATTACTGTCGCAGCGCATTATTATAGCTTACCAATTTTGTTTGTTGAAAATGTGTTACCAAAACGTCTTATATTAGTTTTTACAATATCTTCCATAATCTTCAGTAAAAGATGTTTTGAATACGTATTCGTAACGTAAATCTAACTTATTTCCAATTTTAATCAAAGAATAATTTTTCACGTTACACTGCCTAGCAAAAGTATGCAATCACAATTTTGAACATGCAACAAATTTATACTTCATTTCCCTCAAATTTGCTGCTTATTCTAAAAACTGCTATTTGTCCAGCTTAGCATACTCTAATCTCAGCCGCATCATAAATAATAATAATTACAACAAGCATTATTAAACATTACATAGTTATTAAAATTTTTTTGGGCGGAACTTTAATCTACATTGAAAATCTGCCATGTTGATTCTTCGCGTGGATTGAAAAAAGTCAGCCGTAGCAGCAAAATTTGGTTGATTTTTGTTTAGATTTTTAAATATATTGAGAAGCGCTTGCAATATGGATGAGTAAAATCACGTATTTCACCAAAAATCTTGAAGCGCATGTATAATAAGTGCCCCTCGAAAGTGGGAATAACATGTGTCCTAATAATTTATCCGAATACTTTATAATCACCGACTTCATCACATTCACGAGTCCCATTTGTTTTTTTTTTGAGATTGTTATGGAAAAATGTATTTTTGAATGAAATATATTTTGTTTTTTTTTTCTTGGCCAGTTGCTGATGTTTACATACAGTATTTTAATGTTGTATGTATTATAAATGTGTTCTGTCAGTTATTTGACTTTTAAAAAGCCAATTTACAACCTATGTAATTGATGTGTTTTAAAAGTGTTTTCTGCTAGTTATATGACGGAAGAAAATGTTTCATTCAAACGTTTAAATGAGATCGTATTATATAAGTATTTTGCAAGTATTATCATCGACTGGCAGCTTGAAATATATTTGGGATGTGAATGGAATTTGCTTTGAACATTAAGTTTAGTATTATAAATGTACTGGGATACATCTTATAATTCTTGTAAGATGTTTTATAAGCCGCCATTTTTTGCGCTGTTTTGATTATATAAGTGTTCAAAATTATGTTAATAATGCAAGAAAAATACACTTCATTTTGTACGAAAAGTGAATTTTAAACCATTATATAACATGTTGTGTTACTTGGGTTTCTATTCTAATTCTACTATATCGAACTGGTTGCCTCTGGGCTGCTGTCACTTTTCTACCCTGTCCGTGGTAGAATGATGACCACGAGGATGTTGATGTTTGGCTCTTGTTCCTTCATTTCATTCATTTATTTAGTTAACATCAAATTCATGATAATGCTGAATCAACAATTTGCCGCCATAATACTCGATTTGCAGCTGCAGCTCTCCAACCTCGGTCACGCCCAACACTCGCCAGATCACGCTCCACCTGGTCCGCCCATCGTGCTCTTTGCGCTCCACGCCTTCTTGTACCAACCGGATGGTTAGCAGGGTCTTTGCAGGGTTGTTGTCCGGCATTCTTGCAACATGCCCTGCTCACCGTATCCTTCCGGCTTTGGCCACTTTCTGGATGCTGGGTTCGCCGTAAAGGCAGCGAGCTCGTGGTTCATCCTTCTCCGCCACACACCGTTCTCCTGCACGCCGCCGAAGATCGTCCTTAGCACCCGTCGCTCGAAAACTCCGAGTGCTTGCAGGTCCTCCTCGAGCATCGTCCATGTCTCGTGTCCGTAGAGAACCACCGGTCTTATTCCTTGTTCTTGTTCCTTGTCCAGTCCGATTGGGGGTCCATTATAAGTTGCCAAACTCATCCCTACACATCCTCTGGACAAGATTGCCCGGGGTCGTGTTCTCCACACATATGGCAAGCATGCGGTCACACATTGTGCAAAAACGCGGGCACACGAACAAAACGTGTTCCGCCGTTTACTCTTGGGAGTACCCCAATGACCGAAATCATGTAGATACTGTCGGAAGCAATTATAGCCTGAAAGGACCTGGGTCAAGTGGAATGATATTTCCTCATGAAGTTTTTAGGATTGTATGATAGAACAAAAGCAAATCTAGCGTACAACAACATTCAATTTCCTTCAAATTTATTTGGATTCGTTATACAAGCGAACGAGATTTCGGCGCTTGACTCGTGAGATCGAGATTTTGCATGAAATTCTCGCGGGTGAGAAGACGAACCAGAATCGCGCGAGAGTTTGCTCACGCAGGAGCGGTTCATGAGTGTGCTTTGAGTGTGAGTTCACCAACTCTGCATGCCAGTGATGACGCAGAGCGCGTCGAGTGACATGGTACGGTACGCGCTCGCAACCCTCAGGCACATCAGCCTGTAAGTACTTTCCAGCTTACCACGGTAGCTTTCGGTAATTAGCGCAGTTCCCCATATCGGGCAACCATACCTTGGTATGGACGTAGCGACACTAGCCAGAAGCTTGCGCTTACTGGCGTATTGGTACCGCAGAGCTATTGGACATCATTCGGGACAGTGCCACTATAGCTGTAAAAGCACTTTCACACGTGGCTACCGAAGGTAAGCTTATCGTCGATCATCACGCCCTAGTGTTTGACGGAGTGCTTCGACGTGATAGTGCAATCGCCTAAACTGATCACCGCTTGCTGCTCCGACTTCCGGTTGTTCGCAACCATCATATCAGTTTGTGGGAGCCAACTTCAGTTTCCTGAACCTCATTCGCCTCCACAACCTTGATCGAGTGGGTAGTAGTCAACTCCACTTTTTCGATCGTAGAACATCGTAGATTTTAAGCGTAATATCGTCAGCAAAGCCGACAAACTTCACCCAACCGAGAACCTTAACACCTCGTCGTACATGGCAATCCATAACACTGTATCTAGGATGGAACCTTTCGGGACTCCTAAGGTTTTGTAAAAGCACTTTCGACCCTCATCTGTGTTGTAAACGAGTACTCGATTCTAGAAGTAACTTCCGAGAATCTGATGCGCATCGGCAATAGGTGGCAAACTGGCACGTTCCTTACATCCAGAGTCGCTACCGCACAGTAGCAAATCCCCCTTCTCTCATGCTCGAGTGCATTCCCGGCGGTTTTTGTAACCGATAGGATAGCGTCTACGGTCGACCTTACCTTCCGAAAGCCGTACTGGCTACTCGAGAGACCATTTATGCCCTCTGTGTGCCTCAATATTCTATTGAAGTTGATCGTTTAGAGTACCTTCTCCGCCGTGTCGATCAAGCAATGGCAATTGGCAATCCCAGTCAACCAGTGATCGTATAAGATGTTGAATAAGATGTTAAAGTGGAGGCGATATACGTACATTTTACATGCGCATAAATGGAGGCATGCACGCATATGGCCTCCACTTTATCATCTTATGCAACATCTTATACGATTACTGGTTGTCTGGGATAGAACCACACTCTGCGTTTTCTATACTTCTGGCAAAACCCCCTGCCCAGTTATTTCTGCATAGTAGACCTGAACATCTCGGGAACCTCTGCAATAGCTACTTTTTAGACCAGGTCCGGAACTCCGCTCGGACCTGGGGCTTTACCTACGCTAAGGGACTTGTTACCGTTGGGGAACAAAATCCTTTATTGGTTTGCCGAGTGAAAATACCGAAGAAGAAAAATTGTCAGTTATTGTCAAACCTTAATTGTCTGTAAAAAGTATAAATTGTGTTCAGTTCATGCCTTAGAGGTAAATAAATAGCTAGTTTAAAAAGTATCCTATACGCATGCACACCTAAATACTAAAAAAATAATAATAAGGCTTCAACATCACCGAGAAAAACCAATTAAAACCAACAAATAAAGTAAACGGTGATCAAAACCAATTAAAGAATAATAAGGCTGATACAAATTTTATTTTGACTTTTTGTCTCCCCCCCCCCTTCAAAAATTTTTGGCTGGATTTTGCATTTTGAGGGGGCAGATAAAAAAAATATTTATCAAAATTTGGGGTCTTGCTCAAAACTCTTTAACAAATCCGATGAGTTTTAAATATTTTTCAAATTAAATGTTTTATTATTTTTATCCCCCCCGCCCCCTCGACCAGTCAAAGAGTGGTGGGACAAAAAGTCAAATAAATATTTGTAACGGCCTAATGTTGTATAAAACACTATTCTAAGAACAAAATTTGTAAAAACACTTTTCGAACATAACACAAAACACACACCTAACTGCTGCATGGGCATTAAGCGAGGATGTCGCGAGCTACGAAAAGGACCATCAGAGCAAAGAGAAAAAGGGAAATTGAAGAAAAAGGGTAAGCTACTGGGTCTTCTGATGAGAAGAGGTCTCTTTTCCACACCGACAGTCGAAGTGCATAGTCACCAACACGGAAAGCTAAAACTTAGTGCCTATTTTCGGACGTTACCCACATTGTGGAAGCCTCGAGTGAGTGGAAAAGTTAATCGTTCCGCCGAGAATTAAGATAGAACCAGGTATGCCTGATCTATACGCTGTAACTCAATTGAAATTGGACCCAGTAGCACGCAAATACCCTAACCTGTAAATATAACCCTCTTTCCAACCAGGACCCAAGACCATTGGACTCAGGATCCATGTCCACATTTAGGACCTGATTGAGTGACCACAAAAAACCCTCCTAAGGTCGAGAAATCCTTGCAGACAGCGACGATTCAAGGAAACTCGCTAAGACTCGACTCCTCAGACGACCGTTCCTGGGTGTAGAGACGAGCCCCAGCCAACAGTAGAACCCCAGCCCTTGACGAGTTCCCGAGATATCTGCCCGTAGTTACCCCGAGTACGGCCAACCAAGCGTGGATGTGCTCCGAGGAGCAGTCGCAAGTCATCCTAACCTCGGCTTCGTCCCTACAGCAGCTCCAGCCGGCCGGCCCACCAAACACCTACACACACCCACATAATAAGGTAATCGTGAATAAAAACCTAGTAGTTAAATTTCAAATCCGTACAGTTGTTCCTTAATTAGCTTCCCGATTAGCCGACCTTGAGTATATAGGTCCCAAGCTCTGGCTCGCCGGTGATCAAAAACGGTAGCCGAGGGTCCGTCTGACCCTCAAGTAACAGACTTTGCTATCCGCATAAGTTTCACATCGGTGACTCTTTCCTCATCGCCAGCCCCAGCCCCTGGCTGTCCTACGAAAGGAGGCCAAGGGTTAGGATCATGACGAGGAGAAAGCTCCTCGATGATCCCCTCCAGCATCTTTGAAGATTGCTCTGTAGGAGCCATTACACCTTTCGTATTGGTCATCACGATCCTGTAGGCATCACCCCAATGATTTGATTTGGCACTCCAACAGAGACTCTCGAAACAGGCCTATTAGGTTCCCTTCTTGCTTCTCAACGCGTCTTTGGCAGTGGCAAACACCACTTCACCCCGCTCTTCCACATATCGCTGCCGCCTTGGTACCTACAAACGACTATCTTATCCGAATTTGAATTTGAATATGATTGGCCTTTTCGTTCAACAGCTCGTGGCCGCTGCACTTTTCAATCATTGTGGCATGAATTCCTCCATCTGGCCTGAAAGTATTACTCTGTTGCTGATTTTCGGTTGTAATTGATTTTAATGGCTGGGTTGCAGGGTCACACACTAACGCAACGCCACATATGGTTAGAGTCCTTCATTGACAGTCGGACGTTGATCTACCACCATTGACACGGGGTCTCCAGTTAGCCTAGTGGTTAAGGCTATGGATCGGCAATCCGGAGACGGCGGGCTCGATTCCCGTTCCGGTCGGGAAAATTTTCTCGACTCCCTGAGCATAATGTATCATTGTACTTGCCACGCAATGTACAAATCCATGCAATGGCAGGCAAAGAAAGCTCTTCAATTAATAACTGTGGAAGTGCTCTAAGAACACTAGTTTGAAGAGAGGCGGGCCGAGTTCCAATGCGAACGTTGAGCCATAAAGAAGAAGAAGATGAAGAAGAAGAAGAAGAAGAAGAAGAAGAAGAAGAAGAAGAAGAAGAAGAAGAAGAAGAAGAAGAAGAAGAAGATCATGGGGAACCAACGCTGTTGTTGCTCCTAAAAAGAGCACATATACTTAGGTTTGCAGAAATAAACACACCGTATAGCTTTCTTAAAATTTCAACTTGTAGGACGCAGTTTGACAGAATTTTATATGAATACCTCATCATACCTCATCATCTGAAAAACACTAGAAAATATGTCCAATCCACTGAATTAAAGTAGTTTTTGGCTGAACTTGATTTTTTATCCTACTAATGCGAAAATCGGACTGTTCTCTGATTTTCCCTCAAATTCTCCAAAACGTAACCTGATCGGGTTTGCTCCACCAACAGCGGAAGGTAGAAGGCAATAAAATAAACAACGCAATGCAACAGACCCACCTCGAGGCCACGACGACGGTGAGCTCTCGAGAGGAATCCAAGACAGAGAACCCCTCGTCGGGACAATGGTACCGAACGAGACGAAATTAAAAGTCACCGAAATTGGCAATAAATGTTGTCTATCGGATATCCTACTACCACTCGAGAGGGATGCTTTCGATTCGTGAAACGCCATGGTGATACACGAAACCGAGGATGGATCGCGAGACCATTGTGGGAGATTGTTGGCAAAGCAAGGCATTTTTAGGGGATTTTCTGGTAATCGTGCTATCTATGTGGAATGTAAACCAATTGACCCATTCAGTACCAGTGATATTTGTTTCAGCTGCTCCTTTGAATGTGATTCATGTTTGATACGCTGAAAATTAAACGATTTGTTTTGTGATGCCAACGGTAAATCGAAACATTTGTCATGAAACATAACCATGTCAAAAATTATCCATCGATAATAATATACGGTACCGACGCCCGTCATCAGTGATTTTGCGGCACGTACTATATTTCTGAATGTTATTTTTGTTTCTCGTTTCAAATAATGGAAAATGTTTTATGCCGATTTGCTGTTTATTCAAACTAAGTGCACAGCAAGACTATTTTATCTTCTCTTACCAAACCACCGGCATTAAGTGGGCGACAAGCGGCCCCGTCATCCTAAGAATTGTTTTGTTACCTGGTCGTTGCGCAGCCGTTCGCCGTGATTTGCCCCTTGCGGCAACGAGTTGCTCAATTAGCATTCGATACTTTGCATGATGATTCGTTCGAACCAGTCGTCAGCCCAAGGCAGCAGTCAGTGGGTAGAAGCATAAACCGTGTTCGAAGAGTCCTGATTTTTCCAGATTTCACCGGGGCGCGCGCAGCAATTGGTATGCGGTAGATTGTGTAGGCAATTAAATTTCTTTTACGATTGCTGAAAGCTACTTTTTACGTGTTCGGAAGCGGGGGCCGTGGATTTTGGAATTTTAGATTTACGTCGTAAAATGAAGTATTTTATCTTCGACAACAGCAGAAACGGCAACTTTTACCTTTCATTGCTGGAACGGAAAAGGTGGGCATCGTCACTTGCCGTTGTGTTTGAGGATTTGCTTTGAGAGCTATTAAAAGCAAAGATTTCTATCGGCTATTGTTTGAGGAGCTTTCCTTTGTGGCGCGTTAAACTTCTTACGTCAATTATTTTTTCATGCTCTTAACTTTTCTGATGGATTGTGAATGAGTAATACAGATGGATCAATTTTTCATGGGCAGTAATGGATGGTTGAAGATATGAGAAGAATCATATATAAGCATCAACTTTTATTTTTGGTCTAGACTCATCAGAACTCCGAAAGGTGAGAGAACCGACAAACATTCACATTTTCGGTTTAACGCCCTGGTTCAGATCAGATTGCATGATAAATTCCGTTGTAAAAGCAAACTGTCTTTAAAACCATGCAATCTCAAACCATCCGACGACGACAACGATGAAATCATGAAACGCAAGCATAATTCGAGCGTTTCGTTTCGACAAACGTGTTACTCGGAGCGACAAGTATCATTGAACCAGTGGTTTCCAAAGTTGAAAAAATCGTGCAATACCTCTACTTTCAGTGCATAACCAATGGGGCACGTTCGGTGTAGTACTAGATTTGTAGCAATGAGCTGAATTTTTGTATGGTGAGAAGGTCAATTCTCCGTTTCTGCAATGAAATGGTCCAAAAAGCGTGGGTATTATGATTCCTTGCCTAATTTGATGTTGTTTGAGCAAAACTTTGGATAACTATGTTGTTTATGTTGCAAGAAATGGAGAAAACAACAACACTGTTGCCCAAAGTTTTGCTCAAACAGCATCAAATTAGGCAAGGAATCATAATACCCACGCTTTTTGTACCATTTCATTGCAGAAACGGAGAATTTACCTTCTCACCATACTAAAATTTAGCTCATTACTACAAATCTAGTACTTCACCGATCTGTCCTATTGAGAATCACTGTATCACAGCGAAAGAATTACACGACACGATAAATACGGATTATGTTTCTTCATTATACTTTCCCATATGGAAGTGGTGGATGGGATGTGTGTGTGGCACAATCACGGAGATGTCTCGTGAAGTGGAGGCAGGGCTCGGGGCGAATGCCAAAGGCTTTAATGAAAAGCATGTATGGAGATAACACTTCGTCTCTACATGAACGCAAAGATGTGAGTTCAGCCAAGAGCAAGCTCGATCCATATATGTCGGTACGTACATACTTGCATAATATCGCGAACGTTTTTGCCAACCGAGCAAGCGAAAGCGAACATGCCTTTCAACAATTTCAATGTCTTGGAACTAATGGGGTGACTGTGGAAGAGTTTCGTGCCATGCTTTGGGGTGGGGGAGAAAAATGCAGGGAAAATGCGAGAGATTGCAAGGCATTATTGATATTTTACGATGCAAAATTATTTCAGACGAAGATAACAAGGCGTCTGGAAGGCAGGTAATGCACGCTACTGAAGCCTGCAGTTACATGTTTTAAATAAGCATTTATGTAACTTGCTTGAAAATAGCTTATTTTGGGATTTTGTAGGTATTGATAAAATACCTCAACAAGTTATTGGTTTAGTGTTGAGGACTGCTTGAGGTATTATTCAGTTATGGAAGAAACCTTATTTGTATAGAAGAATCGCCGATTGTTATTGAGGTATTACCATACCTGATGTCATTATTCACGTATTCCGAATACACAGCAGTTATTATTTTAGGTGTTTTACCTCTTATGCAGGGCTTCTCAATACCTCATTCAGGTTGTAGGTATTCGGTTTTCCATACCTGAGTTTGTTATTCTTCAGCTATTTTCTCCTGCTCGGGTACCCGCCGGCAAAGGCAATTGGATCGCGGGTGGGTCCGGAAAAATGACGGCGATATGGATGACGGGCAAATACCCCGTCCAGGAGTTGGTGTCTACTACCTATGAGGGCTTCGTGGTCGCTGAAGTAAACGGTGCCTTCTTCTGTAGCTGCTATGTGCCTCCGCGGTGGTCAATCATGCTGGTCACGCAGATGCTGGACTGTATGGCGACCGTGCTGATTGGGCGAGGGCCGGTGATATTTTTGGGTGACTTCAATGCCTGGGCCGTGGAATGGGGAAGCCTTTTAACGAACCAGCGGGCCAGCTCCTGCTAGGGACTCTGGCCATGCTAGATGTCGACCTGGCTCATGTTGGTACCAAGAGTACCTTTAGTCGGAACGGTGCGGAGTCAATTACTGTAGTCCTGGCCTAACAAGTTGTTCGAACTGGAGAGTAGGTGATAGCTACACTCACAGCGACCACCTGGTGATTCACTACAGTATCGAGCAGACACCGAGTAGAGGAAGAGGTGGCTAGACCAAGGTCAAGCCCTCGCAGGTAGAAGATATCATTCATCAACGACAAGGTATTTAGGGAGGCGCTCTGTAGTGAGCGATATCTCGATTTAATCGACGAGCTGGTAGTGTCCCGCGATGCTACCATGCCTAGGCAAGTCCACCCTTGAAACGGGAGAACATCGGTTTACTGGTGCACTCAAGCGATTGCGGAACTCTGCTGCGCATGCCTACAAATTAGGTGGCGGATGCAGCGAGCACGGATCGAGCAAGAGCGAAATGAACAACGGGTGGTGTTCGCCGCTGCCAAAGTCGCGCTAAAGGCTAAGATAAGGGCAAGCAAAATGGCTTGCTTTGAGGGTCTGTGCCAGAGTGCCAATATTAATCCATGGGATGATGCCCACAAGATCGTGATGGCCAGACAAGAGGTTTAATGGCTCATACAGAGCACTCTCCAGAAATGTTGGAGGAATCATCGAAGGTTTTTTTTCTCGCCATGATCCTAGTCCATGGCCTCATTTTGTGGGACAGCCGGAGACTGGCGCTGGCGATGAGGAGAGGGTCACCTATGAGTAACTTGCGGGGATATCAAAGTCCCTCAGCGTAGGTGAGGCCCCACGTCCAGACGGAGTTCCGAACTGGGCCTTAGAAGTTGCCATTGCAGAGGCTCTCGGGATGTTTATGTCTGATATGCAGAAATGCCTGGACGAGTGAATTTCCGCAGAGGTTTGGAAGTGTCAGAGTCTAGTTTTATTGCCAACAACGCCAGTTGGGTGGCTATTGCCGATGCACTCTGATGTCTGGGGATACCCGGGCACCTGAACAAGATTCTCGGAAGGTACTTCCTGAATCGAGTACTATAGTTAACGACACCAAAGTGGGTTGGAAGTGCTTTAACATAACCTCAGGACTCCCGCATGGTTCCATCATATGGGTCCTTCCTTTTGCATCATGTTGGCAACAGCTCTCTGACGTGGTATACGATTTGGGTAAAAAATGACCTTATTGCCAAAGGAGGGTTAACAAACATCACGTACGACGAGGTGTTGAGGTTCCCGGTGGGATAGGTAATCGTCGGTTTTGCGACGACATCAAACTGGAGGTCTACGGTGAATCGATCGAAGAAATGGATTTGACGGCTGCTCACTCGATCGCATTTGGAATTGGCTCACCACAAAACCGAGGTGGTTGTTGTAAACAACCGAAATTCGGAGCAGCAAGCGGTGTAGGCGCTTGCACTATCACTTCAAAGCGCTCCGTCAAACACTTGGATGTGATGATCAACGACAAGCTCACCTCTAGTAGCCACGTTGATTATGCCTGCAAAAGAGCCTCCACAGCAATAGTGGCACTGTCCCGGATGATGTCCAATAGCTCCGCGGCGTATACCAGTAAGCGCAAGCTTCTGGCTAGTGTGGCTCCGTTCATACTAAGGTATAACGGCCCGACGTGGGGCACTGCGCCAAGTACCGAAAGTTACCTTACTAAACTGGAAAGAACTTACCTATATACTAATGTGACGGAGGGTTACGAGCGCTCTGTTTCATCAATGGAAAATATGGTGTCTATCGGTATCCTTATCGGGGAGGACATAGAGTGCTTCGAAATGTGGGCTTCGTGGCCGAGTGGCTAGCGGCGTCAGTCGTTTAGGTGTCTCGTAAGCCTCGGAGTGTGGGTTCGATTCCCGCTCCAGTCGGGGAAAACTTTTCGTCAAACGGAAAATTCTCCACTGAGCCACTGGGTGTTAAATTGTTGTCCGTTGTCTAATGTTGTAATGTTCAGTCTGTAGTGGCCGAATGGTCGAAGACGGTGTAATTGTCTCTTTAGAAATGCGCGTCACAAGAGGCATACGCCCACTGCAATCTGATGCTGAATCGATACGAAGATAACGACATTACGTTATATCTTCCGGATGAGCTTCAGAGAGTTTGACTGGAATGCCGTTTCATCGGCAATTACCCACATCGTCTTTGAGCTACAGAGTAGGTGGTGCGTGGACTCAGAGAATGGCTAGTGCATACGCTATATAAGAGGTGGTCCAAGAGTTCGATGGTGTCGGTCTACTGGGTTGGATCCGAGCCCGCGGTTGGAAATGGGTCCTCGCAAAGTCGGGGCAGGTGGAGGCCCCTTGTCAGCACGTCCTTCTATGTGCTGGCCGATAGGGCCTTGCGGGAAGGTCATATCGCTGTGCACGCGGTTTCAATTCTTGATACTTGCTGTGCAGTTGGAAGCAGGCGGGGTGTAGACCCTGCCTTCCAAGGATAAAGGCAGAAGTAAGGACCACTTGGGAAACTGGCTAAGCGTTAGCATGCTCCTTTGGTGGACTCCCCTTAGCGAGTCATCGATGTTCGTTACTGCAGGCTACGCAGCTATCCTTGAGGGTACGACGTGCACTAGCCCTACGTGCCCTAGCCAAACTAGACGAAGGGTTTGGCAACTGTGGGAATGTTGTTTAGTGGGTCAAGAAAAGAGTAGTCCTGGCTTTTACTTTTTTTATTTTATTTTTTTTTTTTTTGTAGAAGATGGTCCTTAACCCCACAGTACCTGGACCATCTGTCCGGGTGTCTGTTTAGCAGATTACCCCCCTCCCTTGAACACCAGAGGCTCATCGAAAGCCATCGGTCGGATACCTGGCCCTACCCTCAAATGGGTGCCGACCAGCACGCTTCCTGTCCAAGAGCTAGAAGAAGGAAACACCAATGAGGGTCGAACGGAGTCAATTGACCATTATAGAGAGGGCCGCTGTATCCCCTTCCCCCTCGTTCACTTTTGTCCCTACAAAATTTTCGAAATATGTGTGGAGCGTACACTTTGGCCAGACACTTCCCTTCCCCTACGTAGTTGATGGATAGACCCTGGATACCGGCACTGAGGAGATTGAGTCGCGTGACGGGCGTAGTTAGATAGTCTCTGCCAGGCAACCAGCACAATTCTCTGAGGTGATGCCTATAGGGTAGTCAAGTCCAAAACGAAGGGCTCGTAGGCACCCTGGAACGCTCCCTTGAGATGTTGTAGAAGATCGCGGAAACGTTATTCCTGCACCACTACAAGTGACCATGAACGCCCTTCGCCTTAAACCAAACTGTCTAAAGGTTGTGCCGGTGACAACACATCGTTATAGCGAAGTCCTTCAAGGTGAATAAGGCACCGGGTCCAGATGGTATTCCGACAGTCATTAAAGGTCATTATTTCCGTGTATGTATTGATCAATTCGCGAATCATTATTAAGAAGTCCGTTCTTCAAGCTCTGTTTTACAGAGTGACGTTTCCGTTGGCTGGAAATAGGTATAAATAACAAATATTCATCCAGCCAACATCCCAGATAAAGTTAATGACAGAACATTATGGCTTATATCTTCTGCCAAGCAACCCAAATATAATCAGGATATTTTTTTATAATCATCATAAGATATCCTTAATGGTTCCCATTTCGGTATACAGACATTATGCCTGCCTCCTGTGGCACTGGTTTTATAAACCATCTGATTGCGGTTTTACGAGAGAAGGAGTCTTACAAGCATCCATCAAATTGATTGGTTTTTTCCTCAGACCTTGAGTCAGTACTGTGGCGATAAAATAAATTGAGAAATTGGTTTCAAATTTTACTATTTATAATTTCTTCAGCAACACTTCCCACCAGAAGGTGTCTGATATTAAATTTATATCACAGTAATGCTCGTACTGTTCGAGTTCGATTTTGTAGAGTCATTTTGGACAAGTTTCTTAACGACAAGTTAATAAAATTACAAACAGTTGCGCTTTAAAGAACATCTCAACATTGGTTACAGTTATTCCCCCTGCTTAAATGAGATAAAAAGCAACAAAGAAGCCAGCAAAGTGTAACCCCGATTTCAGCTAATCTCATAGCCATCATAAGAAATCATTACCGTTAAAAAAATGCTCCAGTGACAAAACAACAAAAGGGCGCACCGAAAGTGTCTAGGAACTCCTAGGACGTGCCACTACGTGCAGCAAAAAGCTGACTGGATATCCCTTCCCATACCCTATAGCGTTATCCTCGACTTCTGGCAAATATAGAGACACCGTGACGACTACCAACGAGAACACAACCCGGTTTAATTGAACGTCGTCTGAATGGAAACTTTCTTAATTACAATCTACTATTAACACTCTGGGTGAGCACATACAGATACAAACCAGGACCAGGCACTACTGTACCGAAGCTGTACATTCTAGTTTCTTTGTTGCACTTTTTCTTGCGCTCTGCCATCGTGTCCCAGAAGGAGCTTTACTTTCCTCCCGAAGGGATAAACACCGCAGACAAGTTCTTATATTACATCGTCGTAGTCGTCGTCGTCATCTACGGCGGGCGTCGTCATCGTCTTCGGTTGGTGGCTGCTGTAGTCGTCATCGAAGCCTTTTGCGCCTAAGGTAAGCTTATCTCATTCCCAGCCGGATGGGGGTGGCAGATTGAAGAAAGTTCATGGTTTTTGTGCAAGAAACACTACCTGGTTTGTGCCAACACGTTCGGTATGTGTCGTGCATGAAGGTAGGGCACTTTTGGTTTAAGGAATGTAAGCAAGCATGAACATCGAAATTAGAAAATAGCGTGCGATTAAGTTTTAAACTGTCTGAATTAAAAGTCACATTTTGGTAATTAAGATTAAAGAGGACACATTTCCCGAAACGTTTCTTTAAATGCATTGAGTATTTAAAATCCTCATAATACTTTAAGATATCTGGCTTAGTTCAAAGATTTTATCTTGAGCTTGATTGATTGTCCGAAGTTGC
Source organism: Aedes albopictus (assembly GCF_035046485.1). Lineage (NCBI taxonomy): Eukaryota > Metazoa > Arthropoda > Insecta > Diptera > Culicidae > Aedes > Aedes albopictus. Next base: position 301,200,068 of record NC_085137.1, on the reverse strand, counting down.
TATTATGATATTGAAAGATCAGATACACTCACCCAACTAATCAATAATAGGTATATTACACGAAATATTTCTCCTAATAAATATATGAAATTTCCTCTACAGGGTGCGGCAGGAAAAATTGCGAAAAGTTCAAGGCGCTATCACGTGCTAAATATGGGATATACATATATGACTATTTTTTCATGACAGTGTATCAGTCAATGTCTATATTCTAGCACTATAAAATAAAAATTATCATATTTGATTAGATATACAGGTTGGACTCGATTATTCGGAGTCGGGTTCTGAAGCTGGCAAGCATATATCTCGGGAACGGAACGTTGTATGAAGCTAAAATTTTGACATTTTGTCAAACTAACTTTTATTAACAACCAGTGGAAATTTGAGCGTTGTACATCATGCCGTTCGCCAAATATATGTTTAGGAAGCTTCAAAACGGGACTCCGAATAATCGAGTATGACCTGTACTTGCACGAATCTATCAGCGAGTTTCGTGCGAGATAAAACAAAAATCAAGATGATTCTTTTAGATCACTCCATCACACACAAATTCTTTTTATATGTGGATTTACCATAACTACTTTTATTCGTCATTACTAGTATTTGTATGAGCAACAATTTCCCTCAAACTTTCTTAATGGTCAAATTTTCCACTAACTATTTTACTATTTAAATAATGTTGACTACTAGAATCACTATCATCAATCGTCTTTGTGAACGTTTTAATGAATTATGAACGTTTCTATTCCATTTTTCAAGTTCCAGCCGAGATATATACATGGTTCACCCTCGCTCAATGTTTTATGACCACCGAAAAACTGTTGCATTTTATGACGCAGATATCGAAAACCGCCACGACCCTTCCACTATCGCTGTCTTCATAGTTCTATCTATGTCATGCGATTGTTCCAGCCAACCAAAGTGACGCAACAGTTAAGATTCGCGTCTTATTGGACCGTGGTGACACTTTTTATATGAACTGCTTTTATGTTCTCGAAACGAGCTAGAGCTCTTCGCCGATGACAACGCAAAATTCAATGTAACCATTACTAATCCCACATGGATCGGCATCGAGCTCCAGCGTAGATGTAAGAGTATCCTTATTAAGGACGTCGCAACACTACTCGTCGCTCAGTGATGCTCTTGACTGGGCTCGCCGTTCTGAGGACGACGACAGCTCCAGAACGGAGTGACACTGCATTGACACACTCCAAATTGCTTAGCTCTGAACTACGTTCCACCAGGCTCGGATCGGAAGGAAGTGGAGAATTTTATTAAATTATAGCTTCCCGCTTTATGAAGTATGAAGAGGACGCTTGGCTTCGTGGTGCGAGTGAGCGAACTCAATAATCAAATCGTAAAAAAAGAGATCCGGCTAGAGACGAATCCAGCATCAGCTGAAAGTCACAGTAAAAGTGCGCTTCATTTGGCAGGATAAAGTGGCCTTCCTTTTTCGCTTGCTTCCATTGGTGGGACCCAGCAGACGACTGCGGCGCACAAAGTTCCGAAAGTGTGTATAGTAGAGAGAAGTAATGGCGCTCAGTCGAAATGGCACTTGAGATGATTGTGAAGCAAAGTGTCCTGCGAGTGATAGGATAATAAAGCGAAAAACCCCTCGTGGATAGCTTTCGGTTGGTTAACTGGCACTGTACTACATAGTAAAGCTAGAGGTGCAAATTTCTTCTTTGATGAGAAAAGAGCCCCAACTGCTGTATGGCTTTGCGATAGGGAGGATTTCTTTGTCTTTGCAAAGTGCTCAGGCAGGAATCAACAGGAAGTTTGAAAATTGTCTCCCCGCGGGATTTCCACCAGCAAAATCTTGAAATGACAGTTGAATAGTTGAAAGAGGATGTAGAAGATTAAGGAATTAATTATTTTCCCAGCTCTTATTAGTTGGATGAATACTTCAGAAATTTTGTGCATTGGAGTAAGTTCACAGACTGCACACTCTGTGGAAACTCAGGTATGATAGACATAGTGCCTGGTGAAAATCCAATATACAATACAGTTCATTCTGAACCATTAAAAAGCTAGTGGACAAGGTTAAACATATTCTTAATACTAACCTGTGAAAACAGATGTCCAACTTTACTGGGAACATGTTTATGAGTGTAGCTGCGATACTGAAAAAATATCTGACCAACTACCGAAATGATATTCGGTAGATTTTTGCTTCCGCAGAAAAGCTTTTTGGTATGCATAAAGGTTAAAAAAGGTTTGACCGGCAAATTTGGATCGACGACTCCAGAAAGTAGATTCAACAGTATTCATATAAAAACTTCTTAAAAGGCATTTCGCATAATCCATGGGAATTTTCCGGAAGAAGCTTACCTAAATATTACTAAATTTTCTGATAAATTCATATAACTTACTTCTTGATTAAACTGGTGACGAATCAACACTAGTATAGTTTAATTTGCAAAAGCATCGCAGTCTTCATTGGGCAAACAACGTTTTTATTCGTCCGACGTTTCGGCAGGGGGATTCAGCCTTCGCCAAGGGATTCTGTAGTATTTTTTTGTAGTTGTTGCGTATGTTAGTTAATGTCTGTCTAGTTGTTGTGACCTACAATATTTGTACCACTGTTTGCTCTATGTTTTGTCTGACGAATAAAAATTTGAGCCGTAGAACTCATGAAACTAAGCAATATTGGTGGGCTCCGTGGCCGTGCGGTTAGCGGCGTCAGTCGTCTAGGCGTTTCTTAAGCCTCGGAGTGCGGGTTCGTATCCGCTCCAGTCGGGGAAAACTTTTCGTCAAACGGAAAATTCTCCATTGGGCCACTGGGTGTTATGTGTGTTGTCCGTTGTCTCGAGTTTGTGTAATGTTCAGTCTGTGCAGCCTCTGGCTGAAGACGGTGTAGTGTCTTTTTTTTTTAATATTTCAAAAATTCTACAAATACCCCACATAGAGCATATTGATAATTTATATCTGTTGAACTGCTACAGCTACATAGTACGTCCGAAGTATTCCAGTGTCTTCTCGATATCTCATAACTTCACATAAATCTTCATAAATGTTTTCCAGGAAAGATTTGTGTTTCTGGAGCGTACTTAAGAGCCCATCCCGAAAAAAACCTGACGATTGGTCCACGAGAAACATTTCTCAACAAATTGAAAACGTGCCTGATGAATATTATTAGAGCGATCTAGTCATTTTATTAGCCGCTTTCCCTGGCTCATTCTTCTTCCCTTGCACTGCTGTTGCTCTCGAGAATGGGAGGGCGACACGAGAAAGTGTATCATATCAAATGATCTCACTTAATGAAATATGTGCTGGCCCTGGCCGGCTGTCGGCTGCCCCGGGCGGTGCTCGGAAAGGAGTGGGGTTGTGCCTGCCGACAGGTCACCCATAGCGTATCATCCTCCGAGCACCAACGGAAGCACCATTTATTCACCAGTGTGGACGGTGGATTATGGATGATGCGAAAAAACCGGGGCATCACGTTTCTTGATTATAGTCGGCTATACAATGTAATTAGAGGGGATTTGTTTATTTATTAAACATTTTTCTACGGCTGTTTGGAGGTGGATGGGCTGAAATTTAAGGATGGAACGCTTTCTCGGTAACTCATGGCAGCGCTTTAGGGAATGGTCGGAGCATTCTCGAAAATATCTAAATAATTTTCAATAAATTTCACGTTATCTGTTTAGCAGGTGTCAGAACTGGGCTTGAGATGTGTATCGTTGCTCCAACGAATGAGCCAGATTCTTTCAATTAAGTAACGCTATTCGACTGTCACACAATTCATCGCAGGCAGCTCGTTACCCCGGCAGCCAATGCCGTCGCTGCTGAAAGGTAATCCCAGAGTGGTACGCATTTTGGTATGCCATTATCTCGCGTAAAATGGTAAATCATATAAAATTTTAATCTCGTTGCCTTCTCGTTTAGGGTTCACGTTAGATAAGCGTGGAATTTTCGGAACGTTCGGTGACGGTGTAATAAGCTTCTCATAAATTGATATCTGTCGACATACCATGGATGATGGTGATGGCGATGGCTCAGTCATGCTGTATACTGTATTAGGGCCCTTTCTTGGTGTACTCACCTGTAATGAAAATAAGAAAGAAAATTAGATAGAAAATTAAGCGCTCTGCTACTGTAACAGGATAACATCAGAATAACGATAGATATTTCATCAAAACAGAATAATGCCAATATCTTTCCGCGAAAACTGTGGAATGCTCTTGCAGAATATTGCCTTTAAAATCAAGATCAGGATGGCGAAGACTGATTCTACGAGTTTATAAAAATCTGGAAAAACAAGCCGATTACAGTCAGACTTCCTTATCAGCAGAATCCATTTAAACTAATTATATACAAGCAAGGTTGTTAATCGATAAATTATCGTTATCGTCGATAACGATAATTGCGTTCAACGTTATTGCTCACTGCGATGACGATACATTATCGCAAGATTTATCGGCCCTCGATAAATCAATGCAAGTTAACTGCAGTTAACTTGCGGGATTTTCAATCATAGCAATCTTGAGTGAAAATCTTTGACAGCAACATACAGAGCTCCAATGATTCGAAAGTTACAGTTGTGTTTTCCATCGCAGATAATGAACCTTCGGGAATTATCACTGGGAATACCTCCAGGGATTCTACATAAGGAGTATTTCGACAGAGATTTCATCGGGAAATTCGAAATAATGCATTCAATCGGGAATTCTTTTCCATTGCATTGGGAGTTCTGCCGGTGCCAGATATTCTATCGAACAGTTTTCCAAGAATTCTATTGTAACTATTTTATTTGGAGTTCCGCCAGGTATTACTTTGGAAATCCCTCCAAGAATTCCTTTAATATTTCGCCAGCGATTCCATCGTGTAATTCATTAGGTAAACAAGGGCTTTCACCAGGAATTCCACCAGAAAATTCCTCGCCATTCCAGCGGAATTTTGCCATAGAAGTCTGGAATTTCTTCCAATATTTTATCGGGAATACCTACAGGGATGCTGTCGACTGATTAACAAGGTGCAAGTATAGATTTATCCGGGCTGTAACGTTGATACATAGCTAATTGTTATGATTAATAATATCCCACACTTTGGCCATACACACGCCGCAGGAAAATTTCAGACTAAAATGTTTTTTTACTCAGCATTCAACAGTTAACTCGATAATTTTCGATAGATTATCGAAGTTACGATAACGATAACGATAATTCAACGCATTATTTATCGTTAACGACGAGTTATCGAATCATTGTCAACGAAGTCAAAGTTGACGTTAACTTATCGGCGATAATTTATCGATTAACAACCTTGTATACAAGTACTTTTATATTAACCATTTTTATTAAATGAAATTTGATTCAATTGATACTAGTGAGGAGACCTTTGGTGATGTTAGAGGCAGGCATATGGGAGGAATTGAGAAAAAGAACGTGCAAGTATTTGAGGTTGTGGTATAGGAGCATGAGGATCTCATGGAACAGTTTGAAGGCTCTACAAGGGTAATTAGTTTTTCTTCGAATAATTTATACCAAAGTTCATGCTTTCACGAGTTACCTACAAAAGCTGAAGCATGTAAGCACGTGGATCATATCAACACTAACGAGCCCATACTATGCTTTATTGATCTCTTAACGTACCAATAGGGTATCGCGCTACTTGGGCGGTGGCTTCTATATTCGTCTGTTTTCCACTATAACTCAGTCAATTTTGAACCAATTGACTTGAAATGTTGTACACGGGTAGATACTATACCTATCACACCACATTCCAAAAGTTGTGTCAATTGGTTCAAATTTGACTGAGTTATAGTGAAAAACAGACGAATATAGAAGCCACCGCCCAAGTGGCGCGATTCCCTATCAAATGCCACTGAAACCCTCTAGGATACCCTGTAAAAACATAAAAAAAATTCACAAAAGATACTTCTAAAACCATATTGGAATCCGAAAAAAAATACTGCTGCCCACATGAAACCATCTGAAACCCCATGTAACAATCCCTTAAACGCTTCTTATACCATACGCTTCCAAACGCTTCTTATACCATACTGATCTCTAAAACCTTCATTAAACTCACAAGCTGCATCAATCAAACCCGTCAGTACAACTAAGCAGCAAGCAGTCTTAATATCGATTTCTTCACCTCGGCTTAACCGGTAAGCCATGCTTAGCCACATAGTTAAACCTGGTTTAAGGCTTAAGCCAGGGTGAAGAAATCGGCCCTCATTCACGAATGTGTTAGATGTTACTTGGTTTCAATTCTTCAGGAGCAAGATCGTGCTGGTCATTGATTGAAAGGAGATGCTACAAATCTAACATTGTCTAACGTTGAGATTTTCTCATCATAGCAACAGTCTACAGGACATTTTCTTTAACTGATTCATTTCTATCCTTGCCTTCATTCCATTGATAAACATTTTCAGAATGTTTCTATTTTTACAATAAGTTCCACGTTATATTCAAGATAATTAATCCTGAGAGCAGGTCAAAGAGATAGGGAAAATTGCCCAGGATGGTGCAGGACTAAAGGTGTGCCTGCTCACATCGATATAGGGTAAGCAGATGCCAGGTTCTAGACAAATAGCAGTTCTCATACACTCTTCGGTAAGCAGGCAAGTACAAATATTTTCAATTTATGAATTATAAAGATGACACAAATAACCAAACCACCCTTCCGGGGGTTAAACACATAAATATGATTTCCGAAGAGGCCTTTGTTTCAACACGTACACATTCTTTTCTTTGTGCTTCAGTTTTCCTATCCCACTCAGTTTGGCAAGCCTTCAAACCTTCAAAGGCTGTTCGCAGCTGCAAGGGTGGCCGTTGCTGTGCTTTTTGCCGGCACATTTGCAAGAACCACGCATATTTTCCGACACAAAATATGAGTGGAATTGTGATGAATGTCTATCAGTAGGGTCGCATAACTGATGCGCCTTTGTATGTGCGGCTGTTTCCTCGGGTTGGCAGCGGCCTGGTCCCGCAACAGCCAGTCGCAGTGTGGGCATTTTTGGTGCGATACGAATGATATATGTCATTTGCGAAAACTTTTTCTTGGAAAATCGTTGCCTCTTATCTGTTTCTCCCCACCAGCCAGCAGCCGAGATGCTCGAGTGGGTAATGCGGGACCACGGAAACAAGTGCCATTCACGACGACTGTTGCTGCTGCTTCTGGCACCATCACACGGTCGATGAGGTGCCAGTTATTTAGAGTATCAACTGTGTGCATGCGGTCGTCGTCAGTCAGTAGGTAGCACACGAGGGAAGCTGCAACCAAAGTGGCCAATTGCTGACACGTGGGCTCAGCTGGGGTAAATCAGGAAGATGGAACGAAATGAATCATGACGGCTTTTGCGGAGATAGTTACGATTTCAGTCACGTTTTTGATGGCGGTGTTGATTCTTTTTGAGCTACTTAAAGTTGAATTTCCAAAAATATGGCTATTTGATCGACTGCAAGAAAACTTCGTTTTCTTGTGTTGGCAGATCAAATTGCACACATCTGGTAAACATACGCGAACTAGATATTTATTCAGAACACTATAGTTCAGTATTGCTGCAAAATGATTAGTCGATAACCACTATAGCTCTGCCTTCGTGTGCATTATAGTTGTCTCAATGTCACTTTTTGACGAATTTGACTTTTTATCATCAAAAGCTCAATTTCTGCGTATACTGTCCGGATCTACTCTCGGTTAGTAAACTTTGTTCAAAAATTGCATGAAAACAACATCAAGTCAATTTGTCCCATGTTCAGTTTTGTCATAATAAGTTGTCCCATGTTCAGTTTTTCAGCATAACCCGATTAGAAAATTGTAACAAAAATATAACAAAATCCTAACAAATCATGATATTTATATCTGATTGTGATATAATCATGTTCAACATCCTTGGTGTTTTCAAAATACTATAACTCCATTCTATCACATTATGTTATAAATGTTGTTTCATATCTCATTGTATTATAATTTAGTTTTAAATCTTCGACATTTGGGAAATAATGTAACAAAATTATATCAAATTATAATAGAAACCAGTAATCCAGAGGCTAAAATTCATATCACATTTGGTTATAACTTTGATATGATTATAACAAAATAGGATATAATCTTGATTAGACCAGTGTACTTTTTGTTACAATTTTAGTTATTTTAACATCATCCTGCATCTAGTTTATAACATAATAAGTTAGAGAAAAATATTATAACATCATAACACAATATGATACAAACTTGATATAATTTTCTAGTCGGGAAGCTGTCCCATGTTCATTATTTTTGCTCAAAAGCTATCCAATGTTCAATTTATACGCATAACAATCCAGAACATTCCCCGGAAATCCTTATATAATTTGTAAAATTCAACATAGGACAGCTTATGCTGCAAAACTCGACATGGGACAGCTTATGATGAAAATTACAACACAGGACAGCTTATGCTGTCCAAAAAAACCAAAGTAAATTGAATCTTTTTTAAACTTTTTGTTCATACTTCAATGATAAATACCAATAGGAGGCAATCAGTGAAGTACTAGATTGAAAGTAGTGAGCTGGATTTTTGTATGGTGAGATGATTATTCTCCATTTCTGCAATGAAATGGTGCAAACAGCGTGGGTTATATGATTTCTTGTCTAATTTGATGCTGGTTGAGCAAAAGTTTAGGTAACTGTGTTATTGTATTGTTTATTTCTTGCAACATCAATAACACAGTAACCCAAACTTTTGCTCAAACAGCATCAAATTAGGCAAGAAATCATATAACCCACGCTGTTTGCTCCATTTCATTGCAGAAATGGAGAATTGATCATCTCACCATACAAAAATCCAGCTCACTACTTTCAATCTAGTACTTCACTGATTGCCTCCTATTCTAACGCTATGCTAATAAATCCACTTTGTGTTTTTATTACACTTGTCCGTAGAGATGTAAACAAGGCTGAAACTTAAAACGCGTTTTTCTCAGTTTGCTGTTTTGGAACATGGGACAACTATGCTGCGCATGGCAGTCTGGTTCTTCCAAGCTTATACTTCCACGCGTCAGTCGATGGTTAATACATACCGCAAATGTGCACGATAAAACCGCTCAGCACTAAAGTATGTACATCATTTCCAGATTACACCAAAAATGTGTAACGCTTACCATTCACAAAATCAGCTCCTGCGTCCACAAAATTGTGGAATTCGCAAAAAAAATGTTGTATGGCAATCTAGCTTGGATTAATAGCCACCTTGGCAAGCAAAAATATTGACATTTCGCATTTAGAAGAGTGTACGAGCTGTTTTTGTCTGTTACGCATTTCTGGTGTGGTCTGGAAATTATGCACTTATGAGTAGGTTTTACACATTTTAGGTGCTGAGAAGTTTTAGCGTGTGTGCTTAGCTGGTGGTGTAGCCTGGGTACTCTCTCCTTCTGTCTTCGGATAGACTGAAGACGGACGTTCCGAGCGTCTGTTTACCAAGGAGGTACGGTTCCAAACAGCGACTGTTTTGGTATCCAGCGACTGGGTGTGAAATTATGTACCGCGTCAATTACACCTAAGGAAACCGCCTCTTAAACGCAAAGTAGGAAGTGCAGCCCCAGTAAGGTAGCCTGTTGAAACCAGGAGGCTGATATAGTCTTCTTCTTTTTCTTTTGGCCCGCATGGAAAAAAGCTCGACCCGTAGATTTGTGTCGATGTTATGCTGACTACAAATACATCATATTGGTTGAATATAGATTTCATTTCCTTGGTTGAAAACTTCACCTCCCATGAAAAGCAAAAGTTCAACAAACGGATTGATTTGCATGCAACAGACTAGGCAAATAATGAGCCCGCACGTGATGGACTCCTGGCTCGTAAACTGCAGAATATCTGCGTGTATGCGGCAGCTATCGAGGAAAAACGCATGCCCAATACTAGGCAACGCGAATTCAACGTGCATCCCATCGCTACTGTACCTATTTGACACGTACGAATATCCGAAAACACTCATTGCGACAGAACCAGAAGAACAATATACCACGTTTATCAGCTGAAGGGGTTGCTGTATAGAACATATCATCAGAAGCTAAGTGAGAGGATAAAACAAACCAACGGATCCGTTTATGAAAGTTTATCCATGAAATTGGAACAACAATAAGGGGTCATCCATAAACATGTAGTAACCTCAACTATCATGAGGCAACGGAATATGCATACTCCCATTGAAATACTTCGATAAGAAGAAAGTTATGGGGGTGCAAATCGTACTTGGTCTTTTTTTACCCGACTTAAGCTAATGGCCAACGCCTACTGCGTTCAGAAGTCCAGGAAAATGCTTATCTCGTATATTTCCTAAACTAGAGTGTCGTGCAAGTCTGTGTTCAAAATTTGGTTAAAATCTTTTGAGAAATGGGCTGTTGGAGATTTTTTGAATTCTTGTTATGCAGCTGAAGACAAACGGGGTTAATATGACAATCCACCTATTATAAATACAGACAATACACCTACACTCAGCGAAGTAAACTACCGAAATTCATCAAAATACCTTATGAAATTTAGCCATAACTGTAAAGTATGGATGCCATAAGAATACCTTATAAAAATTGAACATGCTTATTATGACCTTATTACATAAGATAAACTTATGAAAAGAGCAGAAAAATCGTAAAACGATGCTGGCAGGAATAGATCCATGAACGTCGAGATCACTGAGCGCGTGCCCAACTCACGCGGCTATCGACGCTATCGAGAATACCGTGGTGCTAAATGTGTATAAAAGCCAAACTGTGAGTCGATTCTGCGTCATAAACCGAGCTTATGAAATTCATTCTATCCGTTATGAATTGTTTAAAGATCATTTCATAGCTTAGACCTTATGATAATCTTAGGTTAATTGCTGCTTATTTGCCTGAGTGTATAATAAATACAGTAGACTTCAGGTACTGGTCATTATAATGATGGAAGAAATAATACGAAGAAATCATTGAAAGTAAAGAGCTGGAGTTTTGTATGGCATCAAATTAGCCAAGACATAACAATGCCAACGTTGTTTGTATCATTGCATTCCAGAAACGTAGAATTTGTCATCTCACAATCCAAAAATCCTTCTCGCTCCTTTTAATCTAGTACTTCTTTGCACAAGGTTGGATAAAACCTATGACTCAAAATGTTCATAAAAACTGGATATGATACAAATTGCAATAGAAAAAAACTAACACTTAATGTCATTACTAAAGTCAACGAAAGAAGCTCACAGAAACCGGTACGATATCATAAGAATCCAGTAACGTAGCGTTTCACTCGCACTCACATCGAAGTTATTATGTATCACTTGTAGCATGAAATACGAAATCATAAATATGTATGAATCTTGCCACATCAACGTGACACCTTACCGTTAAGAAGAAAATAGTTGGTTCCGAGCCGACAGAACGTGCTGAAATGTATCTTCTACCCACCCGAGCGCAGAAGGTGAAAGCATTTGAATTGCGTGTGACCCCCTCGCCTCGTGCATACCGGTGCGGTGTGGTGGTGGCCTGGCGCCCGAGTAGATTAGGACAATGATAGATGATGTCCAGTGTGAACCTCCTGAATGGAATTGCACTCACGGATAGAAAGGGATTTTCTCTGATAGTCTTTCGTTTGCATTTGTGTATTCATTTCGGTTTGGAATTTTTACCCTGGTGCGGAATATCCCTCTGCTGCGCCGCATGCAATAGGTAAGGTAACCTCTGCTCAATGAAACAGTTTTTGGTCGGACGTGGTGCAACTGTCCGATACAGTTGGACGAACATGCATCCTTGCATAAGCCGGCACCACACAAGAGCGCGTGGTGATTCACTCGAGGTGGGGTTCAGTGCGAGCTGAATGAAATCAATTTTCAATTTATTAAACAAACAATCTATGCGTGATTGAATGGTTTCGCTGCTATTGGAAACCCGTTTTTGCAATCACGCTTGGTTCTCACTTTGTACGCGTGGTTCTCTGCTCTGTGTGTGTGGGTGATTGTGATTGGGGGTGTCTCTTTGAACCGGCGGCGGCGACGACCTGTGATGTGGTGTAGTGTGTTTTATGATTGGAGTTCATCACGTTCGTTGGTTTGTGGTGTTGTTTTGCTATTGAAGTTGAGCTGACAAACCGCAGTATGTTCGTCCTTTCTCTTTTTGTCACATTCCTATTGTTGTTGAGATAGGTGAGGAATTTCAATGATATTTTCTGTTTGAGTAGAAGTATCGTCTGCTTCAGAGCATTGGAAAATCATTGACGAGAAGGAAAATCTGGGTCTCAGTTAGCCAGTTAGGCTATGGATCGCCAATCCGGAGACGGCGGGTTCGATTCCCGTTCCGGTCGGAAAATTTTCTCGACTTTCTGTACTTGCCACACAATGCACATATTCATGCAATGCCAGACAAAAGAAACCCTTCAATCAATAACTGTGGAAGTGCTCTAAGAACAGTAAGTTGAAGAGAGGCAGGACAAGTTCCAATGCGAACGTCGAGCCATAAAGAAGAAGAAGATAACTTATTTTTACCGTGAGCGTCTTAAAAGACGCTATATCGTCACTAATGTTAGATTCTTAGTTAGATTCATCGGAAGTTTTACAGTTTCACGTAGTTCTGCCACATTTGGATGTACGCCTGGCTACGATTTTATAAACCGTTGGGAACAGAAGAAACTCCTGGCCCCAATGCTATCTTTTCTGATTGACCATCCAGATATCACAAAGCCGATACAATCACATTCATAAAGGTCTCCATTTCATCCCTCTGAAATCAAAATTTAACTTCCATATACTGTACAATGCAGTTGCAAAGTTGAGTGCTGCCATCTTTTTCTTCTTTCTTGTCAGGATACACAACCGCATTGGCAATTTCATCATCTGCTGAGATGCATTGATCGCCTTTTCGAAGGCCTGATGGTTCACTTAAATATTCAGAGAACTTTTTTACACGATATAATCGTTGATACAACGCCAGCGT